>NC_132856.1:57893706-58204357 GCF_048164855.1 Canis lupus baileyi | reverse complement strand
TCTGTGGGTCCCTGAACCTCATGGGAGCCACACGGTGGGGTGTCTTTAACATGCCTGTCGCCTTGGGCCCAGAAATGACAAACCTGGTGGCCCAGGGCCACTGCCCCAGGAACTTGCACCATAAAGCTGCCCTCCTCTCTATCCCGTGAGTGTGGTCCTGATGCTGGAGGTCTAAGAGCCACAATTTGCAAATCATGGCACTGATTTCTGATAGCAGCCTCGATCAGAGGTGGGACAACTGAAACTGGACCCAACAAGAAAGGTCCCCACTTCCTGCACTCTGCACCCAGAGGGCAGTCTGGTCTGCCCTAGCCGATGGCTCAGGTCTGCTGTATCTGCAGGAACAGATCTCCCTGAAAGGGTGTCCTCCAAGCCTCTCCCACTGCCCCTGTGCTCAGAGATCCAGATCCAGTGGCCTCTTGAGGCACAGCAATTCCTGAGCTGTTGCAGAGGGGGGAGGAGCCCTGGGCTGGGGTGGGACAGCAGAAGGCCTGTCTCCAGCAGGGCACCGCTTCCCTTCCTCCTTCCCAGATGTCTCTGAAGGTCCCTCAGTATGGAGGGCTATCCACCGTGGGAGAGAGGAGACAGGAGATTACAATGGACCAAGGTCCCTCCCTCAGGTGCGTGGGGGTGTAAGACCAGGTGTGAACCTCCTGGTGAGAACCTGGCAGGTCAGCTGGGGTCCCTGAGTCCTGGTTTTCTGTGAATGGGAGCATGCAAGGAGCCTGCTCCACAAGTTGCTGGGACAAGCAGCGTAGAAGCGGGATGAAGCCCACAGCCAGGCTCCTGGCACGCGGGGCCCTCGGTAAAGATAGACCATCGTAACCATCAACCACGAGGGCTCTGGGTGTAAAGCACTTGGCTGGTAGTGGGTTGTGAAGGCAGGCTCTGAAGGATCAAAAGTACCGGGTTTGCCAGGAGCGGATATAACGATAAAAGTAACAGCAGACACATACCCCACTTACGTGCCAGGCACACTTCTACACGCTCACCAGTACTCACTCCTAGTAGACCATTTGGCATGTTGGTGACATGCACAGCAATTCTCAGCACTGGGAGGAAGCTGCGGGTGGGGGGGTTGTTGGCAAGGGGTGCCAGCCCGCTCTGCAGGCGCTGCCCTTCCCTGGGTGGGCACCCTGAGAGGTGGGCACATGAACGTGCCACCGGGCACCGCCATCACTGGCCGGAGACCCAAGCCGCCCTTGCCCTGCTCTGGGTGCAGACCCCCTGGCAGGCTCCGGGCCCATCAGCAGGATGTCCTCCAGGAGGGGCCCTGCTGGTGTCTGAGTCCCTGCAGTTGGAGCCCCGGTCCACTCACCCCCACGTCCAGGCCAGACACCCACCCACCTGGCGCTGTGGAATCCCACCCTCACCTGCTGTGGGGTGGGGGCAGGGGGTCTCGGTCACCGAGGCTCAGAGGGGGAGGCACTGGCTCAAGGTCACAGAGCAGGGAGGTGGCAGGGCCGACTAGGATTTGAATTGGGCCCCGAAGCTCCCCAGCCCAGGGTCCTCCTCTAAGCCCGGGGAGCAGGCCTCGACCCAGGGGAGGGCAGAGGACACACACACTCTCTGCTCGGGCAAATGGGGAGGGGTCTGACCTCGGCACTGGGAGTGACGGGGCCTGGGGAGGGGACGCACACCCGGGGACTAGCCCACGGCTCCGGCGGAGGCTCTCGGTGGTGGGGGAAGGGCCCGACCAAGGGAGGGGCTCCCGGGTGCGGGGCTCGGCGGGGCCGCGGGGGCAGGAGGCCGGGCAGACGCTCCGCGGGGAGAGGGCCCCTCGCAGGGGCTCTGAGCGCGCCCGACCCCCGCCCGGAGCAGGGCCGCGGCGGCCCGGGGGAGGGGCGGCGGGGGCGCGGGCGAGGGCCGCGGGGCGCAGGGCGCGGAGGGGAGCTGTCCAAGGTGGGCGCGCCGCGGCCCGGGCGGCGGGGCCCGCGCGCTGGGGGCTCCGGGCGGGGGCCGCGGGGGCGCAGGAGGGCCCGGGCCCGCGCCCGGGGGGGGGGGCTCGGACAAAGGAGGGGCGCGCGGGGAGAGGGCGCCGCGGGCCTCGCGGGTGGGGTGCGGCGGGGGCCCCCGCCCGGCCCCCGCCCCGGCCGCCTACCTGGGCGCTCGTCCTGCGGCGCCGCCGCGGCTGCTGCTGGCCGGCTCGTGTCCGCTCGGGCGCCGCCGCCCCCCGCGCGCCCGCCGCCCGCCGCCCGCCCGCCCGAGCCGCCGCCGCCGCGCCCGCGCCCGTCCCCGCCCGTCCCCGCCCGCCGGGCGCCGCGCTCCGCCCCTCCCCGGGGACCCGCGCCCGGCCAAGGTCACGGCCGCCCCGACCCCCGCCCCGCGCACACGCGCCCCCGCCCGCGCCCTGGGGAGTCGCCGGGCCGGCTGGGGGGGCGACGGGGCGGGGTCGGCCTGCCTCTTCGGGAGCCCCGCTCCCCAGGGTCACCCTGGAGCCAGGCGCGGGGCACGAGGGCGCAGCGTGAGGTCACCCCGAGCGGAGGGAAGGGGGTATTGGCGGAGCTGCAGCCTAGGCCCCGGCGGTGCTGGGGTCGGTGGTGGGGTCGTGGGCCAGCCAGGGTCCCGCAGGGGAGTGGGGCCTTGCCGGGATGACCGTGTGACCAATGGATAGCCATGTGGGAGAGAGGGGCAGGCCCAGGGGGACTGCAGCTGGAGACCCCCCGTCCTAGGGGCTCTGTGCCAGAAGGGGAGTGAAGGCAGCACAGGTCCGTTCCGGTGCCCCTAAGGGCTGCCCCCCCCAGGGGGAGAGGACAGCTGTAAGTCTGGGGGGACCACTTGAAGGTGGGGGTGAACAAAGGGGGCTGGGCTTGTGGGTTTGGTAGGAAAATGTCCATCTTCCTCAAATAAGAGTTGCCTCTAAGAATAAATGTTTGCCTTTCGGAAGTGCCTGGACACTTGAAGCGTCTGTGCTGCCCACCATTAAGGCAACAGGATTCCATCACTCCCTCCCTCCTGAAGGACTGGAGGGAGGGCAGAGGCTCATCTCAGAGGAGACAGGACTTTCGGGTGCACCAATCGGACCTGGGGTGGGCGCAAGACAGCCCCAGACTCCCAGAAGCCTGCTGGAGTAAGATGCAGGTACTAAGGGGAGGCAGGTACTAAGGCCCCACAAGCAGGCACTTCCTGAGGTCAGAGCAAGGGGAGGGTGAACAGTCTTTGGTAGGTGGTGAGCTTCCCATCATGAGTGTATGAGCAGATGGTCGGCTGGAGCCTCTGGGCCCCTCTGAGCCTTAGCTTCTCGGTTCCAGTTGACCCACCACCTCTAAGGCTCTGACTGAGGTGGATGTTTTCTGCTCCCTTGGACACAGGCACTGCCCCCCAAGACCACCTGGCTCCCAGAGCCTGGGCCCCTGAGGTCAGTCCTGCTTCTGGAGCTTGGAGGTCCTCATCTCCCCCTGATCCAGCCCTCCACTTCACCCACCCAGACCGCCGCGCCTGCCTCCTTCCTGGTCTCCCAGGATCACCCTCCAGAGCACCCCCACCCCCAGGCATTCAGTGCCTCCCAACCCTTTGCCTGCAGGGCAAAGCCAGCTTCTCAGCCTGCTGTTCTCGCCCATCTGAGACCTGACCTGAATTCTCCTCCTAGTCCTGGGGGCTGCTTGCAACTCCTCCCCGGAGACACCTCCCTCCTGCCCTGTCCTTAGCCCTGTGGGGGCACCTCTGAGGATGGTCTGGCCCCAGCCCCTCATCTTGGGGTGCCCTCAACCAGAGATGGAGACGGCTGGATCGACAGATAATAACTGCTGCTCTGGGTTGCCACGTCCCAGCCAAGTGCCCCTGTGAGCCTCAGTTTCCCCATCTGGGAGCGAGGCTCACTGTTGTCTCACCTCTCGGGGTTGCAGGGAACAAGCAGTATGACGTCCATCTTCATGGGGCTGCCAGGCACACAGGTGCCCCGAGGCAACAGCCCCACTCCCTCCCATTCCAATGGCCTGCCTGCCTCGGTCTCCCGAGTGACGGGTCTGCACTTGGGCCAGGCCTCCAGCCTCTGGCCAGCTCTCTGGCTCCTCCGGGCGCCTGCCCAGGCCAGGGCAGGCTGACTCATGCGTAGGAGCGTGGGCACAAGCAGCAGCTCCACTCTGCGGCTGCTATTTATAGCTCCCAGGCCAGGCTCTCGGCCTTGTGAGCCGGGGGAGGCCAGGCCCGAGTCCCCTCTGTGCTGTCCCCAGGGCACGGGGACCCAAACCCCACTGGAACACCCCAAACCACGATGGCAGTGACATCTTGCCTACAGCCAGCTGGGAGAGGCCTAGCCTTTGAGAGCAGGGCTGTGTGTGGGGAAGAGGAGGCTGGGGCTAGAACTCGGGTCCATTGGGCCCTGAAGCCACAGCCCAGCCTTCTTCCTGTCTCTGGCTGGCCGTCCCTGTCCGGCAGAAGTCCTCTCCACGGCAAGGGACAACCGTTCACCTGCCAAGTCCCACCTCCTCAGCCTGGCCTGGCGGCCCGTGGACTTCTCCTTGCCCCAAAGCTCTGGGCCAGGGGTTGGGGTGGGGGGCATACCTGCCCTCCTTATCCCCAGCCCCCCACTCCTGGCAGTGCTTCGGGGCCAGGAAGGTGGCAAGGTTGCCTTCTCTGCTCTCTCTGCGTTCATAGGATTAAAGCAATTATGTGGGCAAAGCAGAGGCCGAGGGTCATGGTCTCCAGCAGATGCCGGTTGGTCCACAAAGGTTTTTTTGTTCTTAAGTTTGGCGTCAAAGTTCGAAAAAGAGAAAATCATTTGTCAAAACCCAGTTCGCCTTGGAGAAGGACTAGGCGGGCGCTCCCGAACCTGAATTCTGCTGGTCGGGGGCTTCTGCAGGCGCTGGGCCCCAGCCCCGGGGGCGATGCTGGTTCCCCTCAGAGGCCGCCTGCCGGGCCGAAGGAGGCAGCTTGGGTTCCTCCCAAAATACAGGGCACTGCTGTTACCGCTAACTCTCAGGGGCGGGGGTCCCTGAAGTCTTCACTGCGGGCACAATCAAGCCCCACGATGCTTGGGTGTTTTTACAGACCGCCAGGGCGGCTGTGGTCAGTCAGGAGAAAAAGGGCCACAGCTCGGGGAAGACTCTCGGCCCTCGTCCCGCACAGGCTGTCCCCCGCTTGCTGGCAAGCTGCCATGTGTCCTAGGCCCCAGGAGGGACTCTGGGATATTTGTCTGGGGACACTTGCGGTGGCCACGACTGACGTGCTCCTGGCATCATGTGGGCGGGGCCCAGGGATGCTGCCCAACCCCCCCCACTGTCCAGGACAGTCCGGTGTCAGCAGTTCTGGGGGAGAGAGACCCGGCGTCGCGCATCAGCACCCCTCGTGGCGCATCAGCACCCCCGGGGGCTGGGTGGAGATGCGGACCTGCAGCCCGGCCCCCAGCCAGGATGGGCTCACAGCCCGCACCCACGCCACGGGCGAGACGGCCCGCATGTCTGTGGTGCGGGGCGCAGACCGTGCCCTAGCTGGTCAGCTGGAGCGGCTGCGCCTGAACGTGCTCGCGGGGAGGCCCAGCTGGTTCCAGAGGGGGAGGCCCGCGGACTGCGCTGCCTGCTTCCTTTGGTCTAAACGCAGCACCCGGCCATGCCTCCCGTGCACCCACGAAGTGGGGGCTCTGAACCGCCCACCTGTCCAGCCGGTCCCCCCTCCCCCGGGCCAGGCCGGGCCCCGTCCATCGCTTCAGCGCTCTGTTGGAGCTCCGCATCAGCCAGCTGGGCTGTTCCTGCCCAGGCTTTCGGGGTGGCAGGGGGCACAGAGGGGTCCCTCTTGCCCCAGCCCCTGGCTCTAGCACCCAACAGCCCAGAGAAGGGTTCCTGCATCTTCACAGACCATAGCCTCGCAGCGGCCCCCTCCTCGCCTGCAGGGGGTTCTGGAAGGTCAGACGGGCGGGCCACTGGCTTCGTCCAGAAGCTAGGAGGCGGTCCAGGCTGGGACAGGAGGGATGCATGCCTCTTCCTGGCAGGGCCACTGTCCAGAGCTGGTGGCCAGGCAGGTGTGCGGGCAGCGCGGGCTGGGAGACGCCGTCCCATCCACCGCCTGCCTCTGGGGGCTGGAACCGGTGCGCCGCCTCCCCGCCCCACGCTAATGACTTCTCCACCAGAGATGCAAACAGCAGACAACAGAAGCCCCGACACACTGTTATTAAGGTTGATTCAATCCCCGAGGCCCCATGCCGCCTCATAATTCCCCCTTTGTTTCCAGATCAAGGAGGGGAATCTGGTTGACTCCACCCCGCTGTCGCCTGCCTTGGAGCCTCCACGAGGGGCAGCCCTCCAAGGGCTGACGGGCTCACGACTGGAGCCCGGAGCCTGGTCCCAAGGTGATCCTCCTCCAGGCAGAGCTCCCGTGGTGCCCCGGGGCCTTCCTGCTTGGGGCCGAGCAAGTGGTGGGGGTGGGTGGGCCTTGGCTCAGCCAGGTCCACGCGGACAGAGTTGGTGCTTGGAGTTCTGTGCTGAGGGTTTGGGTCTTTGAAACAGACGGCAGTGTGTGCTGCCAGGGCACACTCCCATCCGGACTACGGCAGCTGCGCCTCCAGCCCTTGCCAGGTGTCCCCACCCCCACCACCTCTGTCCCACATGCACAGGATCTCAAAGCTAAGTGACTCGCCATCACTTCCTGTGAATTGGAGCAGTGAGCGGGCCCTCGCTCTCTGCACTAAGGACATGCGGCCTGCCCTGCCCAGTCGTCCCAGGCACCATGGGGGCTGAGCCGTGTCCCTGGTCCCACCCACTTGACGCCAGGACACCCCGTGTGACACCGCGAACATCCTCAGACACTGCCCGGAGCACCCCGGGGAATCACTTCCCTGAGAACCACAGAGTTAGCGAAAGACCCGCAAGAGGCAGGGATGTCCACTGGGTGGGCCACACGACGTTTCCTCAGTGTTACAAAGTTGCGTACAGATGGCCTTTCGTGGCTGATGTCCAGTTTTGCACAGGGGCTGATCCGGGGCCAGGTGGTGATCAATCCACAGTCTTATCCAAGGGAAAGCTCTGTCACCATGTGGCAGGGCTCCTGTGTCTGAGCTGCGGGGGTGGGGGGAAGGAGCCGCTGGGCAGGCCTCGGGACCCTGGTCCAGGCCGGACGTGGCCACCAGAGGCCAGGAAACCCCAGGAGTGAGAGCCGCTTCTCCAAGCGTCCCCCCGAGGGCAGAACGGCCACGCTTCATCTTCGTGTGAGGTGGTCTGACCCTCACCCGATGGGGAAAGCTGACCAAAACCAAGACACTGTCACCCCCATGGCTGGCCAACCGTGGCAGCTTCGGCAAGCAGGACCCAGGGTTGACCTGAAGATAGGAGGGGTAGCCGGTAGTGGCCGTGGGGGGCTGCTGTGGCCACATAGCCCCCTCACACCTCTCAGGGCCCCAGGGTCCTTGGGGGCCTGGAAGCAGCTTGCTGGGGCTGGTGGGAGCCTAGGGAGAGCAGGTCGGCCGCGAGTGACCACGGCCCCGCAGATGCAGAGGATGTGAGGATGCTGGAGACTAGGGTGGTAAGGACTGTCCGGGGGGCCCGCAAGTCTCCCTGCTGGTGTGGTGGTGCTCTTCCCGGGCCTGAGGTGAGGGGGACGTGGCCTTGGAGCCATCAGTGGGGGCAAGGGGGGTAGTTGGGCTGCAGGGTCCCCAGGGCCATCCCTGGGAGCTGATGGCTGGTAGGAGGGTAGGGACCCTGCTGTGTGTGTGCTTATGGCAGCGACGGGGGAGCGCGGAGCGGGGGCCCCTGGTGCGGAGGCTGCCCCAGCCCACATGAAGGCAGGCTGCAGAACCTAGTGGCTCTAGTGACCCACCCACTCGGGGAAAGGGCCAAATGGGTAGAACCTTCCAGTTCCCAGATGGAGTGGAGTGGTGGCGGGCACAGGCTGACGACACTGGCTTTGGGACACAGCAGGAAGGATGATGTCCCCAAACCCATGGGGGTTACTTTCCCCTGTCCAGGGGGACAGGGTCAGGCCACATGGGGTTTGGAGATGGGTCCCCAGGAAAAGTCAGACAGTTTCTAGCCACAGGGCTGACAATTTTGCGACAGTGTGGGGGCAGGCTGAGCAGAAGTCGAGGCTCTCAGATACAATTCCCTGCTCCCCCGGCCTCTTACAACAAAACTGAAGGCAATCGCAAAGCTTGTGTGGCCTCGTGCTAGGAGGGGCTGAGTGGTGGTGGCAGGCCAGCCCCCGGGGCGTCCATGGGGCTGGAGTGGGGGACCAGAGGCCCCACCAGGCCCAGGGCCCCGGGGCAGAAGGGGCATGAGCTCGCCAGGAGGTCCTGCAGGCAAGGAGTGAGGCAGAGGCGGGAATGCAGGGTCCTGGGAAGGCGCGTGGCGTGTGCCTGCAGCCATGGCGCTGGGTGAGTGGGCAGGGAGCCCACGATGGAGGCCGGGAGGCCAAGGCAGCGAGAGCCCAGCCCAGGCCACAGGCCGCACTCCCTCCTGGGGCGCCCCTACGGGCTTCCAGCCAGATGCAGCAAAATCCCCCAGGAGAGGTTTTTGCCCAGACGCCCGTCCCCGGAGGCGGGCCTCAGGGTTGCTGCGACAACGGGTGAGTTAAACACAAGGTTGCCACAGAGCCAGTCCCCAGGGTTTGTGCCAGGCCCAATCACCCTGCGCTCCGTACCCCCAGAGGCAGGTTCTGGCTTTGTTTGTGTGTGTGTCTGGGGCAGGGTGGGGGGTGAGGGGGGACCGTGGGGTGCAGCCCCTGTCCCACAGCCTGCTGAAGTCCGCCTCACCCTGGGGACAGTGGGCTGGGAACCACTGGCCAAGCTGGCCCCTGGCCCCACCTGCACATCTCCATGGGCCTCTGTTCCCTCAAAGAACCCGCAGGCTCACCTGGCCCACCACGTGGGGGAGGAGGCGCGCCAGAAGGCAGGGAAGCCGAGGAAGTCAGGGAAGTTGGGAGGTGCCGGGGACGCCGCCAGTACCCCTGGAGGCCCTGCCCCAGGTGGCAGGAGCCCAGGGTTCCCTGTGCAATCCCCAGTGGCCACTCCACGCTGCCGGGCTCCTCTGCCGGCAACAGAGCCACCAGGGAGCAGAGGACAGAAGTCTCAAGCCTCCAGATGGGCTCGGCAGCTCGGACAGGCCCCACTCCCGTCCTGTCCACAGGTGGGAGTGTGTGGGGGAGGGTCCCAGCCCGACCCCATCTGGATGCCTGGCCCTGCCTCCTGAGTCACCAGATCCCGATGCCAGAGGATGACATGGCCACACAGCTTTGGTAAATAATTTTAAGAGAAGTATTTTTTAAAGTAGTTGCTGTGCCCCAGGCTCAGGGTGTCGGATCTGGGGCGCGGCCCCTCTGTGCACAGGCGGGACCAGGGCCTGAGCTCCCCCGCTTCGGGGGAGGGGATTGGGGGGTCGCCTGGGTCCAGTGGGCGGGCGATGGGCACCTCACCACTTGAGGAAGACCATGCCGGCCAGGACGGCATAACCCAGCACCAGAAAGAGGACTTTGAGCAGACGGTCGCTCTTCTCCTCCAGCTCCTTCGCGAGGATCTCGAAGAAGGTGACGAAGAGGAACGTGCCGCCCGCCAGGCCCTGCAGCAGCACGGAGGCCACGCTGCTGGGCACACCCTGGGCGCTCTCGATGCCCAGGCCGATGCTGATGCCCAGGGGGATCATGGCGCTGACGGTGACGGCCAGCTTGGCCGCGTCCCTCAGGGCCATGGCGCTCCTGGCCATGCTGATGCCCAGGGCCACAGCCACCAGTGTCTCGTGGATGGCCACCCCCACGAACAGGCTCACTACCTTCTCTCCATCCTCCTGCAGGCCCAGGGCCAGGCCCTCGAAGATGGAGTGTGCCGACAGGGCAAACACCAGGCTAAGGAGGCGCAGTGGGCTGGAGCGCGACAGCTCCTGGACACTCAGCCCGTGGGCGTGGGCGTGGGGCTCTGCATAGAGCGCGTGGCCCCGTGTGCCCCCCATGAAGGGGCTCTCATACTCCGAGTCACTGCCGGCGTCGGAGCCAGCGTTGAAGGTCTCCAGGTCGATGAAGGATGGCTTCTCCTTGCGGAAGGTCAGGATGAGCTGCTCCAGGAAGACGGTCATGAAGAAGCCCAGCATCACGATGGTCTCGGCCAGTGGGTAGTCAGTGCTGATGTGCCCAAGACTCAGAACTTTCTGGAGCTGGAGCAGAACATGTGCAAGAGAGGAGAGGGAGGGAGAGAGGGCTTCAGAGCGGGCAGCCTGGGCTCCAGCCACCAACGCAACAGGGGTTGGGAGGTATCACCACTCGATTAGCAAAGCACAGAAACACCTACTTCACATGAGAAGCCAGAAAAAGGGGAAGGTGGGCTCACCCTCACTGGATTTGAAAACAAACAAACACACAACCCTGCTACAAAGGGCCCGTGAGCTTCACGCTGTATCCACTACATCAGCCAAATAACAATCAAGAGCAAGCAGGGCTGGATTCTGGTCCCTAAAGATACGTCCACTTGGAACCACAGGACGTGACCTTATTTGGGAGGAAGGTCTTTGCAGATATAATTAGGGTATTATGGGCTGAATTGTGTCCCCCACCAAAAATTCCTATATTCAAGCCTCCAAACCCCCAGAATTTCAAAACTAACCCTCCTGAGAGAAAGGTTCTGTAAAGAGGTGATTCGGGCAGAGTGAGGCTGCTAGGCTGGGCCCTGCCCCACCAGGACTGGAGTCCCTACGGGAACCACCCCGTGAGGATGGCAAGGCCGGTGGCCTCAGAGGGACCCAGGCCCGCCAGCACCTTCCTCGTGGAGCCCCGGCCTCCCCACGGACAGGCTGCTCCACCTGAGGCACTTTGCTCTGTGGCCCCGGGAAACACATAGGAGATAAGGATCTTGAGACGACACACCATCCTGACCCAGGACACAAGAGGAGGGGATGCACAGAGACACACTGGGAGATGGGCACGTGACCACGGAGGCAGAGACGGGGTGATGTACCCACAGGTCACGGACGGCCGACAACCCCGCGAAGCAGGGAAATGGCTCGGGGCCGACTCTCCATCACTGTGCCACCAGCCAGCCTCCGCGGCCCCGACGCCCATGCGGGGTCGGCTCCCACGGCACACAGGGCGCGGCTGTTTCCCAAGGTCTTCCCATCACCCCAACCTCCCGGGAGAAAATGCTGGGAATGAGCGGGACTCCGCACCCGCGCCCCATCTCACGGATCCCGGCGCCATCCAACCGGGCTTTCCGGTGAGGGAGGTGCTGTCCATGCTGACACGGAGGCCACTAGCCACACGTGACCTACGAGGACCTTAAACACCGCTGGGGTGGCCAAGGACTCGCCTATTGAATCGTGTTTTCATTTTAATTCACTGAAACTGGACTGGACAGGCACGGCGAGCGGCCGCTGCTCCACACAGCACAGCGCTGGACGCGGCCCAGCGAGCTGGGGGTGCGCTCCTCGGAGCTGGGTCCGTGTTCCCTGGACTCGCCGGGATGTGTGCGCGCCACAAGCCTCTCCAGCCCGGGGTAGGCAGCACCTGCCGTCAGCTGTCTGCACCCCCCACCCCGGTCTTACGGCTGCTCGATGGTCATGATTTGGGCCTTGGTGCCCCTGTTATTCCCGAGCGCTCCACCTGGCCGGCACCCCAATGCTATGCTCACAGCACCCCTTTCTCTCCCATCACAGCCTTCGCGACAGCCTGGGAACGCATTTGCACACACACACATCCCGTGGCTTTCCTGCCCGCCACCCAGGGCACACAGGCAATGTCTGAAGACTTGTGGGGGGCAGCGCTGACACCAGGGCTGGGTCATCCTCCGTTGGGGGCCGTCCTGGGCACTGCAGGGAGGTGGGGGTGTTCAACAGCATCCTCCACCAGGAGCACCCCCAGTTGTGGGGACCACAGATGTTCCCAAACATCGTCCAGTGTCCCAGGGGGCCAGGACTGGCCCAGGTGAGACCCCCTGACCCAGTGACCTGCCCTCCCTCGGTGTCCCCAGGGCACAGGATCGTCCCGGCATGGGAACCCCTGCCGCAGAAGGCTGTGTTCTGTAGAAAAGCCATTTCATTCATTTGCTAGGCATCTCCAGAAGGCCTGCGTGTGCTCCAGCCCAGAAAACACCCACTGTCCCCCGACGGACGCACACGGATCCGATCCTCTGATCAGGAGAGACAAGGCAGACACACAGAGGCCACAGCTCCCGTGCCACTATCTGCGGGGGGTGGTGGGGTCCTGACCCACCAAGGCTTCAGTGTAGGCAGGGGCTCAGAGTGGAGTGGTTTGGGGAGGACCACGAGAGGGACGAGAGTGCCACGTGTACTGAAGGGGTCAGGAGGAGCAGGGCCATCACAGCAGCGGGCCTGAGGCAGGAGTGTGATGAGGGGTGAGGCGTGAGAATGCACAGAATGGGGTGGGGGGAAGGCAGCGCTGGAAGTGGCCCTGGGAGCACAGACGGCCTCAGGGAGGACTCGGAGATCCTACCCCCAGGGATGCCATCTGTGTGAGCTTCCCACGCTCTGTAATGAAGGAACACAGGGCGGGCAGCGGAAAACAATAGAAACCTGTCAGCTCGCAGCTCTGCACCCAGGCACCCCACGCACCCCACGGCTTGCTGTTGAAGATAGTGCCACGCTGGGGGCCCGGGCACCCAGGGACCGAGGGTGGCCCTCGGCCAGGGAGAAACGAGGCTGGCGGTCTAACAACAGGGAGGGAACTGAACTTGCCTCCCCACCACATGGACTTACCACTCCGATGACCTGTCAAGCCCTGACATGAGACCACGGCCCAGGGAATGTTGCCTGACGACAGCCTGGAGCAGAGGACCCAGCTAAGTGGTGTCCACACTCCCGACCCGCAGAAACCGTGAGATAATAAACAGGCACTGTGCTAAGACGCTGACACTGTTACCACTTGTTATGCAGCAGTAGCTAACTGATACAGGTGTCGAGGGGAGGCCCAAACCGCCGGCCTCAGGGACAAAGTGCATGCTCCCCACGTGGGTGGCCTACTCAGGTAAAACAGGTGGGTTCACCAGCTGGGAACCCCACATCTGGTTCAAATCCCCTGTTTACCAGGTTAAGGCCCAGAGAAGAGAAGCGACTAACCCAGGGTCACACAGCAAATTCCTTTCCTGTCCCCCGTGCAGGGTCAAGGCTACCAGTGGGGAGCCCTTACCTTGTCCCTCACGGCTGGCAGGAGAGCATTGAAGCATGTGGCCAGAAAGACCCCGCCTCCAAAGGTGTTGCAGAGTGAGAGGATCTTTTTTGAGCGATGGGCCTTCTCAAAATCCGTCTCGATGATCTTCACGGGGAGCAAGGAGCCAAGCAGCATGAAGAAGAACACGCCCACCATGCAAAGGATTTTGGCCACCAACAGCTTCATCATGGTGGCGGCCCGGACTGCTCTGGTCGCTGCAGGGCCAAACCATGTGTGGGCGCACACTCCTGTCCCACGGTGTGCTACCGGGCCCAACCACGCAGCCGGGGGCTCATGCCTGCGTGCAGCCACTGTGAACACGAGGGGTGACCACGTCAGCTTATTGGGTTATCTGACCAGCCCTGGCGACCAAGCGTACCACCCCCAGTGCTTCACTCCATGCGGGGCCTGGCACATATCACTGCCCCCTGCAGAGAGTTCTCCACGCCTGTGCTGTCCAATATGACAGTCAGTGGCCATGCCTGTCTGTTTGAACTAATTAAGATCAAACAAAAGGCAAACTTCAGCTCCTTGGTCACACCAACCATATTTCAAGTGCTCAGCACCCACACAACCACAGTAGCGACCGTTCGGGACGCCACGGACAGAGAACATTTCCATTGTTGCCGAATGTTCTACCGGGCGGTGCTGCTCCACTGGCTTCCCACTGCCCTTCCGTAAAACCAAGCAGCACACCCGGTAGCGAAGGCTCTGCACCATCAGCCTCTGCTTCCCCTCACCCCACACGGGCCTTCGTGGTCCTTAAGTAGGCCCAGCCCGTTCCCACCTCAGGGCCTTTGCACAGGTTGTTCTCTTGGCCTGGAATACATCTTCCCCCCCCACCGACCACCCTCTCGAGGAGGTGTTGTCTTTTAGGTCGCTGCCCCCAGGATCCCCTGGAAGGGCCTCCCATCCCTGGCTGACCTCTGCCCTAACTGTATGCCTTGTACCCACCACGAGGCCTGGTGCAGAAGAGATGCTCCGTAACCACTGGGAAATGAACAGGTGAGCCGGAGCATGTGGACCTCAGTGAGCCCAAGAGGAGCAGATGTCGCCCGGGACTGGAAAACCTCACCCCCAGTAGGAGGGCCCCCGGCTGCTCCTCTGTCCTGACGGTCCCCCTTCCCTCCCATTCCTCACTACCCACGTCCGCCCTCACTGAGGTCTCCAGGTGTCAGCCCCGATGCCACTGGCTGGCTGCCCCCTTCCCGGGCATTACGTGCCGGCATCATTTGTGCTGCAGGAAACGACATCACTTAGAGCCCCTGAATGCACTCGCTTCCTGGGGGCTCGAGTGGGACCCCCCCCCACCCCCGGACCCGGACCCGGACCCCAGCATCCAGGACACAGCCAGGTACACAGAACCAGGTAGCGGGAGGCGCCCAGCAGACACCTGCCGGGGGGTCCCGATGCCCCCGTCCGTGCACTGGGGGTCGCGGCGGGGGGGAGGCTGTGCGCTCTCAGCACCGGAGCTGCGACCAGGAGTCACCGGCTCGTTCATTCGTTCGTCCCCCAGCACCTATTGGGCACCTGCTGTGTGCACCACGCTGCACCCGGCGCCCCGCGGGGGGCGAGGCCGAGAGGGAGCCCTCGCGCTCCGCTTGCGGGGTCGGCAGCAAATCAGCGCGGAGCTCGCGGGGAAACGGGGAACCAGCAGCGGGCGCCGCAGCCCGGCCTCGGCTAACGGGCGGCCCAGCCGGCCAGGCCCCGACCCGCCCCGCCCGGCCCCGGCCCCCGGCCCAGGCCCGCACGCACCTCCGCGGGGCCCTCGCCCGCCCGCCGGCGCCTCCCGCCGCTCAACCGCCGCGCGGTCTCGACCCCACAGCCGCGCACCGCTCCAGCCCCGGCTCCGCGCGCGGCTGCCCACGCCCCGCCCACGCCCCTGCCCATTGGCCATCCCGGGCGCCACGGGCTGAAGGTGCCGTGCCATTGGCTGCGGTGGCTGCCACTCACCTTGCGACCCCGCCCACCTCGCCTACCGGCACGGGAAAGTAGTTTCCTCTTGCTGAGCGGTAGGTACAGCCAGCAGGAGGCTCCGGCGGGAAACCCGGGCCTTAGGAGAATGGTTCCGCCGGGACTTGGCTTCCAGAGCTGTCCAGGGGCGCCTGGTGCTGAATGCCTCTCGAATGGAGGCTTGGCCAACCGCGACGGGAGAGACTGTCCCTCCCCGAGCATCCACGATGCTGAGGCCCCGCCGTCAGCTTAAGACGCAGATTCAGCTGCTCAACATTCCTGCCCATTATGTGCTGGGGCCTTTTCCAGAACACCTGTGAGCCAAAGATTGCTCCTTCCACCCACCCCTCCTTTGGAGCTTACCTTGTAGGACAAGACATAAGACACAGAAAATGATCGATACACGACATAAGTGATGGGATTATGTCAGAAGGTATCAAGTGCTCTGGGATAACAGCCCTGGAGAGGCTACCAAAGTGCTGGGCACAGGTTGCTATTTTAAGTAGGATGCTCAAATAGGCCTCCTAGAGAGATGTTTGAGCAAAGATGAACGTGGAGATGTTGGCCCAGTGGCAACCCACGTCTTGCCAACGTGGAGGCAAATTGTGACACGCATAAGGGGCTGAGAGTAGGGAGACCTGAGGCAGGCGTGTGCGAGATCGTGTGTGTGCCCAAAGCACAGTGATGTGGGGAAGTGAATTTGGAGGTAAGAGGAGGTAGGTCACAAAAGGTTTTGGAGGGAAACAGGGAGCAATTGAAGAGTTTTGATCAGAGATGTGACAGATCTGATGTATTTTAATGCAGTCATTTGGTTATTGGATCAATGCTCCCAATAGGTCAAGTAAGATGAACACCGAAAATCATTGATTTTTTTTTTTAAGATGGAGACAAGGTAACATTAAAAAAAAAAAAGTCATGCCCTATAAAAGCAACCAGTGTAATGAAGACTTTATTTGTTTGTTAGTTAAAATCTTATGGTTAGGGACGCCTGGATGGCTCAGTGGTTGAGTGTCTGGTCTGCCTTTGGCTCAGGACGTGATCCCAGAGTCCCGGGATCAAGACCCACATCGGACTCCTCACAGGGAGCCTGCTTCTTTCTCTGTCTGTGTCTCTGCCTATCTTGATTAAATAAATAAAATAATTAACAAAAAATAAAATCTTGTGGTCAGCCTACTAGGGGCCAGGCATGGAGAGAGCTGCTAAGAATAAAGGGGGGAATGCTAGAATGTGGACAGACCCCGAGGGACCCAGACCCAGGAGGACACCTCCTGCAGGACCCCACTCCCAGGAGGTCCCCAGAGAAGGCCCGTCCACAGAGACAGAGGAGGTGGTGGGAGCCAGGGGTGGGGCGGGGGGCGGAGGGTCAGTGCTTCCTGGGGACGGGGTCTCTGTGTGGGGAGATGAAGGTTCTGGAGGCGGTGGTGAGGGTGGGTGTGCGGCGGGGTGAGGGTACTTCGTGCCCTGAGCTGTAGACCTAGAAATGGTTAAATGGCGATTTTAATTTTATGTATATCTCACCACAATTTAAAAATTTAAAACAATTAATGGAGCAAAAAGCGAACCCCATGTCCTCACAGTTCATCTAGTGTGGGAACCAAGTGTTAATGAAATAGTAGCAGGCTGCAGTAGGCAGATTTCTAAGATGGTCCTACACGATCCCACATCCTAGTATTCATGCCTATGGGTAATTCCCTCTTCTTGAGTGTGGGCTGCCCCGGGTGACTTGATTTTCACAAATAGAATATGGCAAGGCGTTGGGGTGTCAGTTCCAGGATTAGGTTACAAAAATGCGGACTTCTGTCTTCCTAGCACAACTCTTGGCTGCCTTGATGAAGGAAGCTGTGATGTTGAGGTCCACGCAGCAAGGAACTAGGGACCCCCAGCCAGTAGTCAGCAAGATGGTAAGACCCTCAGTGAAAGAGCCAGTAAGGAACTGAATCCTGCCAACCAAGACAGCATGAGGGGTCTTAGGCATGATGTCCTAGGCATGATGTCGGGTGACTGCCTCTTAGTGGGCACCTTGATTGTAGACTTTGGAAGACCCTGAGGCTGAGCGCCCAGACTGTAGGCAATGCCACGAAGAGAAAGAGGAGATGCAGGAGCCAGGATGGAGGGTGGATTGGTGGGACCCGGCACTGGTTTGTCTGGGTGGGTTGCAGGAGTAGGAGGTGTCAGGGTGACGTCTCCTAGTTGTATGGTTTGAGCGATTAGATGGATGTTGGTGTTGTTCACTAAAATAGGGAAGGCTGGAGGAGGTACAGATCCAGGAGGTGCTGGAGGGCTGAGTTGGACTTTGCAGAGGCTAAGTAGGAGATATCTGTAAGTTCTCAACATTTATTTCTTTTAAAGATTTTATTTTATTTACTTATGAGAGATACAGAGCGAGAGGCAGAGACACAGGCAGAGGGAGAAGCAGTCTCCATGCAGGGAGCCCGACGCGGGTCTCGATCCTGGGTCTCCAGGATCACGCCCTGTGCTGCAGGCGGCACTAAACCGCTGAGCCACCGGGCTGCCCAAGTTCTCAACATTTAATGCCAATTTCTGCCTTCCTCATTACAGGCACACAGTATGTGGTGGCTCCTTGTTATTATTACACAATTTATTATTATGCTGAGTCTTTCCCTAGTTTCATAATTCACAGCAACAAAGAAGATTGTTTGTAGTGAGTGCACACCAGGTAGCTGCCCACAGGGTGACACCTTCCTATAAAAGAATTCATGATGCCCAATATTTGTCCATAGTTATTTAGAGAATGAGGTTGCTCAGAGAGGGATGTATTTTTGAAAGCATCTGAGGCTCCAGGACCTGTGTATGAGCACATATCTTCAGGGTACCAGAGGGAAAAAAAACATAGGATGTCTGGGTGGCTCAGCGCTTGAGCGTCTGCCTTCGGCTCAGGGCGTGATCCTGGGGTCCTGGGATCAAGTCCTGCATAGGGCTCCCCACAGGGAGCCTGCTTCTTCCTCTGCCTAGGTCCCTGCCTCTCTCTCTCTTTCTCTCTCTCTGTCTCATGAATAAATGAATGACATCTTTAAAAAAAAACCCACCACATGTGAGTGCACTGACTACTTCAAAGATCTCCCGTAGTGGAAGACACCACGAGTGGGCTTAAACGAGTGACGGACCAGAAGGTAATGCTGACGAGAGAAGGCGGAGCGCTTGACAGAGAACAAACATCCTAGAATAGAAATGGGAAGGGAGTGAATAGGCAGCCCGCAGGAGAAAAAACGCAAGAGGGGAATAAATATCATGGAAATATGAAATAAAGCCATTTTGACAGCTTTATTGAAGAACGATCTACATACAAGGAATGACACATATTTAAAGTGTTCAACTCGGTGAGCTTTGACGTGTGTGTGGTAGACGTATGAAACCACCGTCGCGGTCAAGAGTGGGCGTGACCTGCACCCCTGCAGATTCCCTCCTGCCCCTTCCCCCTCCACTCCCTCCTGCTCGCGGCTCATCTGGGTAGTTTCTGGTGTTGGCTGTTGGCCGATGGCCCTGCTCTGGCCACTCTGGCCACGCCTCTGGGTGTCTTCAGGTGGCCACGCATTCACGTGGCTGTTGGGCACGCGTCCATGCTGGTGGTGTACATCGGGGTCCCAGGGGTGCAAACACTTGGTTCTCAGACTTCTTACAGCCTACTCTTCCCCTTTGGTGCACAGCGACCTGAGCCTGCTCTCCTGGGAAGGCAGCTTGCGCCAGCTCACAGTGGCATCTGGGACCTAGACACAGGGGCTTGTGCCCTCGTCACCGACAGGGGGCTCTGTGTCCCTAAGTTGTCTCTGTAAACGTACAGTTTGTGCTGAGCACCTGCTGCCCTCCTGAGCCTGGGGTCCCGGCCGAGCCGGGCAGAGGGCCCCATGAGACCGACCCCCGCGGAGAACCTGAGCGCCGGGTCTCTCCCAGGCCCAAGACCACGCCTCATGCGCGCGGTCACAGTTCGTGTTGGGGGAACTGAGCGTGTCCTGTGGGTCACCCGGGGATGGACCCTGGGAGCTGGAGCCTGGTGTCCCCGCCCCGCCCCCCAGCCTCCGCCCTGATCTTGTGCGCTTTACGCCCTCTCCATGGAAGGCAGGGCCACGGGGCTGTGTGTGCTGAGCCCCAGGGCCCCCGCACGTCCCGCACCTGGGACCGGTCCTGGGGGCCCGGATGCAGCTCTGTAACAGCAGCACTTGCTTCGTCTGGTCATTCTAGCCCTTCTGGTGTATTCGTCTTACATTATGGGTTTAATAATGTTCCTCAGATAGCTAACGGCATTGAGCCTCTTTTCATATGCTTACGGCCTAACTGCATATCCTGTTTTTCTTTGAAAGGCCTGTGTTTTGCCAATTTAAAAAATCGGGTTCTATTTTTCTCTTGGATTTGTAGGAGTTCTTTATATATTTTTTGTCAAATACGGATTGCAAATGGCCTCAGCCACTCAGGCAGGCTGGAGACCCAAGGAAGAGTTGACATTCGCTGTAGTCCCAAGGCCATCTTGAGGGGACTGGTCTTTTCTCTTAATGCCTTCAACTGGTTAGGTGAGGCCCACCCACCTGCATTGTGGAGGGTCACCCGTTCTACTGAAAGCTAATTTAAATGTCACTCTCATCTAAAAAATATCTTCCCAGCAACATCTAGACTGGTGTCTGACCAAATATCTGGGTATCTGGGTATTGTGGCCTGGCCACGTGGACACGTAAAATTAACTATCCCAGTGGTTTGTTCTCTTCAATTTGCCTACTCCAAATCATATTGTGAATTTTCTATGGTTTTTATAATTTTACCTTTTTTTTTTTTAGATTTCATTGTATGCATATCAAAACCAGGCACAACTAACCCATGGCAGTAAACACTGGGGGAGCATTACCCTTTAAGTGGCAGTGAGCGTGGGGGCAGGACGAGGGTGCTGGTTGGGCTCTGTTCTTGGTCCGAGTGTCAACGACAGGGGCGCCCTCGCTCTGTGGAACCCACCGAGCTGTGCACTTCCACGCATTTAGGCTTTGATGAAGGGCGGGAGCAGCGTGGGAACAAGAGAGGGAAGAACGGATCCCGCCCCCCCATCCCACCGGCCGGGTCTCCACAAGCTTCCAGAGAGCTTCCACGGCCACGAGCCGAGCAGCCTGTGGGGCTCCCCCTCCAGCCCCCGCCTGGAAGGGCTTCGCGCTCTCAGGCACGCGGGATGGTGGCGCGATCCCTCGGACCGTGGCCGCTCCTAGGCTCCAGCCCGGGCCGTTTCAGGATTCGCCGGAGGCTCGTTCCTCTGGTCCGGAGGCCACACGCCAGCCGCCAGGGACGGAGGCGTCGGGAGGCCGCGGCACCGGCGCCACCTGGTGGCCTCAGTGTCTCATCTCCGAGGGCCACTTGGAAATAACTGGTTTTCGGATGCAGCAGGGGTGGGGGGTGCTGGGAAGGCCGTCGGGTTTGGGGTTTCCAGGCTGCCCGGCCTCCAGAGCTGGTCAACGGGCTGCTCTTGCCCGGGGTGGGGGGGCTCGGCCTGGGGCTGCGGGGGGCTGAGCTGCATCCTGACGCCAGGAGCCCCGGGCTGTGATGACCCCCGGACCCGGCCGGTCCCCCGGCGCCCCCGGGACCCCAGGCTGCGGCAGCGCCTGGCATCCCGGGCTCCACCTACTCCTGGAGGCCTGCTCGGGTCACGACTTCTGCGAACGCCGCGTTTAACGGCCGAGTTTTCCTTCCCTCTCAACGCACCTGACAGGAACGTTCAGGAAGAGCCTATTTCTACCTCGTGTGGGATCGAGCGGTTATTACCCGTGACACACGTCTCGTCAAGTCGCACGGGGAGCTGCCAGCTTCTGGGATGAGACGTTGACAGCTACTCCCCCCCTTCCCCTCTTCCCACTCTGCCGGCGGTTCCAACAGAAAGTTTCTGGATCCTTCCCGCACGCTTAGGCCGGGTGTGGGGTGACGTCGGAGGACGGAGGACGCAGTGCTGGGCCGCTCGGTGACCGACGCACGGGCAGGAGCAAGGAGATTATCTGGGAAGACCTAAAACGCACAGAGGTTTCTGGAACATGTGGCTCACGTCCGAGCGCCCGCCCGCGCTCCTGGGTGGGGACCTCCGAGCAGGTGCACCCGCATCACGGGGCTGCTGTGCCAAGTGCAGAACCCGAGGGGGGGGAGCTGAGCAAAGTGAGGGTCGCAGGCCGGGCTGGCGGGGGCGGCACCGCGTCCCCGACCCCCACCCAGATGCCGGGAGCACCCAGTCCTGACAGCACAGACGTCCCTGGAATCAGACCAGTGTTCCCTGGGGCAGGACCGGGCAGCGAGCCCGCGGAGGAACCCCGTGCGCCCCGGGACCCGCCGGCCTGCCCCCCATCTCGTCCTCACGAGGCGGGGCGCTCCCCGCCATCTCGCGCCCTTGGGCACAGGGCTCCTCCCAGCACGGCGCCCTGCGAGGGGGTGAGGGGACCAGGACCAGCCCGGGAAGCTCTGGGCTCCCGGGCCCACTTCCCTCACCTGCAGCAGGTGTAAGGGGGTGCTGTGGGTTACCCAACAGAGACCGGATGTTCCCTCAGAACATACTAGAATAGAACACAGGGCAGCCTCACGGCCCCGCCCACGGCCCGGAGTCCAGGCTGGCCCCTGGAGCGAGTGGGACGGTGACGAGAGGAGAGATACAGGACAAGCCCGGAACCGTCCGTGACCTCTGACCCGGAAACCGTTTCCAGTTGTGTCGTGTCCATCATCGGCAGGACTGACCCCCAGCACGTGCCTGAGGTGGGAGCTCCAGGCTGAGGGTTTCTGGAAACTTGGGGCAGGACGGTGGGGGGTGGGGGGCAAGAGGTCAATGCAGAGCAGAGGTCGTGATGTCTATTTATTCCCCACACGTTTTGCTTGTCACCATGGCTAGCACTCAAGTTAGGACACATCTCGCCAGACACGTGACGGACTGCGGGTGGCGGGCAGCGGCCGTCTCCCTACTAGTTACCTACAACACACAGTACTGGATCTACCTCGCAGACGGCCGGGACCACCAGGGGACCTCCCACGAGCCAGCTGCCAACACTGGTGCCAGCAGACCTGCCCTCCCCCCATCCCGCACCAGCAGAGGCCGTGGGGACCTCTGCAGTGGCCTCGTGTCCTGGGCAGGCCGCCCGGTCACGGCTGGCAGGCCTGCCCGCCCTGGAAGCAGCTCTGGTGGCCGCGTGGCAATGTCAGGCCAAGGCGGGTGGCACCAGGAGCCCCTGCCGGTCCCCCCAGCCCCAAACAGGCCAAGAGAGCCTGCCAAGGACCCAGACAGGCCGGCCGGCAGGATTGCCCGTGGGCCGAAGGGGGTGCGCTGGACGCCCAGCTGGGGACGGGCCCCAAGGTCGTGATCCGCCCCTTGGGGTCGGTCGGTCAGGAGTACTGGGATAAGAGGATCAGAGATGAGACGCGTGTCCATCAAAATGCTCGAGTGGAAGAAGTCCCAGTACCTGGTCTCGTGCACCCCAGGACGGTCCCGCCCCTGCTCCCAACTGGGGAGCCAGGCCACGGAAATCGTCTCGTAGGAAAATGCCTCTGAAGAGCTCCTCACGCGAAAACCCGCGGTCCGAGGGGCAGGGCGGACCCTGGTGCCCAGACCGCGGCTGGCAGTGAGCTCATCTGAGCAGGGCGCGGCTGGGCAGGCCAAGGTCCACGCAGAAGTGGCTTCTCACCGGGCTGCGGAGACCCTTTGAAGACAGACCGTGGGGCTGCAGAAAGGGGCTCTGGGAGCCACGGGTGTCCCCGACGTGGCTCGACACAAAACTGGCTGCTTCCTGGAGAGTGGCTTGAGGACGACCCCCGCCCCGGAACAGTCTAGAAAATACTTTTGCTGACTGGGTTTTCGGGGGCCAGGAGAGATCAGTGCTGGTCTGCGTTCACAGCTTGCTGGCTGTTTCGAGAAGGGTCTGGGGGCCGTGGGAGACTACAAACAGGGAGGAGGGGGCGGAGGGAGCAATAAAAATCCATCTTAACATGCAGGTCCAATTTCTGTTTCTGTTTCTCTCTCAGGCGGTCCAAGGGAAGAAGACGGCAAAATGCGAGACGGCTTCCAGTCGGTGGGAAGGAGCTGGCGGCACTGGGAGGGCTGCGGGGAGAAGACACCAGGCGGCGGGTCAGGCCGCGGCCCGGCATCACTGCGGACACAGAACGTCGCTGCAGGTTGTGGGGCCAAGGATGGGGAAGGTTGGCGAGCACGTAACAAACGCAAAACTGATCTCAATGAGATTTTGTTATTGTTTTTTTTTTAAGAGTACTTTGGAGAAAAAAAAAAAGGCTGGAAAAAATATGCCCAAATGATTAATGTGTGCTGCTGCAGGCAGAGCTCGAAGGTGTTTTTCCTGCTGCTCCGTGTTTTTGGCTTTTAAAACCTAAACTATTTTTTTTTTTTTTTAGTTTATTTTTTTAGTAATCTGTACACCCCACACGGAACTTGAACTCATGACTCATGAGATCAGGAGTCACAGCCTCTGCGGACTGAGCCAGGCAGGCGCCCTGCCCTTTAAATTTTTAGTAGAAAATCACAGTCAAAGGAGAAACGGGAGGACAACGATGCCCATGTCTCCTGGGCGGGAAAGCCACTGTGCCAGGAGGCACGTCTCCTGGGACCCCCAGGGGGCCCAAGCCAGCACAGGCACCGGGACACCCGGGACCCCCAGTCTGTTTCCCTGCAATCCTGCAGTAACAGAGGCTTACAGCAAACCCCCGCCCAGGGGAACCCGGGTGGGCCTGCTGGCCTCCCTCCCAGGGACCCTGCTGGCCATCGCTGTGGCCGTCGGGGGCTTTCTGCACAAACACTGCCTGTTGGCGCTCAGGCCGCGGCCCTGCCGGGAAGCAGTGACATATCAGCCGTCAGCTACGCAAAACCCAGCGCAGTGACGAGCCCACCCACACGCAACCGGGAAGGAACAGGGTGCCACAGAAACAGCCGGGGAGGGCCGTGATGATCCCGGGCGCCCCCCACCACAGAGACCCGCCCGGCCTTGAGGTCGCAGGGCCGTCAAATCGGCGCTCAGGACGCACAGGGCACTCACGAGGGCGGTCATTCCTGCTGGTCGTCGTTGCTGGCACTGGGGGTCCGACTTCGGATCTGACTCCGGAGCTGTTCTATCAACTCTGGGTTCTGCTGCTGCATCTGCTGGGCGAACTGCTGGCCGCTGCGGGAGAAGCGTGCCCAGCTCAACCGGAAGGCCCAGGCGCCCTCCTGGCCACTCCCCCGGCACCCGCCCCCCACCGGAGGCCACGGGGTCCAGCGGAGAGCCCGGGCACACGGCACCCGCGTTCTCACGGTCCTGGGCAGGCCCTCGCTGCCACCCCCGAGGGCCAGTAAGGGGTCTACTCACGCCTGGATGAGACTGGCCAGGTCGTTCTGTGAGGGGCTGGTGCCGGGAGTCCCCAGGGGGTTGTGGCCACCCGAAATCATCCCGGACATGCTGCAAGGAGAGCCCGCGATGTGGCGGACAGCCCAGCCCTCCCGTTCCCGCCGTCCCTGCCCTTTCACGGCAGCCCGCCTGGGGCCCAGAGCCACAGCCGCCCGCCCCAACAGCGGCTGCTGTGATGCCACCAGCTCACTCAGAATAGCCTTGGTTTCTGGCCTAAAGACAGAGGTCTTCAGCCAGGG
Organism: Canis lupus baileyi; assembly: GCF_048164855.1. NCBI lineage: Eukaryota > Metazoa > Chordata > Mammalia > Carnivora > Canidae > Canis > Canis lupus. The sequence goes on along the minus strand of NC_132856.1, from coordinate 58,179,750 downwards.
GACACTGGTCACATCTGGGGTGCTGGCCTGCCCCCACAGCGCCCCAGACGCCCCCCCAGAGTGATCTGCCCCAATGTCGGCAGTGAGTGGATGAGAAGCTGTGTTTTAGGACTTGACCGGAGTCGGGCAGGTGTTCACTAAGTTAAACACAATCACCACAACCCAGAGATTCCGCTGCTGGACATGGACCCAGAACCGAGCTCACGATGCTCGGGAGGGACCAGACACAGGACGCCCCACTGTGTGTGAGTCCACGTGTGTGACACATCTAGGACGGGGAGGGGTTTCATGGGGGCCGGGGGCTGAGAGGGGTGATGGCTGATGGGGACAAGGACTCTTTTGGGGTGATGGAATGTTCTGGAATTAGATGGCGGTGATGACTGCACAACACTGTGAATGTACTTAACACCACCGCACTGTAAACCCTGAAATGGTTAAAACAGGCAGGCTTTACGGCAGGTGCGTCTTGTCACGATAAGAAATCTAACCCCAGACCCGAAGGAGCATGGTTGTCACTTACAGCTGCTGAACCTGCGGATTGTTCATTAGGTTTGACGCCTAAAGAAAAGAACACAAATCACACAGGGAAGTGCCCGCACCGTCTCCTGACCACACACGCCCCTCCTGCTCGGCGCCCGGGCCCTGGGCCTTCCTGACGCCCTTCCTCGACCTCTGATCTGCCACGTTTTACCACTTTATCCTGCTTGGGTCTTTTAAGAGACCCCCGAGCACCTCAGCATCTACTGGCTGCTTAGGCTCTGCCGTGTAGACGTATTCTGATCTGTTTTCCCAGCCACTGAACACATCTGCATGGTGAGCCTCGTTTTGCTCCCTCGGTAAACACCGCTGCGACAGACGCTTGTGCTTGAACGTCACGCCCCCCCCCCCCATGACGTTTCAGGAAGCGGCCAAGCGGGATGAAGAGGGGCCTGCCTGGCGTGGCTCACGGGGGCCGGCTAACTTTTAGGCACCAGCATCGAGGTTCTCTGCTTGCTGGGCCAGCCTCTGCCCCGCCCGCCCAACTGGCGTCACCACGGACGCACACCTGGGTGCCAACGCAACTACAAACCCCGCTGGTCTGCCAACCCCAGACGCGGGTGAGGTGTGAGCCCTGCCGGACCGCACTGGCCCCTCGCCGTGCCCGGCCAGCCATCCTGCCTGCGGACCAAGTGCGGCCTCTACCGACTTAGGAGACAAGACGCTCCCTGCTGCCCTGAGAGTATTTCTGCGGCCAGAAGGCTGGGATTTCTCTCGTCCTGATGCTTGGAGACCCTGGACCGAGGCCCCGTGAGCCAGCAGTGTGGCCCGTGGTGAGCAAGACCCCCATCAACGGACATGGGTGTGCAGCGACCAGCCCGAGGCTCACAGCTGGGCGCCCCGCACAGAACAAGTGCTTCTGGCCTTAAGTCTCTGGCGTCAGAAGGTGGTGGCGTCCACCCGAACCCTGGGAAGCAGGTGGGGTGTGCTGTCGTCAGGGTCTCCACAGCATGAGGAGGAGACCGAGCTGGAGAGACGGATGCTGTTTCCCGGGTTATTGGGTGGGGAGAGGCAGGATCCAGCTGTCCTTCGTGCTCAGTGCTGCCCCCGGGGCATGGCAGTGTCTAGGGACCTAGGTGGTGGTCACACGGGGGGAGCTCCTGGCGTCGAGAGGGTGGGGTTGGGGATGCTGCTCAGCCCCTCAGATGCCCCAGTCACAACCCTAAGGAACGGCCGGGCCCAGTGTCTAACCCCGCCCAGGCCGGCAGCCCTGGCCCTCACAGGCAGACACAGCCCCGGGTGGTGGGCCCAGAGCCCGCGGGAGATGGGAGCGCAGGTTACCATGCTCATGAAGCTGGGGTTGTTGAGCAGGCCGGCGATGTCAAAGCTGCCGACGCCTCCCGTCTGTGGGGATGAGAAGAGCCCTGGTGAGTGGCCACAGGACCATGACACTGGGCCCCAGAAGATCCCACAGGGGGCCGGCTGGAGTCCCAAGACGCATACGGCCCAGACGCCCTCCCAACTGAGCGGCCAGGCCTTGCGGCTAGTGTTTGCCAAAGGCCCAAGCCACCCCGTTGATCCCTTAGGAGAAGTATTTTGTAACGCTCTGATGCCTTGGGCCCCTGGAGGGCCCTCAGGGGTGACCAACGCCGGACACCACCAGTCCACCTTTAGCACGCAGGCCAGTGAGTCCACAGCCCACACACCCAGCCTTCCTCCATCAGCGTCTCATGCTCACAGCCGCCGCCCTCTGCCCTGACCGCCCAGAACCAGGTCCTCGACAGCCAGTCAGACCCCGTGCCCCAGACTCTGCAGAGACTGCTCGCCTGGCCTGTCCTAACCCCACATCCCCGGCCTCACCCGCCCCTCCCCACAGACACCACAACAAAGGCGCCGGCCCACGCTCCCCTGCTCCCTCCCGGGCCGCTCACGGGACTCGGCGTCTCTCTCAGCTTCAGCTCGGCTATCTTGAGGTTCGACTTGTAAGTCTCGTTCTCAGGATCCAGCTCCAAGGCCTTCTTGTAGTATGCCACGGCCTCGGTGTGCTTGTTCAAACTGGAGAGAGCGAGGCTGGGGGGAGACACCAGGACATGGGAGAGGGCCCGGGGGCTGCCCACCCGCCACGTCCCAACTGCTCCAGCGCCACCGGGCCTAGCGTCTGCCGGGGACGGCACGCCAGGGTGGCGGGGGCTGAGAGGATGGGCTGGAACGCCCAGAGGAAGGGCTCAGAGGCAGAGGGCAGGGGGTCAGACACGCCGGCCCTGTTCTTGGCACAGAGCTCCTAAGACGCAAAACTTCCTAAGTCACAGAGGTCTCCTGTGGTTTCTATAACGAGCCCCTTTGATTACACCCGAGTTCCTGTCCGTGAGGTGACTCAGGATGGGGCTGGTGGCCAGGAAGACCAAGGCTGGGATTTGAGTGGGGACCTGGCAACCCCAAACCTCTGGGAGGGGAGAAGGCTGGAGAGCGGGCTGTAAGACTCCTGAACGATGACATGTGGACGTCCCCTTTGGTGAGAGCATCACACCCCACTCTAGGGAGACAGGGATCTGCGCCGAGGACCTTCCTGGACCCTGCCCTGAGGCCGTGAGCTGCTCCAGCACATCACGGAAGCACAAGACACAGGGAAGTGGGAACCCTGATTCAGAGCAGTTGGGGGGCGCGGGGGAGGCCCAGCTTTATGACTGGCATCCGCGTGGGGCCAAGTCCTGACCGTCCATCTAGACGGAAGGGAACTGCTGGAGGTCAGCTGGTGACAGAGCTGGGCGTGTGGAAAGCAGCCCGAATAGGAAAGGGGCATGGGCTGCCTGCAGGGGAGGGGGGACCAGGAAGGCAGGGACCGTGTGGCCCCTTGCGACACTCACCCCATCCTGCCGTAGGCTTTGCTGTAGGACGGGTCTATGCAGATGGCTCGCTCGCAGTCCTGAACGGCACCCGTGTAGTTCCCGAGCTTGCTGTAGGCCGCAGCTCTGGGGACACAAAGCAGGGTGGGCAAAGCTGCGGCCCTCACTCGCTGCCATGGAGGAGGCTCAGTCTCCCCATCTGGCAGGTGGGCGGCGGGACACTGGGCTGCCCAGGGCTTCTGTCCGCCAAGTACCCGTGGTGGGAGCTGGGATAGCCTCCTGGGGAGACGGAGGCAGCTCGTCCTGATGACGCTGCAGAGCACCCAGGTGTGACGAGACCAGTCTGAACCCAAGTCAACGGGCTCGGCACCCAGGGTCTCCCCACCGTTGGGAGCCGGTGCTTGCTTTACGTTAGGGAACATCTATTACTTTTTTTTTTTTAAGATTTGAGAGACAAAGAGAAGGAGCAGGGGGAGGGGAGGAAGAGGAAGCAGCAGACTCCCCGCTAAGCCAGGAGCCCAACGTTGGACTTGATCCCAGGGCCCTGGGATCACGCCCTGAGCTGAAGGCAGACACCACACTGCCTGAGCGGCCCAGGCGCCCCCAGGGAACACCTGCCATCAGACAGGGACTCGGATTCACAGGGAGACCCGTCCCAGCGCTCAGCTTACCACGCCAGATGGTTTCTCTTTCAGTTTTTAACATCCCACTTTACGTTTCCCCCAGAAAGGCAGCAGGGCTGAGCAGTACTCAGCGCTTGGCGCTGTGCGAGTGGAGGGTGGACGGCGTTCTCTGTGCTACGCGTGCAACATTTCTGTCAGTGTGTTTGTGTTTCGCCCCAGAGTCAGAGGAAAGAAACTAACACAAGAGCAGCTCTGCACACCCGACCTGGGCTATCCAACGCCGGGGCCCTGGCTTGTGCCCTGGAGGGCGACCCTTGTCCCACGTCCCTCTCAGGCCCTGTCGTCAGCTCGGCGGTCCGTACTGGGAGGCTCTGGGAGGCTGAGGCAGCTTTCCCTTAAAGCACCAGCCACACGGGGCTCCCCACGGCCAGCAGTAACGCCACCGTGAGCGCAGGCGCGATATGGTCACCCGTGGTTTGGCTTGCGTCCTCACCCAACACCTGTGCAGAATGGTGTCCCTAACTTTGATTTTAATGCCACGATCAGCTCCTGTTGACGCCTTGCTGGCCACAGGCTGCTGGCTGCTTATCTGGGCGCTGGATGAACGATCACAGTGTCAACACCTCCCCGAGCGCGCCCGGCCACTACCTGTTACAGAAGTAGACGGCGTTGGCCGGGTTCAGCTCGATGGCTTTCCCATAGAAGTGCACGGCAGCTTCAAAGTTTTCTACCTTCATCTGCTCGTTTCCTAAAGGGAAAGAAAAAACAACGTATGCCCAGCTGTTCAGGTCACATCCCAGGGGCCGAGACGTCCAGCCCAGCTCTCCCGGGCTTCTCCCTGAAGGTGCAAGACGTTGGTGGGGAGGGTCCGGGGGGCCAGGATGCAACACTCAGGGGTGCTGGGGTGTGGAGGAGGATCTGGGTTCTGGCCTGAGCCGGCACTGGGTGATGACCGTCACTGCTTTGGTCGTGACATTTGGAAACATAAGTCTCTTTGCTCCTTCTTTCACAAGAAACCAATTTTCACGAAATGTAATCTGAATGTAAAACTCACGTTTTCAAAGTGAATGACTCAGCGGCTTTTAGAAATTCACAAGTGTCCAACGCCACAACCTAATTCCAGAACATTCCATTCCCCCCGCAAAAAAGTCCCTCCCCATGAGCAGTCACTCCTCACCCTCCCCTGGCCCCTGAGCCCCCTCCCCTGTGCGTGGGCGAGCCCATCCTGGCCGTGTCACACACATGGACTCACACCCTGTGGGGCCTCCTGTATCTGGTTCCCTCCCTGAGCGTCGTGGGCTCAGGGTCCGTCCCTGGGGTGGTACATGTGGGCTGAGGGACATTCCAGAACATGGATACATCACGTTTTGTTCACCCTTTACCAGTTTATGGACATTTGGGCCGTTCTACCTTTTGGGTGCTGTGGACACACGCCTGCACTTGTCCTGGGTGTGGGAGGGGACTGGCTGGGCCACGTGCCCGCCGTGTGGCCACCGGGGAGCTGCGGGGAATGCCTTCCCTGGCCGCTGCCCCGCATACATCCCCGCGGGCCGAGCGCGGGGCTTATCCTCCCACATGCTGGCGCTGCGTGCTTAGGGGCCCGGCTCCCCTCCCACAGCTGCACCCCAGGGCCCCCCCGGCCCTGCCGCCCCGCAGGCCAGGTGAGTCAGGTGCCTGGTGGGGATGCAGTCTCAGCTCACCTTCGGTTTTGAGGCGCTCTGCCTCGGCTGAGTCCTCCTCTGAAGGCGGGGTCCGCTCGGGGCTCCTCAGGTCCTGCGGCACCTCCTGTCCCAAGGCAGACAAGCCGTTTGCAGGCAGCGGGCAACCCTACCGTCTCCTCCTCCAAAAAGCCCACACCCGCGGCCTCCCTCCTGCTCAGGGGCCACCCGAGGGCAGCTAGGCACTGTGGAGAGCACCTCAGGCCGGGGCCGGGCCCCCACTTCCCTGGTCCACAGCCGGGAAGCAGCCTGGGGGAGAACTCAGGTCTTGCATGGGTGCTTGGGGGCCCTGGCGACTCCTGCTGTTACGCCTGTCCTGTGAAGCCCAGAAACTCACCTTGCCTGCAGCAGCTGCTTCAAATATTTCCGGCAGAGTCTGAGGGAGGGCGAGGTCATGGTCTTCCACTGTCACCCCAAAAGCAGTCTCCAGGCACTGGATTGCAACTGTGAGGTGGACAGAAGCATGTTCTTCTGAATGCAGCCCAGACTCTGGGGCTCTGGGGAATCCCCTCTCTGTGAGACCCAGGTCAAAGGCCTGGCACATGGCAGGTGCCGAACCGCCAACTCCCACTGTGTCACTGTAGGCCGAGCCAGGTGGACGCCAAGGGGCTGGTGGTGGGGTCCGGGCAGAGGCCACTCAAGTGCCGGTCCAGCCTGGGATCCTGTCCCCCAGCCCTGTGCGGCTCCCAGGCGCTGTGGCCATTCCACCCTTTCTTTAAAATGAGCCTTTCTTCTCTGATCAGTGTGACTACGGTGGAGAATGTTCCGGAACCACACCTTGATGAAATATGGGGAGCTCACCAGAACTCCTGCAGGAAGCTGGGCCTGAGGTGACGGGGCTGGCTGTGTGGCGGGAAGCAGGGAGGACAGCGGGCCCACACGTACCTTCCAAGCTCTCCTGGGCGTCGGACGAGAGCCCCCCGTGCCGGAGCTGGTCGTGCAGGAACCGGATGATGGCGTAGGCCAGACGCTTCTTGTTATCCATCTTCAAACAGGAAGAGACAATGCCCTGGGGTTTTCAAGATCTGTGGAGCCAAGCCAGGGCCGTGAGGAGCACAGACTGAGGGCACGGGTGGCACCTGCTGCTCCAGGCTCCCCGGACCTCCGGGTGCTGGCTCACCAGGCCTACACGAGCCCCAGGCCCAAGGAAGCCACTTTAAGTGCCCTGGGCAGGTCTTTTCTAAAGATTTTATTTATTTGACAGAGAAAGAGCATAAACACACGGGGGCACAAGAGCACAAGCAGGGGGCTGCAGCCGACGTTCCCCCCCCCCCGACTCTGGGGTCATGACCCAGGTGACCCGAGCCAAAGGCAGACACTTCACATCCTGAGCCCCCAGACGCCTCGCCTGGCCAGCTCTATCTGAAGAGTAAGTGAGGGGTAAACAGCTGGGAGGGGAGGGGCCCAGAGTAGCCCGAAAGGTGCAGGGGCACGGAGCCCCTTCCAGGCCGCCTGAAGGCCAGCTCTTGGTCCCTCTCCAAGTGCTGGACTCCCAGGCCGGGAGTGACCCTGCCTCAGGGACTCTGGGCCATGTCTGGGGACATCCGTGGTCACCACGATGGGGGTGCTCCTGGCATTGGGCCACGAGGACCTGGGATGTTGCTCAGCCCCCGGCTCCCAGGACGCCCACATAATGGAAAACTATCAGTTCCAGTGTCAGCCGTGCCCAGGGGAGAGCCCTGGTCTGGAACATTCTGGGCAAGAGGGTTCTGCTACCTAAGGGTCTATGATGGGTCAGGCACGTCACGCAACACTGTGTCATCCCCTCCACACCACGACCTCCCTGGTCGCTCCCACCGACAAAAGCAACAGGTTGGGGACCGTGGCCTGTGAGGAGCGGCCGGCCCAAGGAACCCGCAGCAGTCAGCACCTCGGTCTCCCCAAAACGCCTGCAGGGGGGTGAGCAGCCCGTGCCCCCACAGAAAACAAGGAGCGGGGCTCCTGCTGGCACTCTCGTTAGCTTGTTACCAGCCACGATGGTTCAACAAAGCCGGGGAGAGCCCGTCATGTGGCCCCAGGCTCCCCACGCAGGCCAGCGCCACACTGAGACGGTGCCTCCACTGGGCGCGTCTGCTCGGTCTCTGCTTCGTGGGAATCTGTGTCCCTTGACAGCTGCTTCTTCAAGTGGAGGAACCAGACACAGGAGGCCCCACGGGGTGTGAGCCCACGTGTGTGACACGTCCAGGACGGGGAGGGGGCTCGTGGGGGCCGGGGGGGATGGGGGTGAAGGCTATGGAGACAGTTTCTTTTTGGGGTGATGGAATGTTCTGGACTCAGAGAAGCATAAATATACCAAAAACCACCATACTTTAAGGTAAACGATTTATACCTCAATTATAAAGGAAAAACTTAAAAAAAAAAAAACAAACCCATGTTCCGTAAGCAGGGGGAGGAATTAAAGCTCCTTGAAGATGGTAATGAGCTCCCCATTTCTGGACACACGCGTCTTTGGCCAGAAAGCCGCCTACAGCTGGAAGGTCTGTGATTAGGTGGAGCCGGAGCCTAGATGACAACAGGCGGTCCTAGACCGGAGGTCTCTGGGGGCTACCGGGGGGCCCACAGAGATCAACCATCACAACCCACTCATTTTGGGGGAAGCACAGCATCAAAAGTGAGTCCTGCTCCCCAGCTGAGGGGGTACAAGAGCACACCAGTTGGCCTGCTGACCGCCAAACCCAAGGAGACCAGACACGCGCTGAAACGTCAAGCTGTTTTCATTTTAGATGTTTGTTTTGGCAGCGGCATCATCTCCAAGAGCTGAAAAGTAGACACAACTCAGTGTCTGTCAACACACGCATGGGTTAGCACAGGGCAGCCCGTCCACACCCGGGACACAACCCAGCCCCAGGAAGGAAGGGACCCCGAGGACACTGGGCTCAGGGAGGGGACCCAGACCCAGAAGGACACCTCCTGCAGGACCCTACTCCCAGGAGGTCCCCAGAGGAGGCCCGTCCACAGAGAGGAGGTGGTGGGAGCCAGGGGTGGGGCAGGGGTCAGTGCTTCCTGGGGACAGGGTCTCCGTGTAGGGAGATGGAAGGTTCTGGAGACGGTGGTGGGGGTGGTGCACAGCGGGGTTGAGTGTGCTCCGTGCCCTGAGCTGTGCGCTTAGAGGTGGTTAAGATGGTACATTACGTTACGTGTATTTTATTATAATTAGAAAGTTATTTCTTTTTCCCAGAGCCCAAGTGCTTCCTGTCAGATGTACAATCCCGGGACCCTGTATGTTGTGCTCTAAGTCAGGCCTTGAGGGTCACGTCTGGGCAGCTGCCTGCGGAGACTGAATCTCGATTTTTTAAAAAATATTTTACTTATTTATTCATGAGATACGCAAAGGGAGAGAAGCAGAGACACAGGCAGAGGGAGAAACAGGCCCCCCGCAGGAGCCCTATGCGGGACTTGATCCCCGACTCCCGGATCACGCCCTGAGCCAAAGGTAGACGCTCAACCGCTGAGCCACCCAGGGCACCCCCTGAATCTCACATTCTTAAGTCACGTTAAGTGCTCACACGATACCCCCGATCTCGGCCCCCACAAACCCACGCGTTCACCACCTAGCCCTCACGTCCGCCAACTCCCCAGCCCGAAAGCACCGCGGTACAAACCAGACGGAGGTGTTCAGGGTCTTGGCGGGGGTCACAGGGCCCGACAGGTGGCACAGCCGGAGCCCCGCCTGTGTGCTCCGGGCCTTCCCCTCCCGTGGGTCCCCCACGCTGGGCCATGCGCACACGTACGGGTGCGTGGGACGAGGGGAGCTACTGCAGGGCCTGGTGGTGAGGGGCGCTCGCAGAAGAGCGGACCGAGAAAGGAGTCTCGTCTTTGGCAGAAGTTTCCTGCCCTCCTGGTCCGGGTGGTGAAGGTGGTGAAGGTGGGAGCGGGGGAGCGTGACGGAGACTGCTGAGGCAAGGGTTTAAAAAACTAGAAGACCAAGGCACACTCCTTTCTGCCCTCCCACGCCCCCAGCCCTTGGAGCCTCAAGGCCTCTGCACCGAGGGTCCCCCCCCCCCCGAGGGTCCCCCGCCCCGCGGGATCGAAGCACTCTGGCCTGATCACTCCCTCACTGCCCGCTTCCTGAGCTTCCTGAGCTTCCCCCGCACTGCCTGCCACCCTGGCGGCTCCTCTCAGCCGCCCCGGCCCCTCCCTGTGACTCACGGCCAAGGAGTCAGAGCCCCCCAGGGCCTGCCCGGGGCGGGCACAAGGATGACAGGCTGGAGGACGAGGGCCTGGAGAGACTCTCAGGTCCAGCCATTTCTGCCTGAGGCCTGTTCCACGCCCCTTCCCCCAGGCCTGAGCTCTCCGTCCCTTCTAAGAGTCCCAGCCAATACTCTCACTTTCCTCTTCTCTAAAACGGGGTAACAGGGGTGTCCTTACCAGCTGTTACAAGGATTCATGACCTACTTTAGATTTTTCTCTGCCTTGGCTCCATCGCCATCAGGGCCTGGATCATTCCTTGCTGTGTGTGTGTGAGGGGCGGGGGTGGAGCTGTCCTGTGCAGTGCAGAGTGCTAACAGCAACCCTGGTCTTTGTCCAGTGTGCCCTGAGGCAGGGAGCAGAATGTCCCCCAGGTGGGACCACCTCGGTCAGGGGGTTCCCGACCCCCAGGAGACTGCTCTCTGTGACCATCTGACCCCTGAGGTCCCGGGATGCCGCACACACTTAACTACACACTCCGAGTGGGGGCGACTCACAGATGCTGCAGTCGCCTGGTTTGTACCCTCTGACCCCTGGGGGTTTAAACTCTGGTGTCCAGCATGAGCAGGGGTCAGACTCAATGTTTTTCCAAATAATCAACGTAGGCTGTGTCCCCCTGCGCCCTTCTGACATTAGGGGCAGGTCACTCTCTGTGGTGGGTCAGTAGCACCCCTGGCCACACCCTTTCCAAGCCAGAAGGGTCCCCCCACCAGGGGTAACAACCACAGGTGTCCCCAGACATGGCCAAACCACCCAGCTAAAAGTCACTGAAACTCTAGGTGGAAAAGTAAAGGTTCTAAATCAGTACAAGTCAAATTTTTCTGACCAAAGAACTTTCTGAAAACCTTGTTTGCACAACATTTGGGGTTTCAGCCCTGCAGCAGAGGGAGCCTGGCTCCACTGCCGAGGACTGCTAACCCAAGGCACAAGAGGGACCCAGCACAGCATTTGACACAGGTGGTCCATAAAAACTGTGGCTTCTTTGCAAGACAGTTTGCGAATCTCACTTTCACGCCCGGCTTCCGAGATGAACCACCTCTGCTCTCCACAAAGTTGGGCCCAACAAAATACGAGGACGGCAGTTTTCCTTGACTCCTACCAGGCACCCGGACCTTTCGGAACAATCACAACTTGTAGGGCTTTGGCTGCTGGACAAAATTCTCAGAGAAGGCCTACTCTCTGAACAGTGAGTGCTTTATGAGCTCTCAGAAAGCACCACGGAGGTGCCGGCCGCACAGGGTGCCCGGCGAGCCTGGTGAGGGTGGCGTGGGGGTCCTGGGGCCAGCTCCTCCGGTGGTCTTCACAATCCCTCCCAGTGCTCAGTCCATCTTTTCATTTCATCATTAGAAAAAATAAAAAGAAGAAGAAAAACATCAGCCTCTACTCCTTTTCTTTCCTTGCCCAGAGCTGGTCAAAGGGAAAAAAATGGCATGCCCCACATAAAAATGAGCGACCCCTCACGGCCCCCCTCGGAAGGCGGAGCTCCACCGCTGAGGGCTGCCGCCTGCATCCTGAACCCAGAGCCCTGCTCACAAACAGCGGTGGGCAAAGCCAACGCTCTCTTCTCTCTCACCCTAGCACACCGCTGGTGTCTGAGCAAGGACGGTCCCAAGGCTTGAGCCCACAATCCTCACCAAAGCCTGTTTACTTCTAAAATGCCACCAAAATGCTCTGCATGCTCAAAAACCATCAAAAGCTCCCCCCGCCAAAAAATAAAAAAACTCCCCAAAGCCTCACGAGTGTGCATGTGATGCCCTCCACTAGACCCTCCGCAGCTCCACACACACAACTGCTCACCTTTCCTCCAACCCATCTGGAAACTCTCAGTTCCCTCCAACACCCAGCTGCAAAGTTACATCAGACAGAGCTAGACGCCCTCGTTTTCTGGCAAAGTCCAAGTACCAGTCTTATCACCGGCCCACAAGGCTTTAAAACTCTGTCATCCGTCCCCTGCCCTCCCCCAGACTGTGAGCCACTGGACAGATATTTTCCCTTTGAACCCCAGCACTCAGCAGTGTCTGATCCACGTGGTCTTAGGGGATCATCAGATCCCCATCAAACTCACAGCTACCTGACCAAGTTCTCTGGGAAGAGCTGAAGAGACAACAAACCTCGGGTCTTGCCTACCTACCAACAATCCCTTTATTCTTTCATTTCCTACATGGGCCAGCGTGGGGTCTTGGCAGAAAAAACGTAGGATCAGAGTAAGACAGCAGCTCTCTATCTGGGGCGGAGCCGAGCCCCATTTAGAGTTGCTCACCCTTCCTGAAAAGACTGAATTTTAAACCTCAGGTGAAACCCTTGGGCATGCCGAGCACTCTCCAGGCCGAGCGCAGTCCAGTCCGCGCCACGGCTTGTGGAGGGGGTCAGCGATCATTTCTGAAAAGGGCCAGAGAAAGCTTCCCGGGCCACAGAGCTTCCGTGGCAACCACTCGACTTTGTTCTCATGCAAAAGCAGTCACCGGTTTTGTGATAAGAATATTTCCACAGGGACGCCCCGGTGGCTCAGCAGTTGAGCAGTTGAGCGTCTGCCTTCAGCCCAGGGCGTGATCCAGGGAGGGGGGGATCCCGGGATCCAGTCCCACGTTGGGCTCCCCGCAGGGAGCCTGCTTCTCCCTCTCTCTGTGTCTCTCATGAATAAATAACTAAAAATCTTAAAGAAAAAAAAAGAAGATTTCTACAACACATTTACAAAACCAGGCGCAGCTGGATTTGCCACCCCCCCCCCCCACCCAGTCGCCTGAGTCCCTGGGTGGTTCACTCCACTGCCTGTGGAACAGAAGGAAAAGCTGAGGCTCAGAAAGATAGGGGAGCTAGCAGAGGTCACCCAGCTTAGAAGATGCACACCAGGAATTCTGAACCCAGCAGCCGGAGCTCCAGCCCCTAAACTCTGAGGTGCCCTTTCCTCTCCCCACGAAACCTGCACGAGCAGGTTTTAGGTTTGGGGTGGGTTCGTAGCCCACCCCCGTGTGCACAGCTCAGGCAGGTGCAGAAGCGCCCTGAACTTCCACAGCGTGGACAGATCTCGGTGGGGACGTCCCAGACACCTCCCTGTGTCCCCCCAGGGCGACCAAACCGCTGGTCTGGGGAGAGGAAAAGGAGACAGACCACTCAGGGATAGAAAACCCGAGGAAAACAGGAACACCCCAACACGTTCTTAGATGCACCTACTTAAAAACACAGACTCCCGGCAAGTAGGGGAGCCGAGCAACGTCCTGCTTCCTTAACCTCACGGGGAGCCCGGGGAGCCCGTCCTTCCACGCAGCGCGCTGCTCGGGAGCCGGTCCTCAGCCCCGGATCCTTCCCGCCCTCGCGGCGCCGACACAAGGCTCCGGGTGGGGAAGACCTAACAGCCGCCGACCCCGCGGAAGCGCTCGCCTTGCGGGGGGGGGGGGGGGCTGCGGCTTTCACCCCCCCCCCGGACCCCGCACTCCCATCAGGCAGGGGCCGTGACGACGCCCGTTTCACAGCGGGAGAAACTGAGGCTCCGGGAAGCCCAGCGGCTGGCCAAGGGGGAGAGCGGGCGCTGGGGCAGGACCCCGATCTGCGCCCCGACTACGGGGTCCCCGATTCCAAAGGACCGTGTTTCCGGGCGGCAGGAGACACCCCACTGCAGGCGGGGCACCTTCACCTCCCGCTGGCCACTCACCGGCCTGCGACCCAGCATCTCCCCGGCCTGGGGTCCCGGGGGAGGTTGATCGGGGCCTGTCCGACGCCACCCTGCCTCAGTTTCCCCTCCGCGCCGCCCACTCACGGCGGCCAGCGGATCGCGCGGACTCCAGACCCGGACCAACCTCTCCTTACGGGCCCTGGAGCCCGGGGAGCTCCCAGTCGCGGACCCCAACCCCAAGCCCGCCCGGCTCAGCGCTGGGGGGGGACCCCCAGCCCCCGCCCCCACTCACCTCTCAGGCGGCCGAACGCCGACCCTCCGACGGCTGCGCCTGCGCACCGCGGCGCTGCCCGGCCCCGCCCCCCACCGCGGCGCCTGCGCAGAAGGAGCAGGCTCCCGTTGGCTTTTATTCTGCGCAGGCGCGTGCTCGAGCGAGGCGGGCGTGGGGAGAAGTGACGTCATTTGGAGGCGGGGGCGAGCCGGTCGTTAGGGCAACTGACCTCTGCGACCGAATGGAGGCCGGAAATCAGGACTGATTTCACCGCTCGAGCGGGAATGGAGCGGTGCATGGTGGGACGGTGGCGGACTCCGGCGCTTTTGGCAGCATGGGTCACGTGGTACGCAGCGGGCCACGTGGTGTTGCTGTGTTTCGGTATCTGGCGGCGGAGCCGGACAGGCGCGCGGTGGACGGGCGCGACTGTTACCCGGGTGCTTTACACGTGGGAGCCCGCCCGTCCGCAAATCCAGTCATTCAGCCCATAAGAGTAAAGGGGGGCAGACATATTTGTGTATAGCAGGTGCCTATCATTTTAATATTTTACTTAAATTCAACTTGCCAGCACATAGCATAACACCCATTGCTCATCCCATCAAGTGCCCTCCTTAATGCCCGTCCCTGAGTTGCCAACAACTATTTATTGCAAACCAACTGTAAAAACCAGGAAAGGGCTCCCGTTACCTTGTACTGAGGTTGACGAACTAGCGAACTAGGACACTTTTCACTGGATGGCAAGTGCTTTAAATGAAGAAGAAAGGGCTGCCGTGATTAGGATTGGGGAGGCAAGTGGGCAGGGATGGTTAGGGAAGATCGACCTTGTAGATACGGGTTTGGGGAAAGAGAGAGAAAAAAAAAAAAAAAACCTCCAAGAACGGAAAACAGCGAAAATGAAGATTAAGTAGGATAAAGCTGGGTGTGCTTAATAGAAGGTAAGTAATGAGTAAGTTCCTAGCATGACTCACAACCTATCACCGTTAGTGTGAAAGTTGCAAGAAGTGTTCTCCTGGAAGCCTGGGTGGCTCCGTTGGTGAAGCATCTGCCTTTGGCTCAGGTCATGGGTCCTGGGATCCAGTCTCATATCGGGCTCCCTGCTCACGGTGGAGTCTGCGTCTCCCTCTCTTGCCTTTCTCCTCCTGCTCATGCTCTCTTCCCCTTTCCCCCAAATAAATTAATAAAATCTTTTTTTAAAAGTGTCCTAATTCACTTGTATCCGATTTAAAATGCATGCATGGTTAAAGCCTGGGGATTTTAAAAATTTCCTTTGCAGAAATAAGGGGAGGGGTTCTTTGGCAATTTAGTCCTAGTAGATTTTCCTTCCGGGACGCCTTAGTTGAAGATTTTGTGGGGGTTTTGTGTGTGTGTGTGTGTGTGTGTGTGTGTGTGGTTTGTTTTAACGAGCTACAGTAGTTATAGGTTAAAACACTGTCCTGGGGGCAGCCCGGGTGGCACAGCGGTTTAGCAACGCCTTCAGCCCAGGATGTGATCCTGGAGACCTGGGATCAAGTCCGGTGTCAGGCTCCCTGCATGGTGCCTGCTTCTCCCTCTGGGTCTGTACGCCCCCCACCCCCCGTGTTTCTCATGAATAAATAAAATCTTAAAAAAATAAAATAAAACACTGTCCTGTTCCAAAACACCTGTTGTTTGAAGCCCTAGATTCGTTTACTGAAGCTTTCTCGATTTAAAAAAAAAAACTGCGTTTAATTTAATTGGGTTAATTGGGTTAATTTACCGGGTTCTGCTGATGTATGTGTCGAGACTCCACTCCTTAGATGCTAGGAGGGGCAGGATGCTGGTTGGGATGATGTACAAAACGCGCCTTGGATCTGTATGATAAGCGGTCACTAGCTCAGGTGCGGGAGGAAAACCTGCAAAACTCGCCAGGTACACAGTTAATTAGGTAGAAAAGGAGGCAGGCACAAATTAGTTGGGGAGCTCGGGCAGAGAAGCGCCGGAGGAAAGAACCCGAGGCTCCGGGGCGCCAGCTGTGTGTGGTTTCCACGGAAACATCCCGGGGGGGCGGGGCTCCTCCCCGAAGGTCCCGCCCTCTCTCCGCGAGAGCCAATCACGGGCAGGGAGGGTTCCAGCGCGTGCGCAGAGTGCGCCAGCCCGCCAAAGCTCCGCCTCCGGGGTGTGGGCGGAGCCGGGGCGCGCGTGCGCCTGGGCCTTCGGCACACGTGCCCTCCCAGCATTCCGCGGGCGCGCGGGCGGCGGGCGCCTCGGTCCCGGCTGCTGCGGACCCGGAGCACACGGAGGCGGCCGGCTGCGGCGGCTCAGGCGGCGCGACGCGGAGCGGGAGGACCGAGAGGCGGCCGGCGCACAGCTGCCCACCATGAAGCCCCCAGCAGGTACCGCTGCCCCGCGGCCCGGCCCCGCTCGCCGCACCCGGGCGCCCCTGCCTGCCTCGCGCCCGCCGGGGTCGCCGCTTGGGCCTAGGAGCCGAGCCCAGTGACCCTCGGGGGCCTGGACCCGGGTCGGGGGGGAAACGGATCGGCCCCCCCGGGACCCGCCTCGTCGGCGGCCGAATGAATGGAAACCAGCTTTACCGGCGCTTCACTCATTCAGTCAGCTCCGCGCGGCTTGGGCTGAGCGCGGGGCGGGCCCCGGGGGCGACCGTGAGCCCTCGGCGGAGTTCCAGGGCCGGAGACAGGCGTTCGCTTAACAGAGAAGCAGGCCAGCCGCTCTACAGAGTGGTCGGTGGTGGGGCTGACGGCGCTGCCGGGGAGGGGGGGGGGGGGAGAGAGAGAGAGAGAGAGAGAGAGAGAGAGAGAGAGAGAGAGAGAGAGAGCGCAATCCTGGAGGGCTCCTTGGAGGAGGTGGCCTTTGTACCCGGAACGGGGCGGCCAGCAGCTGTGCTGCCAAGACGTGCAGGAGGACCGTCGTGGGTGGCGGGAACGGCGAGGGCAAAGGCGGCCAGGCCCGTGCACGCGGAGCGCGGTTGAGTAGCAACAAGTCATCTCCGCCAGAACGGGGCTGGGAGTTGCTTTTATTTTTCAGGGCAGAAGGGTGTGTCCCGAAAGCGTTTTCCTTATGGAAGTGATGGGATGTGCGTCGCCTATTTAGAAAATTGCCCAGGCTGCTGTGTGGATGCCTCCTGAGTTTGTTTGTTTTTCTCTTGCTGGTCTCTCTTCCCGCCCCCTCCCCAACCGGCTGCGATGATAATTGCGTTAATGATGATCGTGATTTGGGTTATTCGAGGTCTCAGGAAGGCAGAAATGTTGTCTGCCTTGTTTGCAGCAGGATCGTCGTTAGCCTGGAGACCCAGCACGTAGGTGGCAAGCTGAAATACTACAGAAGGAATGCGTCTGCTCCGGTTTTTTTTTTCAGGTCCTGCGTCCTCCAGGAGATTTTGCTGACGATTGTAGCTGTTGACACGTATCTCCTACCTTGTCCCAGCTTCTGGAGCGCTCGTTTACCACCCAGCGTGGCACAGACCCGCGTCTTTTCTCTGTGGTTCTGAAGTCCACGGTGCCCTGCAAGCAGAAAGCGTTTCCTTAAGCTCGCAGCAGTCACTTGGCCAGAACATCCCACCTGGCCCGGCTCCAGAGCCTTTCTTTTTCCCCACTTACTGTTTGTCAGTGACCCTCAACCGCGGTGATGGCGCCACGCCAGGGGACACTGGGCAGTGTCTGGGACACCTGTGGTTGTCACAACTGGGCACCAAGGGTGTACAAAAACAGGTCACTGTTTGCTAATCCCTGGTATAGAGTCCAGTAAGGGTTGAACTGTAAACCTGAGTGTGGGGCGGAGCCTCGGAAAGGGGCAGGAAGGTTGGACAACCAGATATTTACAAAGCAGGGGAGGGGGGAACAGATGATACATTGGTTCAAGGTTGGAGCTGAAGTCAGACTGCATGTGTTCGAATCCCACCTCTGCCACTTGCTGGCGTGGGATCATGTCAAATGTGCACGATCATGACAAATCGTGCACATCTCAGGACCTCCATCTGTATGATGGGGGCCACATAGGACCCAGAGGGAATCAGTGAGGGAACGAAAGTAAAACATCTTCACTCTGAACACCGCACAGCAGTTTAAGTGACAGCTGTTATTATAGACCACAGTCTCTTATGCAAAACCTCTTGAGGCTAGGGATGGTTTAGGAATAAAGAATTTTCCCTATTTTAGGAAAGTAATACAGTACAAACGTCGCATTATGTCAAGGGACATCAGGGGTAGTACCCTGTAATCAAACAAGTTAACTCAGTGTGACGGAGGTGTATACCAAATATCCACCCCAGCACAGCCAGCGTTGGGGCTTGGGTCCCTTAGGGGGGGTGTCCTGGGCCCTGCCACCACCCACTCGATGCAATAGCATCGCTCTCCAGTTGCGACGAGCACAAGCATGTCAGAGATCGCCCAGTGTCTCCCGGGGTGCAGCATCTTCTGCTTTAGAGGATTGATCGACTTGTGCTCCCCCACAAAGCCTTTGGGCCTGGCCAACCTTCATGGGGAAACAGTGCTCCTGTCCATTCCCCTCAGCCCCTAGTTAGTCTAACGCTTCTGTCCTGGAAGCAGACCCATTCAGTGTGGGGCTGTGTCTTCTCTGTTCAGCCTGTGTAGGAGATGCCCTGGACACAGCGGCCCCGTGCTCCGTGGTGAACTACCTGAGATGGGACCTGAGCGCCCAGCAAATAGAGGAGCTCACTGTGGAGCTCATCGAGCAGACTAAGCGTGTGTATGACCAGGTGGGCTCCCAGAAGTTTGAAGACGTGTCCTATGAGAGTACCCTCAAGGCGCTGGCCGATGTGGAGGTGTCCTACACAGGTAAATCCAGGTCAGGATCCAGGCGGGGAGGCAGACGCAACCCAGGCCTTGGAGCTCCTGGACCCTGGCCGTGGGTGAGGCCATCTACTCTCTGGGGTGGTGGTGACGGATAAAGGGGCTGATGGCGGGTAGAGGCATCTGCTCAGCAAGAGGTAGCCTGGGGTGCCACCGGTTCCCGTGTGTACCGTGCTGCACTGCTTGGCGTACTTGGTCCTCATGGGCTACGGCATCCGAGCAGGACAGCAGCACTCCTCTCCAGGAGCCAGCTCAGGTGCCAGCCTTGAAACTGGAGCTGCCGCTTCCCGCTCCTTCCTCTGTCCCAGGAGATAGGTGTTTTCTCTCTGAGCGACTGAACTTGGCCCCCTTCGCTCCCCCCACCCCACCCCGCCCTGGCGCTTTAGGTAACCTGATGCCATCAGGTGTCCTCATCACCACCACCCACCTGGGTCCTTCTCCTTAGGATCTGTTTGTTCCCTTTGAGGGGCGAGGTGCTCAGATAGATCCAGAGCTGCTACCTCAAGGCCCATCTGTAGAGGTTGCCAGTGTGGGACAAAAGACTGAGACCAAGGGATCCCTGGGTGGCGCAGCGGTTTGGCGCCTGCCTTTGGCCCAGGGCGCGATCCTGGAGACCCGGGATCGAATCCCACATCGGGCTCCCAGTGCATGGAGCCTGCTTCTCCCTCTGCCTGTGTCTCTGCGCCTCTCTCTCTCTGTGACTATCATAAATAAATAAAAGTTAAAAAAAAAAAAAGACTGAGACCAGTCTCGCAGCAGAAAGCTCCGAACTGAGGAAACCCTTGCCTCTGGATCTCCAGCAAAAGTCCTTTTCTGGGAACCTTGGAGAATCTCAGCTGGGGGGTTCTCCTGGAGCATCCCTGGATGCCGTGGGTTTCTGGGCGCCCCATTCAACCCCCACCCCCCAGTCTCTTTCCAGATAGACTCTTGGCAATTGCATGAGGCTGATTCCTGCCTGTTGGGCGCAGCCCTGCCAGATACCAGCTTCACTCCTACAGCCTTTTTTTCTGTCTCTCCTCAATAGCCCAAGGAATTTTATTTTTAAAGATTTTATTTATTTGAGAGAAAGCATACGCATGTCCGTGCATGCATGACGAGAGAGAAGTAGACTCCCCGCTGAGCAGGGAGCTCGATGTGGGGCTCCATCCCAGGAGCCAGGGGTCATGACCTGAGCCGAAGGCAGATGCTTAACCGACTGAGGCCCCTAGGCCCCCCCAACCCATCCCAGCAATATTAGAGGAAACTAAAATTGAATTGTGGCATTCCCCTCACCAGCCTCTCAGTGTCGTCCCACTGCCACCCGGACGAAGGCCAGAGTCCATGATGTTGTTTTTGTGCAGTTTGCCCCTCACTGCCCCTCCTCTGAGTCTGTGTGTGCCGGCCTAGTGGCCGCTTGCACTTGCGCACTCTCCCGTCTTGGGGCTTCACACACCCTGCCTACTGGATTTTGGGCTTTTCTGTGATTACAGATTTACTCCCTTCGGGAGCCCCTTCCCACGCCCCCTCTGCTCACACCAGCTGCTTGCATTGGTCCCACACTGCACCATTTTGTTGTCACACTTGGTGCAGTCACAGGCGCTTGTGAGCCTGTAAATCGCAGACGGACAGATGCTGTTTCTGTCTTTTTCGCTGTCCTCTCTCGGGCAGCCCACGGCAGGTCTGCCCTGGGGACACGCAAGCGACCAAGCTGCGATTGGAATGTAGGTCTTCCCAACACAGAATATATGTGTTTTAAATTTTTTTTTTTAATTTTTTATTTATTTATGATAGTCACAGAGAGAGAGAGAGAGGCAGAGACACAGGCAGAGGGAGAAGCAGGCTCCATGCACCAGGAGTCCGATGTGGGATTCAATCCCGGGTCTCCAGGATCGTGCCCTGGGCCAAAGGCAGGCGCCAAACCGCTGCGCCACCCAGGGATCCCAATATATGCGTTTTAAAATTTAAATGCTCTGTAGAGGTCTGATTTACGTAGCATAGAATTTGTTCACTTACAGCATACTTTCCAGTGGTTTTTATATTTATATTAAGAGGTGTCCAACCATCATCATGGTCTAATCCAGAACATTCCATCACCCCGAAGAGAAATCATCCTGCATTGCAGTCACCCCCAATCCTCTCTGGCTCCCATGAGCCCCCTTCCCATCTGTGGATGAGCCCGTCCTGGACGTGTCACACATGTGGACTCACATCCCGTGGGACCTCCAGTGTCTGGTTCCCTCCTGAGTGTCGGCTCAGAGTCCGTCCCCCAGACAGCACGTATGGGCACCTCCCTCCTGTTCACAGCCGAGTGATGTGCCCATGGGTGGTGGGTGCGTCATGTTTGTCCCTCCAACCGTCAGTGGACGTTTGGGTCATGTTCACTGTTGGGTTATTCCTGGTCCAGCTGCTGTGAACATGTGTGATTCCCTGTTCTCACTTCACGAGGGTGGGCACCTACTGGTGGGTTGCCGGTCAGGCGGTGACTGTTAAAGCTTACGCTCTCACAGCCTTCTATGCTTCCTCTGTTTAACCAAATGCGGGTGTGCTCTGTAAGTTAGAGATCAATTTAAGATGCTGCCATCAGCAGCTGTGGTTCTTTCTGGATTTGAGTTATTTTAGCCTTTCTAGGTCTTGTCATGTTTCTCTGTCACGGCCCTTGTCTTGGAGTGTTGGCAGTTGAGTCTGTTTCCATCCTACGTGGATGACCATGCCCCTCCCTCCGGCTCCCGGCCCAGGGCCCAGTGTGGAAAGTGTTCACTGAACAGATGAGATGTAGATGAGCTGCGTGCCTGGTGGGGGTGAGGCCGGTACTTGCCAGTTTATACCTGGGGCCTAGGTTCACACCTGTCCTGTTCTCTCCCCGCTTCAGTTCAGAGGAACATCCTGGACTTCCCGCAGCACGTTTCTCCATCCAAGGACATTCGGACGGCCAGCACAGAGGCGGACAAAAAGCTGTCTGAGTTTGACGTGGAGATGAGCATGAGGCAGGATGTGTACCAGAGGATTGTCTGGCTGCAGGTGAGGATGCAGCGAGGTGCCCACGTCCACTTGGCCTGGGGGCACGGCTGACGGGGCACAGCACCAGGCATGCTGGTGGTAGACTCTGGGAGGGACAGACTGACGTCCCGATGGGCACTGCTGGGTTCAGAACCTCCTTAGACTTGATGGTTGTGTTCTCGGACCCTAGGAGGTAGAGAGCTGAGGGGCCCTGTGGGTGGGCCCTATGGGTTGGTGGGGATTGATGTGTGACAGTGCAAGTGCACTTAAACCCTGAACTGTGCGTTTTAAGAACAGCTGAGGTGGTAAGTTTTGTGTTCTGTTTTAGCACAGTGAAGGAATGTGGAAGAAAGACAGACAAATGCAGAGCAGAGAAACACAAACGTAGAGTCTAAAAGCCCTAGACTTTTTAAGCCATTCCTGCGTCCAGCACATGGTTTCCCTTTCCCGACCTTGCTGGGGGGTCCGCAGGGAGGGCTAGTGTCCTGCCTCTCGGGCCTTGGCTGCTGGTGTCGGAGGGAGCTGTGGAGGCGGACGGTGATGCTCGTCCGCGCTGTCCCATAGCGCCTGTTGCCGCACCTTGGTCAGGAGCGCACACGGGCGCGCACTGGGGCCAGTGCAGGTGGGCGACCTGTGGGAGCACAAGCAGTGTTTTGTGTTTAATTGGAGCTTCGAGATCTCTGTAGATGTACGTGCCATTCTAAGAAATGATTCAGACAGCGTGGCCTGTGCTTAGCCCAGTTTCCCCCAGCATGATGTTTGGTGAAACCAGTCACTGTCCCAACAGGGATAATGACCTTGAGGCCACCCACCATTCTCATTTCCATTCAGCCATTCCCCTGTGTGAGGCCCTGCAGGCTGGTTTTAGTTTGGGCTATTCCCAGGAAGCGGGTGCCATGGACGGGTTTGGTGCACATGTCAGTGTTGGTGTCTCTGGGACGGCTGCCTGGGAGCCCGCTCGCTGAGTTGGGTGTGGTTGGAAAGGGCTTCTGCTGCACCACCCCCCCACCGTGGCTGCAGCGTCCCCGTTCCCTGCAGTGATGTTTGTGCGGGTGCCCCGGCCTCCCGCTGCCTCACTGGCACCCGGCGGTGCCCCTGTGTTTCATCATCGACAGCGCTGGGATTGTCTTACCCTAGGAGAAAGTTCAGAAGGACTCGTTGAGGCCGGAGGCCCTGCGGTACCTGGAGCGACTGGTCAAGCTGGGCAGAAGGAACGGCCTACATCTACCTGAGGACACTCAACAGGTGAGTGCTGGCGGGGGTCGGAGGGGCTCCCCTGTCTGCACCATCTGAGGGCCCAGCCTCTGGCTGGGTGCCCACCTCTCTGCTGCCTCGATTCTGGAATGGGAGGTCTGTCTGGAGCAGCTCTCCCTCCACCCGCATCTGCCCTCCCTGATGCTGCAGCGTGGCCTTCCTGAGAGCCTGGCGCTCCCTCAGCCACAGAGCGAGTGCACAGTTGGGGGGAACACCTTGGTCGGTCCTCGCTGGGACTTTGATGCCATGGCACTAAGGAAATCTGTCTCACTGTGGGCCTCCTGTTCTGACATCAACACCACAGCTTCCTTCTGATACCAGAGGTGTGTGGTTTTGTTCTCTGTGACACCAGCCGGGTGTCCTACAGTCAGACGCAATTCTGACACGGTCTGACACGTGTCGGGTCCTGCAGCTTCAGGGCTTGGCCCCTCAAGACTGCCCCACCTTGAGACACAGTCAACGACCACATCCAGGTTGTCCTCTCTACTTCTGACTGACCAGCTCTGTGGTTCCGAGGTTCCCACCCCTTTCTCAGGTTCATGTTGTTTGCTAGAGCAGCTCACGGGACTCAGGGAAAGTTTACTTACTATGAGTTCTCATAAGGGGCATAACCTGGAACGGCCACGTGGAGGAGAGACGCAGGGAGAGGTCTGGGGGAGAGGCACGGGGCTCGGCCCTCCCAGTGTGTGCGGCACCCCGGAAGCTCCCTGAAGCTGTCCTTCAGCAGTCCTGCGGAGGCCCCATTGTGTAGACATGACTGGTTAAAGCATTGGTGATTGATTCAGCCTGCCACCTCCAGCTCCTCTCCCCTCCCGGGGTAGGCAGGAGGGGCCGCGCTGCTCCGTGGGTGGTCCCCGGCCCCCATCCTCAGGAGCTTCCCAGAAGTCATCTCAGGATCATGCTCTCACGTGTAGTGGATAGGGGCTGGTGACGAGTAACACGACGGGCCCCACACACTTGACTCTTGGGCTGTTGCAGTGTCTTCTTGTCGCTGAAGAAATTCCAAAGGTTTTAGGAGCCACGTGCCAGGAACAGGGACGAAGAGCAAATACACGTTGATTATCGTACGTCCCAGCCTCACAGATGGCATCTCCTTCAGTCTGGCCTGTATCAGAGGCGATCAGGGCCGTGCCTGCCCCTGTCCTGTGGCTAATCACTGAGGATCTTTGTTCACCCCTTCCCTCCCCATTTTCTCTGAGTGCCAGGCAGCCACAGAAAGGGGATGGCTGAGCTGTGGGCTCTGGACTGGCTGGTTTGCACACAAGAGCTGCCCTTACGGGTGAGCTGTTTACCGTCGCTGGGAATTGGCCACCCCTAGGAGAGGCCAGCCCTCCAGGGTCCACGAGACCGCCCAGCTGGGAAGGCACCAGGGCACAGGAAACGAAAGACATGGTTAATGCGACGTTGGGTCCACACCCAGAGCTCAGCGACTCTCTCGTCACTTGGAACTGACGCTGTCCTGCTTAGGCCAGCGCCTCTGCCTCACGGCTGGAGAAACCAGGGCTCCGAGAGATGAGGCATATTTGCTGTTAAAACCAAAGCCAGTGAGGGGCGCTTGGCTGACTTGATCTCGGGGTCATGAGTTTGATCCTCATGTTGGGTGAGGAAATTACATAAAAATAAGAATCTCTCTCTTTTTTTTCCTTTAAGATTTTATTTACTTGGGCAACCTGGGTGACTCAGCAGTTTAGTGCTGCCTTCAGCCCAGGGCCTGATCCTGGGGTCCTGGGATCGCGTCCTGTGTTGGGCTCTCCGCAGGGAGCCTGCTTCTCCCTCTGCTTGTGTCTCTGCCTCTCTCATGAGTAAAAAAAAAAAACTTTTTTTACTTGTTTAACACAGAAAGAGCACAATTATGGGGAGTGGGAGAGGGAGAGGCAGGCTCCCCCCTGAGCAGGGAGCCTGATGTGGGACTCAGTCCCAGGACCCTGAGATCACGATCTGAGCAGAAACCGAGAGTGAGTCACTCAACCAACTGAGCCACCGGACACCCTTGTAAAAACAAGAATCTTAAAAACAAAACCCAGAAAACAAACCAGTGTCAGTGGGACCTGAGTCAGATTCACTCCCAGGACTGTGGGGCCCAGACCCACTGTGGCACCTCAGCTTCGCTGAGCGCTCGGCCAGAGCAACGGAAGGCTGTTTGCATTTTTTTTAGAGCAGGCTCCATGCCTCCCATGGGGCTTGAGCCCCCGACCCGAGGCCCAGAGTCCCGTGCTCCCCCGAGCAAGCCGGCCGGGTGTCCCCACAGGCCTTAGAGCCCCACCATGTTGTTGAAGGTCCGGCATGTGGCGTTGGGGGCTGTACCCACTGTAACTTGGGAGCCGCCT
This sequence comes from Canis lupus baileyi, assembly GCF_048164855.1. Classification (NCBI taxonomy): domain Eukaryota; kingdom Metazoa; phylum Chordata; class Mammalia; order Carnivora; family Canidae; genus Canis; species Canis lupus. The sequence goes on along the minus strand of NC_132856.1, from coordinate 58,154,679 downwards.
CGGCAGGAGGGACCCGGGGAGCTCGGGGTACAGCAGGGAGTCTCACGGAGGCGTCCAGCTGGGGCTCTGCGCTGGGCCCTGCTCCCTGGGGTGTGCCGCTGTCCGCCAAGAGGACGCCTGGCCGGGTGGTGGCCTGCGAGGCCACGGCCTGGGGCTGCTTCTGAGCCAGGGGCTCACGCGCCCGGCCCAGGCCCTCCAGCCGCTGCTGGCCAGCAGCTGGTGTCCCCCCGAGGGCTGGGCTGGCTCCAGGCCCCTGGGAGAGGGGGTGGGGGCTGATGGGGCCGCGCCTCACCCCCACCCGAAGTTTCCGAAGAGGCTTTGCACTGCTGCTCTGTCAAAATGTCCAAAAGCCGAGGCTGTGGACCCAGAAGGTGACAGGGTCCAGAGTGGTCTTGGCCGGGGACCCATAACAGATGGGGACATGAGCCTGAGGTCCCCAGGGTCACCAAGGCTGCTCCGCGGAAGCCGGTGTCTTGTGTTCTGTTGGCGCCGTGCAGACCAGTACCAGGACTTGATGTCTGTCTTTTCCGACCCCTCTTCCCGCCTGGTCTGTGCCTCCTCCCCACAGGCAGGGAGCCCCCCGCCCTGGTGGCTACACTCCACTCACAGCTGTGCTCCTCCCTCCAGAAAATCAAGAGCATTAAGAAGAAGCTGAGTCTTCTGTGCATCGACTTCAACAAGAACTTGAACGAGGACACGACCTTCCTGCCACTCACGCGAGAGGAGCTGGGTACTGATGGGGGGCGTGTGGTGGGGGACGCGGGATGGGGGGGCTGGCGCACCGTCCCAGGACCCTGTCAGGCCGTGGCCACCTCCCGCCAGCTTCCAAAGTGCAGGGACATCTGTGCCCCACCGCCCTGGGGCGAGGGGGTGTCTCCACTTGGAACACTCAGCGCTCAGGAATTCACATTTCCAGATCCTCGAGTGATGCCGGGAACACCGGGTTAGTGGCTGAGTTGGCCAGGATTTCCCCTTAGGGCCCCAGGCCCCCACCAGCTGCTCTTGTTTGAATCTTTTTTTTTTTTTTTTTTTTTTAAAGATTTTCTTTATTCATGAGAGAGAGAGAAGCAGAGACACAGGCAGAGGGAGAAGCAGGCTCCACGCAGGGAGTCCGATGTGGGACTCGATCCCGGATCTCCAGGATCACGCCCTGGGCTGAAGGCGGCTCCAAACCGCTGAGCCACCCGGGCTGCCCTCTTGTTTGAATCTTGTGAGGAGGTAGATTAAATCCTGGCTGGTTCTTCTTTCCAAACTGGCTATAAGGGATTTTGAAGGGCTGGGGCCGAGGTGTCTTTTTGTTTTTACTGTTTGTGCTGCTGCTCTCACCCCAGAGGTTTCATTTTTGGTAAACTTGGCGGCTGTGGGAAAGTTGTGAGAGCCCTACGGCGGGCAGCCCCGTGAGCTCGGCTCTCCTGGCCCCGCGCTGACATTGACTTCCTGCCCTTCCTGTGGTCTCTGCCACACGTACGTCCTTCCCGCTGTTGGAGAGGTGTCGTAGGCCTTGGGAGCCTTGCCCAGGAGTGTGGCCGTCCCGTGTCCTTTCCACACACCCCTCCCACCGGGAGACAGCACGGAACAGCTGTGGCGTTGAGAATGCAGCCCGTGTGCCCTGCTCTGCCGACCCGCTGACCCTCTGTGTGTTCCTCCGCCGTCGGGGTCTGGTCAGGGCCATGTTGCATTTTACTATCTCTTTTGGCTCTTTTCCTGTTTTTTTTTTTTTCTTTTAAGATTTATTCAGGAGAGACAGAGAGAGAGAGGCAGAGACACAGGCTGAGGGAGAAGCAGGCTCCACGCAGGGAGCCGGATGCGGGACTTGATCTCAGGACCCTGGGGTCACGCCCTGAGCCAAGGGCAGGCGCTCAACCACTGAGCCCCCAGGCGTCCCATTGGCTCCCTCCTGTTGAACTGTCCCTCAGCCACCTACAAAAGTATTTTCATTTCTCCCAACGTGGACGCTTTGGAAAGGCCCAGGCCGGCGGTCTCACTGCTGCCTGCGACAGCCCTGCCCGTCCCGTGTGAGGCGCCCGAGGGCTGTGGCAGTGACCCTGCGGTGGTGGCCTCACGGGAGGGCGTGTTGGGCCCTTCTGCCGGGGGTCCCCATCCTGCTGCCCGAGCCCCCAGAAGGCAGCTAGCTTGCAGAGGTGCCCATGGTCACGGCCTTCCTGAACAGGGCCTTGCGGGCCATCCCCGTTCTGGTTCAGTCCTCTCTGTGCCTGAGCCTCAGGTGGCAGGTCCCCCACGTGGCCCCCTGTTTAAGGTCAGGCGCCCGCTGTGTTTTCTGGCCACAGGACCCTGGGTCTCGAATCGGGGGACAAATCTGCTCGCCCACCCCCTCGCAGGCCGGCTTCTCTGCCCATTTGTCCAGCCCGAGGGGCCTTGCCGCCTCAGCGTGGCCTCCTGTGTGGGCAGCAGGTCGCCCCAGCACCGTGGAGTGAAGCAGAGCCCCCGGCCTCGGGGGTCAGGGGGGTCGGGGGCGGAGGGGTCAGGGGGGCTGCGGCGAGGACGGTGTGGCCAGCCTGCCTGCAGGTCCTGCTGAGCAAGGGTGTGGCGCTTGTTTACCTTCTGCTCGCCGGAGGGACAGGGCTTTGACTCATGAGGTGTCGGTCAGCGTGTCTGTCCCCGGCCCCCCCCCCGTGGCCCTGCTTCGGTGCCCCGTGCCTGCCTGGAGGGGTTGGCGCTCTCCCGGCAGCGGCTTCTCGGGAGGGGCTCGGGGGCTGCCGCTCGCCTTGCGCTGCCGGTGACGCTCCCATGAGAGGCGCCCTGACCCCCTTCTGTGTGTTCATGTGCTGGTCTCTCGAGTCAGGACCTCCCTCGCCCCACTTAGTGGTTGATCCGTGTGCAGAGGTCGGTGTGGACGGAGGCCCCGTTCCTCATGGGTGGCGGTCTGCCGCGGTCACCGTTGTCATGCCCAGGTTGTCCTAATTCTACCTCAAGGGCCTCTACAGCGTGAAGTGTTCCTGTTGTTCTTTGGGCACTTTCTCTGGGTCTGGGGTCCCGGGCTCATTTGTCCTCGCCCTGGCCTGGCACTTAGAAACCGAGATGTGCGCGCTGCTGCTGCGGGCCTGTCGTTCCCAGGTCGTCGCCAGTTAGGAAGTGGGTGTCTGTCTGCACACGTGCACACGCACCTCTGTGCCAAAGCGGGGGCCTCGCAAACGGTGCCCTGCCTGGCCCTGCCCACCCTGGTGCGGCGCGTCCCTTCTCACCTGTCCCGAGGTGAGGGCCCCGGGCGAGCTGGCCTTGGAAGGAGCTGTGGGCCGAGTCAGAGCCGGGGTGTGAGGCGGTGGCCCTGGACGTGTTCGTTCTGAGGTGCAGCACCCAGGTCTCTGTCGTAGGAGGATGGTTCGCGGGTGGGGACCTGGGTGAGAGGCTGTTGCAGAAGTGTGGGCCGCAGCGATGGTGAGGGCGGCCGGGCAGCATCTGTCCGCGGTGGAGAAGGGACGAGGAAGAGACCACAGCCCCTGGACGCCCCCTGTGCCAAGGGTGGAGCCGAGTGGGGCTTTTCCTCCCTGGGAGCCTTGCTGGGAAGGGCAGCGGGGCTCCGTCTTCCCGGAGGGCTCAGGGCAGGGTGGGGACGCCAGGCCTGGTGCCCTGTTCCCTGCAGGCTCCCCGTCCTAGCTTCCCACGTGGAAGGGAAGCCTGCCTCCCTCCCCAGCTGCACGGGCCTGTGGCAGCCCTGGTTTTGTTCCTACAGGAGGGCTCCCGGAGGACTTTCTGAACTCGCTGGAGAAGGCTGGGGATGACAAGTTGAAAGTCACTCTCAAGTACCCACATTATTTTCCTCTCCTGAAGAAGTGCCACGTGCCCGAGACCAGGAGGAAGGTGGAGGAGGCCTTCAACTGCCGGTGCAAGCAGGTGGGAAGGCGATGCCGCAAGTGGTGGGGCCTGTCCTGGGTGCCCGGTGCCCGCTGGGCCAGGCTCAGTGGTGGGCAGGCGCCCAGGCGAGTCAGCCTGCCCCTCCCGGCCTTCCGCGCGGGGTCCAGCTCTGGCCCCCGGCCACAGCGCCAGTCCTGTGTCTGCGAGTGTCCACTGCTCTGCGCCTTAGCTTCAGTCGTCCCCTCTCTCTCTCTTCAGTGGCGTTGCTGGGGCTTGAGCTGGGGTCTGCAGATGCGTCCTCCCCTTTTCTGTGTCTTGTGTGCTGGCCTGGGCCCTCTAACTGCGGCCCGGGGCGTGTCTTCAACGCACAGACATCCATTCCCGCGCAGACGCGTGTATTTGTGTCCATGCCGCGGTGTGGTCTCAGCCTCGCTTCTGTTCAGTGCCTCCAGCAGACGGGGGTGAGCTCCCCATGCACAGTGCCCCGAGGCTGTCCTGCAGAGTCCCGGCCCCACACCGCTCTCCACCCACGGCCTTGACACCCCTCACGATGACACCTTTCTGGTCCAAACGGGACCTGGGGGTTTATAGAGCTGCATGTGTTGTGTCAGGACCACAGGGCAGCCATGGAAACCTAGGCCGTGGGAAGGAGGGAGGGGAACGAGGCACAGCTGGTGGTCCTGCGTTCCAGAGGACCCAGTGGGAGGTGGTGGGCCCAGCACCCATAGAACTGCTCATTCATTGGTCGGTTCCAGGAGAATTGTGCGATCCTCAGAGAGCTGGTGACCCTCCGGGCCCAGAAGTCCAGCCTGCTGGGGTTTAGCACACACGCCGACTACGTCCTGGAGATGAACATGGCTAAGAGCAGCCAGGTGGTGGCCACTTTCCTAGGTAACCCCTTGCCTCCCCCAGCCTCCCCCAGCCTCCCCCAGCCTCCCGCCGTGGGTTCCAGAAGGGAGTCGGGTTGTTCGTGACCACAGTGTGATGAGGCCTCAGAGCCATTCTCTGTGCGCCCTGGAGTGGGACTCCTGACACCCCTGAGCCCCGGTCAGCTTCACAGGGCTCCAACCTGATGGACAAGCGTAGGGCTCTGGGGTGAGGCTGCATGTGCTCCCTGCTCTGTCTCATGGCGTGAGCTCTGGGCAAGCGTCCCCACCCTGGCCGTCCTTTCTGGCTTGTGGCACCGGGGGCCACCCACCCCCCACCACCTGGCTGCTGCAGGGGGAGGCGTGGCCTATCTAGCTTGTACCGGCAGCCCAGGCGTTCCAGGCGGGGTGCTGGGCCTGGGGGTGCCCTGGGGGCAGCCGCTGCAGGGAGGTAGCCTTGCCTTCCCCTCTGCCCTCCGCAGATGAGCTGGCCCAGAAGCTGAAGCCCCTTGGGGAGCAGGAGCGCGCCGTGATCCTGGAGCTGAAGAAGGCCGAGTGCGAGAAGCGGGGCCTGGACTTCGACGGGCGCATCAATGCCTGGGACATGCGCTACTACATGAACCAGGTGGAGGAGACCCGCTACAGCGTGGACCAGAACCTGCTCAAGGAGTACTTCCCCATGCAGGTGGTCACCCAGGGCTTGCTCAGCATCTACCAGGAGCTGCTGGGGCTGACCTTCGACCTGGAGGAGGGCGCCACCGTGTGGCACGAGGACGTGAAGCTCTACTCCGTGAGGGACTCGGCGTCGGGGAGGGTCATCGGGAAGTTCTACCTGGACCTCTACCCGCGGTGCGTGTCAGCCGGGCCACCCTTCTCTGCCTCGTCGTTCTCGTCTGTGCCAGGGGTCGTGGGGCCGCCGCTGTGCAGGGCCTGGCCGGGGGCTGGGAGTGTTCGGGGCGGGGGTGGGGGGCGGGCGGGACTCCTGCTCCCGGGCACCTGCTCCTGAGACCGAAGCTTGAGCCGCTCCGTCCGTCGGCGGCTGGTAGACGGGTGGGTGAGGGAATGCGAGAGCCAGGGTGCTGGAACCAGGGGGTCTTGTGGGGTCAGTAGCCCCAGGCCAGTCGGTGCGTAGAGCAGATCCCTGGCTGGGCCTGACCCTGCCCCCGTCCCCAGGGAAGGGAAGTACGGGCACGCGGCCTGCTTTGGCTTGCAGCCCGGCTGCCTGCGGCAGGACGGGAGCCGCCAGATTGCCATCGCGGCCATGGTGGCCAACTTCACCAAGCCTACCCCGGACGCCCCCTCCCTGCTGCAGCACGACGAGGTGGAGACCTACTTCCACGAGTTTGGGCACGTGATGCACCAGCTGTGCTCTCAGGTGGGGGCAGGGGCCGCGGGGATGGGGGCGGTGCTTGGTGCTTGGTGGGTCTGCACAGTGAACACTCCCCGGGTCACCACGGCCCCGGCGATGCCCCCTTGGCCAGTTGCCGTCACTGAGCCCGGCAGACGGCCGGCTTACTGGCTAGAAGTGTGTCCCTGCGGTGCTGGGGCTGGGCACGCGTGGTCAGTGTGTTGGCGGTGCTGGTTCCCTCTGAGGCCGCCCCCTTGGCGCGCGGCCAGAGTCCTCTCGTGTCCTCGCGTGATCGTCCCTGTGCACATTTGTGTTCTCACATCCTCTTAGAAGGACGCTGGTCGTTGGCTTAGGGCCCCCTCGGTGATTTCATTTTAAGTTGAATAGTTCAGTGACCATTAGTTTACCAAGGTATGTGGCCGTCACTGCTGTCCAGATGTTCCAGAACATTCTATCACCCAGAAAGAACCTTCATGTTTCTTAGTTGTCATCCCCCACGCTCAGCTCCCGGCCCCCCCGAGCCCCCTCCCCGTCTGTGGGCAAGCCCGTCCTGCACGTGTCACACATGTGGACTCACACCCTGTGGGGCCTGCTGTGTCTGGTGCCCTCCCTGAGTGTCGTGGGCTCGGAGTCCGTCCCCGGGGCGGCGTGTGGGCACCTCGGCCCTCTTTACAGCCAAGGGACGTGCCTGTGAGTGGGGGGCACCGAGAAGTGTGTTTTGAGCAGAAGGTTCTGACTTTTGTGTTCCGTGTAGTGCCTTTTGTCTTTCACAGTTTGTGCTTTGTGTCTTGCTGAAGAGCTTGTTTTCTCCTAATTTTCCTTTTCTAGAAGTGTTACTCTCAGCTCTTCGTGTTGGTCGGCCCTCAGCCGCCACGGCTCCTCGGGGCAGGGCAGAGTCTCCGGCACTGGGGCCCCGTGTGCCCCGGCCACCTCGTCCTGTTCATGCAGCTCCCCTCGCACCTCCCGCCTCTGCGCTGTATGCTCGCAGGGTTTGTCCCATATCCGGATCATTCTTTTGCCCGTGACTCTCACGGCTCTGTCATTTCCTTCAGGTCTTGCCAGATAAATGTTCTCACTATTCGAGGCAGTTCTGTCCTGTAAAGCCACAAGCCCTGAGTCCGCAGATACCAAAGCCGGGCTCCTGTGGGAACACAGGGTGAGGTCCCTGCGAGCCTCTGGTCGTGACGAGCAGTATACACAGCCTTGTGTTGTACGTTTTGTTGAAAGACACTTTTTTTTTTTAATGATTTTTTATTATTTATTTATTCATAAAGACACAGAGAGAGAGAGAGGCAGAGACACAGGCAGAGGGAGAAGCAGGCTCCATGCAGGGAGCCTGATGTGGGACTCGATCCAGGGTCCCCAGGATCAAACCCTGGGCTGCAGGCAGCGCTAAACCACTGAGCCACCCACATGTCTTTTAAAGAGGCCAATTGCCTATAAAAACACAAAAATGCAAAAAAGAAAAAAAAAAAAAAAAAACACCAAAAACCGGACTCTTAATAGATCCCGAGAAGGACCCTGGTTAAAGCCCAGCAGCAGAGCGCCCAGTGACCACGAAGTACCTTGGGCCTTGGCTTGGGGTCATAAAGTTTACCAAGTAGACGGAGTCACAGATAGGGTCCGTGAGTCATGAGGCCCAGCGTGTGTCCTCTCCCAGGTCCCTGCCTCGCCCAGGGCCTTGAGGGGACGTGGCCGTGCTCGCACAGCTCATTTGGCTGAGTGGCTATCAGAGCCGGGTCCTAGCACACCTCGGACGGGGGCTGTTTTTTTCAGGAAAATTTCTGACACAAGAGTGAGAAAACACAGGGTGCCTCTGACACGACCGCCCAGATCCCGTGGTTTCCAGGCCAGCCCCTTGCAGAGTGTAGGGATTTTTGAGAGCTTTGGGTTTGCGGGTGGAGGGGAATATAGGTGGCCAGCTGGGGCCGGCCTCCTCCCACCTCCCTGTGTCCTGGGCGCAGTTATCGGCAGCCCCCCCAGGAGCCTCAGCTGCCCCCGTCCCCAGGCTTTGGGGTGTCACGCGGCCTGCTGTCCTCTCCCCGGTGCGTGCTGCTCAGGAGAGCACTGCGCACCGCGTGCCCGGGTGAGACCAGCGCGTCGGAGCTGGCCAGGCCGGGCCCAGACTTTCCTACAGCTCCGCCCGCCCCCGCAGGCGGAGTTTGCCATGTTTAGCGGGACGCACGTGGAGCGGGACTTCGTGGAAGCACCTTCCCAGATGCTGGAGAACTGGGTGTGGGAGAAGGAGCCGCTGCTCAGGATGTCCCAGCACTACAGGACGGGCAGCGCCATCCCCCAGGAGCTGCTCGAGAAGCTCATCAAGTCCCGGCAGGCCAACACAGGTGCCCGCCGGGAGCCGCCCTCCTGCCCGGGGGCCTCTGGGGGGGTGCATCCCTGCCGCACGCAGTAGGCCAGGCACACGCCTTCATGGCTTTGTTTACCGCTGGTGCCGGAGTGCAGAGCCAGCCTCCCGGTCTCCTTCTACCCGCCAGGTCTCTTCAACCTGCGCCAGATCGTACTGGCCAAGGTGGATCAGGCCCTGCACACGCAGACGGCTGCCGACCCGGCTGAGGAGTATGCCCGCCTCTGCCAGGAGATCCTTGGGGTCCCTGCCACGCCAGGTAGCTGCTCGCGAGGTGGGCCCACCTGGGGGTCAGGGGCTCAGCCCTTCCCTGAGTCAGAAGGATCTAGTGAAGGCAGTTTGAAGCCAGTTTGTAGCTGAGGCCCAGGAGGGAGCAGACGGCCTCTGGCCCTCTGGCTGCTTTGTGCTTCTGGGCCTGCCGGCTCCAGCTGTGCGGCTGGCGGGTGTGGGCAGCTCCATGCTTTCCTGCGTCACTCGTATGGCACCGGCTGTATGTGTTTCCCCCCATCCCTCCCCCCCCATCCCCCCCAGCCTGCTTTGAACAAGCCTGGAAGGTGCAGCAGAGACCAGGGATTTCATACCCTGGAGTAGAAAATAAGGTGGATTTTGTTTGTTTAAAGATTTTATTTCTTTCTTTTCTTTTCTTTTTTTTTTTTTTTTTAATTTGTTCCTGAGAGAGAGCGAGCCATAGGCAGAGGGAGAAGCAGGCTCCATGTGGGGAGCCCGATGCGGGACTCGATCCCAGGACCCTGGGGTCACGCCCTGGGCTGAAGGCAGATGCTCAATCGCTGAGCCACCCAGGCGTCCCTCTGGATAAAGTTTTAGTGTCTATTTTTGTGCGTTATCACAAGTGCTCGGATTAACACATGAAAAATACTTAGGATTTTAATGTAGGTAGTGTGGCATTGGTTTCTTCCACAGACACTTTAAAAATTCCTTCAAAAAGCTTTTTAACCAGTGCGTGCTCTCTGCTGTAGGGGTGTGCCTTGTTATATCCTCTTGCATGAACTCTTAAGCGTCAGCAGATAGTGAGCAGAGCTGTATTTCCCTTGGCCAAGTTGTCCCGCTCCTGCTTTCTAGAAGTGTCAGGCCAGTTCCTCTCCTGGGTGTGTGGGTCATCTCCGATGGGCTGATTTGAGGCCCCCTTCTCCTGGCAAGGGGCACCGAGGGGGCGGGGAGGGGGTGGACTCGGGCCACAGCAAGAGCCTTACCACATCTGTCCCAGGGACCAACATGCCTGCGACCTTTGGCCACCTGGCCGGTGGCTACGACGCCCAGTACTACGGCTACCTGTGGAGTGAGGTGTACTCCATGGACATGTTCCACACACGCTTCAAGCAGGAGGGCATCCTGAACGGCAAGGTGAGGGGAGGGCAGCCACTTGGCGGGGGGCGGTACCTGCCTGTGGGGGAGTAGGGGACCTTTCCTCTCTCTGGTCCCTGCAGCCCAGGACCCGGGAGGGCAGCTGAGGCACCGGGTAGTCCTTGCCAGGTGCTGGAGGTGGGCCCTCCCTCAGACCTGAGAGTTTGCCACCCTGGACCCTCCTGGGGCCGGGTGCTCAGCCAGCTTTCCAGACCTGTGTCCTATCACAGCGGGAACTCGACCACCCGTGTCGTGGGCTCAGCCTGGGCTTAGCCTCTGTGAGGTGAAGGGCCTTGAGTTTCTGATGGGTGTGTCCCTGCACACGTGCTCGTGTGCAGTAATGTGCACACGCTTGTGGAGACACCTGTGTGTGTGAAGAGCACGCACGTTCTCTCTGCCCACGCAGACATGCAAGAGCCCACTTGTGGCTGAGAGAGGGGATGCGGGAGGACCGGTCCAGGGGGAGCGTGAAGACCTCACCCCCCCCACCCTGTTCCCAGCAGGTCGGCATGGACTACAGACGCTGCATCCTGAGACCCGGCGGCTCCCAGGATGCCAGCGTCATGCTGAAGCTCTTCCTGGGCCGAGACCCCAAGCAGGATGCCTTCCTCCTGAGCAAGGGGCTGCAGGTGGACAGCAGCGAGCCACCGGCCTGCTGACGCACCAGGGCTCTGCTGGCCCCGGGCCACGGGCTCAGCCCCACCCCAGCTCCTGCTGCCCTGTTGCCTTAGCTCCCAGTCGGGAAACGGGGTGGCCTGCCGCTCAGGGTGGGCGGGTGGGGGCAGGGTGAGGAGACGGGCTCTTCGTCCTCCCTGTCCGTTCCTCGTGTCTGGTCTCTTCAGGCCCCCGTCGGTGGCCAGCCTGGGCTGATGGGGCCTTGTCCTCGAGATGCCCGGAGAACTCTGTGTTCAGTCACGCCCGCCAATTTGTTGCACTAATCCATCCCCTTCCTGGGAAGTTTTCTGAGTGAAAAGATGGTGGTTCTTTGAAATGCAGCCATTAAAAAAAAAAAAAAAAAAAAAAAGGAAAGAGAGAGACTGTTGGCCTGGTCTGACTCCTGTCCCTTCAGACTGTGGGTTGTCACTCATGGATGACGTGCTGGTGAGCTCGTTAGGCCCTAGACTTGCTTGGCGATCTGCCCTCAGGTGGGGACGCACTGCTCCATGTGCTGGAGCGTTCTGGATTGCAACAGGTTTGGGTGTCCGGGAGCCGGCCGAGCTGCCGGACTGTGTGCAGGGATGGGGTGCCGTCCCGCCCCCCAGGAGGTGTCTGTTTCCTGCCAACCTCCCTCCTCCCTGTGCAGCCCTGGCCGATGTCGGACCAGGCTCAGCTCTTCCAGGAAGCTGAGAGGCCAAGACCGCCCTCCTGCACCCCCGCCCGCTGGGCACAGCTCCTGTCCCGGCCCCTTGGCCCAACTTAGGGGTTTGTGATTTGACAGTTTCTGATTAATGGGCGCAGCTGCTGGAAGCCAGGCTGTGACCTTTCTGGTCCCTGTGACCTTGAGTCCTAAGGCACATGTGGCCCTCTCCGCTCAGCTCCCTCTGGCTGAGCAACGCAGCCAAGTCTGGGCCTTGGAGACAGGCGGCCGCCCTGCATCTTCTGGTAATTCTTCAAAAGGCCTTAGGTAATACTTTCTGGGCACAGTGGAAATTCGAAAGAGGTTCTTGAGCAGGACGGGTAGGTGTCCCCCCCTTTGTTTGGCCTGGGCCATCCCTTGTGTTCTCTTCCCTGGTCACTTGCCCTGTAATTGTCCTCACCAGCCCTCCCCACATCCCACGAAGGGGAGCAGCCCGCGGAGTGAGGCACCAGGCAGCTCCCTGAGGCAGATGGCTGCACCTGTCGGGCTGGCACGTCGTGGGGGGAGGTCTGCCCTGCCCCCTGCCCGTTCTCAGCAGCCCTGGGCTGGTCGGCGGTGGCTACCCTTAGGCAGACCTGGCTCGAGTCCCTGCTCCCACCTCTGTGCCTGAGGGGGTGGGGGACAAGGGCCTAGAGCTGGTGTGCCCCCGGCGTGTGAGGCCACGGCTAAGAAGGGGGAGGTTGAGCCCACTCCAGCTGTTGGCTTACACCTACACCACCTGGGGCCCGAGGAGGAGCAAAGAGCTGCCAGGGACCACATCTGGGCTTCCGTGAGGGCCTCTGTCTAGCAGTAGCGGTGTTGGGGGGCTGGGGCTCCCCCTCTTTCCCTGTGCAGAGCCCCCAGGTGGCCACCACCTGGTCCTTGTGCAAAATCCAGGTGTGGTGCTGGCATCCCCAGCTGGGGGCTGGGGGGCTGGGGACTGGGGATGGGGGGAAGCCACAGGCCTCCTGTGACTCTGAGCGGGCAGGCGGGGTCGGGGGCATGAGCACAGCCGCACAGGCCTGCTCAGCGCCCCCGCAGCCTCCCTGCTGAGCCGCAGGCTGCACACCTGCTCTCAGGCTCGGTTCAGGGTGCCGGGGAGAGCTGTTGGATCCTCCGGCCTGGTGGCCTTGAGCAGCCACCTTCTCCCCGAAGGAGCTGGTGGGCCGTCGTCGGCTCCCTCCTCCCTCAAGGCTGCTGCAGGCGGGCCACCCCGGGACCAGGGCCAGTGTCCGCTCCTTCCCAGGCGCCCTCCTCCAGCAGTGCCTGCTGGTGCCAGCGGCCTGGCAGGAGATGGCCCGGGGCGGCCTTACTGATGAGCGTGGCTTTCTCGTTCTGGAAACCCGCACCTGGTTCCCGGGTTCAAGTCTCAGGCTTGGACCTTTGGGTGAGTGGAGCCCGGGGTAGACTTCTGGCACAGGTTAGGCCAGGTGGGTGCCCCCATGACCCAGGAAACAGGGAGCACAGGCCGGTGTGGTACTGATGCTCACACCCCCCAAACCTCCCGTGGGCTCTCCGGCCAGCCCTGCAGCGCAGGTGGGGGTACTGCTCAGTCCCCCACAGGCCCCGGGTTAGGGCAGGCACGGCCAGCTGTCTTAAGCCGGGGTGTGGTTCACAGTGACAAACGCCCACACTGGGCTGGCGTTGTCAGGCCTGTGACTTCTGTCACTGGGAATAGACGTTCCCTCCCACCCCTGTCCCCCATCCCGCCCCAGACCTGAGACGGGGAGAACGTACTCTGCGGGGCGCGAGATGTGCAGATGGCGAGGCCTGGGGTGGGCACCAGAGCCATGAGGGAGGCTGCTCCACCGCGCTCTCTGCGTGCTGGCCCCGAGCTTTGCATGGACAAGCCTGTGAGTCCCCTGTTCTGTTCAGCCAGTTGGAGCAGCCCTTTGTCACCTGCAGGCCACAGTGGTCTGTCCTTGATCTTGTCCCTGTCCAGCCCCCTGAGATCCGTGGCATATTAAAGCTGGGCTCGCCAGAGCAGACTGGCCTCTCCCCTTCCAAGGACTGTCGGGGGGTCTCCTCCAACTTGAGGTGTTGAGGTAATAGGGCCCGGGCGATGCCAGGGTCCTTGTGTTGGTTCTGGCCTAGGAGGGACTTAGCGATCCTCACCACCCCTGACCCCTGAGCCAGGGAGACGGGGCCAGCCCCAGACCGCGGCCAGTCGGGGTCCAGGCCCCTGCAGGCTTGTCCACGCATCTCGGGACCACAGCCACATCTACAGGGGGGTGTGTGTGTATGTTTAACAGCTTCGTGGAGGTAAAATTCCAGTCAAAATCACATATTGGAAGTACATAAGTTGATGTATTTTGATGCTCACGTGTCCTCCTGAAAGCATCACTGCCATCAGGACGACATCCTCGTGACTCCCAGAGTTTCCTCGTGGCTCTACAGCCCTGCCCACCCCTCCCGGACCCCTCCCCACCTGTTCATCTGCTTCTGTCAGTGCAGATTCGATCCATTTTCTTAAGGTTTGTAGGAACTAAGCCGCACGGGATGTCCCCTTTGTGGTTTTCTCTGGCTTCTTATGCTGAGGGTCATTATCTAGAGAGGCGTCCACGAGGGCCCTTTATCCTTGGTGCGTACTATTCCATTATTTGTTACTCGCCCGGTTCGCTTTGGGGCCGGTTCCAATTTGGGGCTATTATTATGAATAAAACCACTGTGGACATTTGTGCACCTGCCTTTGTGTTGACACAGGCTTTCAACACTCGGGTAAATGCCTAGAAGTGGATCTCAGCTATTCCGATAGGTACGAAGCGGCCTCTTGTGGTGGGTTTACTTTGCTTCTCCCTCACGACCATCGATGTTGAGCCGCTCTTGACCAGATGCTTACTTGACATCACGTATCTTGGGTGAAGTGTCCAAACCTCTTACCCATCTCTACACTGGCAGTGAGTACTCAGAACCGGAAAGGTTTCCGTGTTTAAAAGCTTATTAACTACTTGTAATAGCATCAAACATGTGGGAATAAGTTGGACAGAAGACATACGGATGCTCTACCCTGAGAACGCGGACTCGGTGAGGGAGGCGAGAGGAGAGGAGGGATGTAGCTTGTTCGCGGAGCAGAGAGGCCTTCAGAATCCAGCATCTGTTTCTCAACATAGGTGTCACGTCAGCACAGACCAGCCCCACAGGGCTAACGCCTGCTGGATGCTACAGCGCGTGGCCGAACCAGAAGGGTTCCCTTAGAGTGCACACTTGCCAATGACACCCGCGCCTCAAGGTGCTGGAGAAGACCCCGTCCGCACAGGGCCCACATGGGTGGATCCCCCACATATGACCTCACCGTAAGCAAATCCAGAGTATGTCTCGAAGAACAGACTCTGCGTGTTCTGGAGCAGATCATGGTAGTAGTCTTGATCATTATCTGTAGAATAAAGACCAAGGATCCAGCAGCCCGCTTACAGATGGGATCGGGCTCCCTCGAAGGCTGGAGAAGCACCACCCCATACTTCCATCTCCGTGAAGGGCCCATCTCGACGAGCTGGTGGGAGTGACGATAGGAATGGCAAGAGGACACGGGAGGGGAAGGCCATGGGCCTCCGTCCTTGGTCTACCCCAGGGGCCGGGGTGTGATGTTTCGGCTCATCCTGTGTATGAAGCTGATTGAGGAATTGATGGAGACCCAGGAAATCCATTATTTACATCACAAGTATCCCAGGAACTGTTGAGATGTTAAGATTTCAGTGCTTGTTCTGTTAAAGTGAAAGAAGTCAGTGGTTCAAGGGAACGGGTAGAAGAAGTGGCGACGGTGCTAATGAGGAAAACCTCCCTTCGTCCAACCACATGCGTTCCTACCGCCTGTATCCACGCCACCAAGGCCACGGCAGGGTCCGTGGACAAGAACCTTCTGAGCTTGAGTCCGCTCGGGCTTGAGGGATGTAAACAAGTGAGTGCGCCCCCCGCCCCCCCCCACGCTGCCCTTCCTGCAGGGGCGTCTGGAATGCTGGCTTTCCGGGTCTTTGGTGAAACACCTTTAGCCTGTTGTTCTACGTAACTGTTGGTGCGTCACATCAACACCAGTAGATCCTATCCTACAGTTCCTTTGGATCAGGAATGTAGAAGCTGCGTGGCTGGGGCTTCTGGCTTGAGGTGTCATGAGGTGAACATCCTCTGACCACCAGCCTGGGGCTGAAGCGTCTGCCGGCGTGCCAGCCTCCTGCCTGCCAGGCCGCCGGGGCCTTCGCGGGCTGCGCGAGTACCCGTGCGGCTAGGTGGCTGGCTTCTCCCCACGCGCCTGACCCCACAGGGCAAAGCAGAGCCTCGGGGTCTTGTGACCTGGCCTCGGAAGTCACAGTCCATCCTTTTCCTAACGCCCTGCTGGTTACACGGGTTGGCCTGTGCGGGGTGTGTGGGCGCAGGTGCAGGAGGAGGGGGCGCCGGGGATCTGTCTCCCCCACGTCCATGCTCAGACCATGTCCTCTTCGTTCTTTTTAAGAGGAAAACATACAAGACTTAACAGTTGCATCCATCATTTGGTTCCTAGGCTAGGGAGGTGGTAGGAAACAGGGAGAGAAGATGAGAACGATGAGCCATGGGTGCAGGATGAGGGACGAGGAGCCCGAATCCACAAGTAGCCTCGAGGGGTGGGGAGTAGCTAAGACGTCAGGCCCGTCCTGGAAACTGCAGCCTGACTTGAGTGGTTTCCCTTAACATGCAGGCAGCCACTTTTTAATTGCATCAATATGTTTCATTTTTTTCTCAACAAGACTTTGTGCAAAAGTGTGATGTATTGGTTAAATGTTATTCTTTTATCTGAGATGCTTATTGCTCTCAGATGTTTCTGGTCGGGCCTCAGCTCGATAACCGGGGGTTAGCGGGGGGCAGAGACGCAGCCTCGCAGCCTGTGCTGGGGGCCGGATGGAGATGATCTCGGGACCACCATGACCATGTTCTTGGGGCTGCAGCAGATGGGGGGCCCAGACGCCACGGAACCCAGCGTGCTGGACATCAGGCACTTGGCTTCACCCGAGCTGTTGGGAAAGCCGCCGTGAAGCTGCCCCGGGGCTGGGGAGCCTGAGCATCCCAGGAGAGTGGACAGCAGTGACCAAGCCCTTGCTGCCCGTGAGGAGGATGTACCGAGGCTCAGGGAGGGGTGTCTGTGTCAGTGAAGGGGGTGGGTTGTTCCCAGCCAGACCCCAGGGGGCTGGGGATCAGGGAGCAGGTGGGAATGACGGAGCTGGGGGCCCCTGTCAGCACCCACTGCCGCCCTCTCTTTCCCTGGCGTGGTGACCTTGAAGGTGTCAAGGCCACAGTGATGCTTTGGGTCCAAACAGTGGAAACAGCCATGGTGGAAACCACTCTGAATGCAGTTTGCCAGCCGGTGAGGAGTAAGGAGCAGGGAAAACGGAAGATGATGGAGGTGAGTGGGACGTAGCAGAGGGTCTGGTGGTTGGCCTTGATCATGAGGGTGTCTCGGTGCTTCACGCAGGTCCCAGGACCGTAGCCGTGAGGACAGAGGTGTCCCCAGTGGTCCCTATGAGCTGGGAAGCTCACCCCCTTCTGGACACAGAAGTCCTGCTTACTCTTGGGGCCACAGGGGGCGGGGCACCTCCCACATTTCTCTGGGTCTGATGCAAGAGGCAGAAACTGTCACCACAGTACAGCATTTCGTCCTGACTGCCAAGATAAAAATAGATATCATCTACCCAGTGAGGCTGTATGAAGTCTATGTTACACACACACACTTGGTTTTATGAACGAAATACTTTTTTTCACTATCTGTGTGGACGGTAGCCACTTCTTTCATTGTCTCTCATGCTGAAATCACTTTGAAATTATGATAGACTCGGGGATCCCTGGGTGGCTCAGTGGTTTGGCGCCTGCCTTCAGCCCAGGGTGTGATTCTGGGGTCCCGGGATCGAGTCCCACATCGGGCTCCCTGCATAGAGCTTGCTTCTCCCTCTGCCTCTCTGTCTCTCATGAATAAATAAATAAAACCTTAAAAAAAAAAAGAAATTATGATACACTCTAAGGCCTTAGATATTACTTCTCTAGGTCACATACCATATATACAACCTTACCTGACTAGGATTATTTTTTTTCCATAAGAACACACCCTAAACAAACAAACAAACAAACAGAAAAACCCAAAAAGCCCCCAAGAAACTAAACTCAGAAAAAGAGAGCACATTTGTGGTTACTATGGGCTGGAGTGGGGGTGGAGGCAGGGGGTGAAGGTGGTCAAGGTGGGGCAGGGATGAGATAAGTATGCCCTGGGGGCCTAATTACTACAGGACCGAAGTTAATGCCCCTGTGTGGTCTCCAGGAATGTTGCTAAGAGCGTGGATCACACGCGGCATGATGGATGGTAAAGGTCATCATTGCACAATACATGTGGGTCAAGTCGTGCTGTACACCGTAAACTTACGCACTGCTGTATGTCAGTTATAGCTCGATAAAACCGGGAAAAGGGGGGCGCCTGGGTGGCTCAGTCCGTGAAGCCTCTGCCTTCGGCTCAGGTCATGATCCTGGGGTCCTGGAATCGAGCCCCGCATCGGGCTCCCCGCTCAGCAGAGAGTCTGCTTCTCCCTCTGCTCGTGCTCGCTCGCGCTCTGTCTCTCAAATCTTTAAAACAAAATTTTTTTAAAACTGGAAAAGCAGGGATCCCTGGGTGGCGCAGCGGTTTGGCGCCTGCCTTTGGCCCAGGGCGCGATCCTGGAGACCCGGGATCGAATCCCACATCGGGCTCCCGGTGCATGGAGCCTGCTTCTCCCTCTGCCTGTGTCTCTGCCTCTCTCTCTCTCTCTCTCTCTCTCTCTCTCTGTGTGTGACTATCATAAAATAAAAAAATAATAAAAAAAAAAAACTGGAAAAGCATGGGACACCTGGATGGCTCAGCAGTTGGGCGTCTGCCTTCGGCTCAGGGCGTGACCCTGGGGTCCCGGTATCGAGTCCCGCATTGGGCTCCCCGCATGGAGCCTGCTTCTCCCTCTGCCTGTGTCTCTGCCTCTCTCTCTCTCTCTCTCTGTATCTCTCATGAATAAATGAATAAAATCTTTAGGGATCCCTGGGTGGCGCAGCGGTTTGGCGCCTGCCTTTGGCCCAGGGCGTGATCCTGGAGACCCGGGATCGAATCCCACGTCGGGCTCCCAGTGTATGGAGCCTGCTTCTCTCTCTGCCTGTGTCTCTGCCTCTCTCTCTCTCTCTCTGTGACTATCGTAAATAAATAAATAAAATTAAAAAAAAATTCTTTAAAAAAAAACTGGATAAAGAAAGTTCTCATAACCAGAAAAAAATTGTAACTATGTGGAGTGGTGAAGGTGTTAACTAGTATTATTGTGGCGATCATTTGTGTATCTATAAACATGCACGTATATATTTACGTATACATCACTGTGCTTGTATATATGTGTGCTTGCATCACTGTGTGTGTATATACCCCTACACATATTATATATATACTTAGTGATATGTGTATAATTCATGTACAGTGATATATGTGAGATACATATATATCTATACATGTCACTATGCATAAAATTACTACATTGTACACATTAAGGTTTTTATTTATTTTTAGAGATTTTACATCGGATTTTACATCAGGCGGGGAGCCTGATGTGGGACTCGATCCCAGGACCCCAGGATCACGCCTTGAGCTGAAGGCAGACGCTCAACCACTGAACTACCCAGGCGTCCCGACCTTAAGGTTTTTAAAAAGATTTTATTTCTTAGAGAAAGAGCATGAGCGGGGGACGGGGAGGGTAGGGACAGAGGGAGAAGCAGGCTCCCCACTGAGCAGAGAGCCTGATATGGGGCCAATACCAGGACCCTGGGATCATGACCTGAGCTTAAGGGAGATGCTTTTTTTTTTTTTAATTTATTTATTCATGATAGTCACACGGAGAGAGAGAGAGAGGCAGAGACACAGGCAGAGGGAGAAGCAGGCTCCATGCACCGGGAGCCCGACGTGGGATTCGATCCCGGGTCTCCAGGATCACGCCCTGGGCCAAAGGCAGGCGCCAAACCGCTGCGCCACCCAGGGATCCCTTAAGGGAGATGCTTAACTGAGCCACCCAAGTGTCCGTTGTACACCTTAAACTTACACAATGCTATATATCAATTATATATTGGCTGGGGAAAAAGAACACAATAATTTATTAGATATTAGGGAATTGTTCGTTTTTAAAGGTGATCAATATATTAATTTTTTTAAGACTTTATTTATTCATGAGAGTCACAGAGAAGCAGAGACATAAGCAGAGGGAGAAGCATGTCCCTGCAGGGAGCCTGATGTGGGACTCGATCCCAGGACCCTGGGATCACTCCCTGAGCTGAAGGCAGATGCTCAACCACTGAACCACCCAGGCGTCCCTATTTTTTTTTAAAGGATCATGATATTATTATTATTATTTTTTAATCTTTATTTTTTTTTAATTTTTTTATTTATTTATGATAGTTACAGAGAGAGAGAGAGGCAGAGACACAGGCAGAGGGAGAAGCAGGCTCCATGCACCGGGAGCCCGATGTGGGATTCGATCCCGGGTCTCCAGGATCGCGCCCTGGGCCAAAGGCAGGCGCCAAACCGCTGCGCCACCCAGGGATCCAGGATCATGATATTAATACTAAAATGCTATTGCTATTTAATGATGACAATATAATTAAAACCTCTTTTGAAAGTTACATGCTGAAGAATTAAAGAGTGAGATAATAAAAAAGCGAGATAATACGTATATATATATATATTTTTTTTTTTTTTTTTAAGAGATGGCATGTGTGCAGTGGCAGGGGGGGGCAGAGGGAGAGGAAGAGAGAATCTGGAGCAAGTTGTACACCCAGCACAGAGCCCAACGTGGGATTCGATCTCATGACCCTGAGATCATGACCTGAGCCAAAATCAAGAGTCAGACGCTTAACCGACTGAGCCACCCAGTTGCCCGTGCTCTATAATCTACTTTAAAACACATCAGAAATACAAAAATAAACTATGTGTGGAAAAGTGTTGGGATCCCTGGGTGGCGCAGCGGTTTAGCGCCTGCCTTTGGCCCAGGGCGCGATCCTGGAGACCCGGGATCGAATCCCACATCAGGCTCCCGGTGCATGGAGCCTGCTTCTCCCTCTGCCTGTGTCTCTGCCTCTCTCTCTCTCTCTCTGTGTCTTTCATGAATAAATAAAAATTAAAAAAAAAAAAAAAAGAAAAGTGTTGAGAGTTACTAACCTGGTTAGAGCAGTAATATTTATCAAGAGTTAATTAAGATCAATAAGAATGTGACAATACTCTAATAAAAGCAGGCTATGAAGAGGCAGTTTGGAAAGCTACCTACCCAACCTTAAGAAAAATCTAGGGATGTGCAGTAAAATGATGGCCTGCGATTTTTCACCAATCAGATTAGCAAGAATTGTTCAAATTATAAAATCCGGTTTTAAAAGGATAGGGTTTTTGGTAAATAGGTACAAGAATCTGAAAGAGCAATTTGGTAAGATGTGTCAAAGGTCCTCAAGATGACAAGATGACGAGTATATGTGCATGCAGGTGGATCAATATCACATTTCCAGGCCTCTGTCCTACAGAAATACTAGCCCAAGTGCACACACACACACACACACGGATATTCAGTGTCCCTCCCCTTTGCTTGTCATGGAATTCCGGGTGGTTTCTATCGTGCCTTCAGTTCCAATCCTCTCCTACAAGAGCACCGCTGATGAAGTGCCTGCTTCAGCATGCAAATCTGATCACCAGACTATTTAAAATTGATCACATGTGCTGCGGATCAAGGCCAAACTCTAGCCTAGCAGGAAATGCACTTTTATCTAGTTGAAATTCCACAAACGCTCCAAACCCTCACTTTGCTGTGCACTTGCACGTATTCTCTGACCTGAATATCCCTCCTTGTTGGTAAGGGTGTTGCAGAAAGTGGGTGGCACCCCCAGGAGTGATGGCAGAAAGTTCAAGGAGAGGACTGTCTCCAAACGTGTGGGTGTGTTTAAAGAGCCAGCGTTCTGCAGGACTGGGCTCGGGGGATGGGGTGTGTGGGGGGTGTGGGGTGTTACCACCTTTGACCTAAAGGGAAAAGAGGAAGAACCAGTCCCGGAAGCCAGCAAGAGCATGAGGGCAGCATGAAAGGAGCTGTAGCTTTCACTACGCATTTGGCTACAGACAAAGCATGACCCGGCACGGAGGGAGCCAGGGAAAACAGCGTCCTAATCGCCTCCCCGTACCTGCTGATCTTGATCTTGTGCGACTACTCCAAGTTGGTCAAACCCAAGTAGAAAGCAGAAGGTAGAGGTCAGTTGATATAACCCATAGAAGTCAGCTTCCTAGTGCAGAAGGCGGGGTAGAAACAGGTGTATGAGGAGGGGGGTCTAGAGGGACAAAAACAGCTCAAGCATCCTCTCCTTTGGGAATCATTTCTAGATCTTTCAAGACTGTCCTGTTCCTTTCCTGTGTCCTTGTCCAGCTTCTCCTATAGCCTTTCACAAAGAACCGGAGGACTCCGATGATTCATTCATTAGCCTAGGAAACCCCAGCGGGGTACCGTTGAAGCAGAAGGCAAGTCTGAATTCACAGGCTCAGAATGAATTCTTGGCTCCACGGCTTACGAGGCTTTACTCTTCGGCACGTCCTTAATTCTGTTAGTAAAATCGTGGTCACGGTAATACTCCACGGTGCTCTCGTGGGGTTGAAAGCAAGCTTCCTCACAGTAGCTGACACCATAGAAGGGGCCCAGGGTGTGACCGTGTATGGGATCTGTTCTGCTGGTGGCTGGGCCTGCCTCTGGGACTAGCCCTCCTATGTGTGGAGAAAGTTACACCTCATGGATCCTCTATTTTGAAGTAGGGCTCGGAAGTCCCATTAGGACGCTTCTCCGCAGCAGGCGTGCAGGCATGTGACGTAGGTCCCCCGACCTGAAAGCTTCTCCTTGGAACCCAGTAGTTGGAAGGGTCAGGCATCACGTGACTCATTTCCTGGTGCAGGTGGTGACAACAGGGATTTCCTTTAGAATTTTGTCAAAGTAGCGACGATGGCGGTATTTTTCTTTTCACGTCTGCCCTGCAGTGTGTCTGACTTTGATCTGCTAAGTTTTTCTGGTCTATATTGTGTCCACTTCGAGCGCAGATAGACTTTATTGCAACGTGAAACTATTCTTAAACTGGTGCCAGTCTCCCTCGGTATCTGGTTTCAGCCCCTGGAGAGCTCATCTCCATCCGCCTGTCCTACTGCTCCTTTCTCTGAAACTTGAGAGGGTTTTTTGCTTCTTAAGCTGCTGAATTGCATTCATGTTCCGTGACGTTTCAAGAGTAGGGAGTTCTTGATGAGGCGTTAGGTAGGATTAGCTGGGCAGGGGTAGGGTGTTCCAAACAGGTGGAAGGTCCTAACAGCTGTTATGATGGTTGAAGAATGCATTTCCCACGTGGATGAAGGAACTAACAGTATAAGAATAAAGGCACACGGCACTGCAGCCACCTGGACAGAGAAGGGAAGGGCTGGGGTGTTCAGGGAAACGTCTCTGCCGGTGCCTACCTGTCTGGTATAAGTCTCCCCATGTGGACAAGGGGTGCCATCACAGCAGTAGGCAGGCATCCCCTCCTGAGGGTTTTTCGTAAACCCAGGACCACAGTTCTGGCTGCGCACAGAGTGGGGAGTCTGAAGATAAGAAGTTATTTTTTTTTCTTAGGTTTTATTTATTTATCCATGAGAGACAGAGAGAGAGAGAGAGACAGAGAGACAGAGACACAGGCAGAGGGAGAAGCAGGCTCCATGCAAAGAGCCCGATGTGGGACTCGATGCCACGACTCTGGGGTCACACCCTGGGCCGAAGGCAGACGCTCAACCACTGAGCCACCCAGGTGTCCCTGGAGATGAGAAGTTCTGCCAATAAACATGTCTTATTAGCAGCAAGTGATGTACCAATGGCTCATAACAATGTTTTTATATGGACAAAAATCATTGTGTTGCAGACCCGGCAGTCACAGTACACACGACCAGGGTAATAACAGGTAAGTGAAAATAGGTCCATCCTATGAACGAATAATGTCTACCAAGCCATATCCCACAGCTGAGCGGAAGCCATATGGGCCAAATGACAATTAGGTTCGCACTTCAAAAACACAGGAGATGCGGGTAGCATTAAAATATGTAATTAGTTCGCACAATAAGACACATCGGATTGGAAGCATTTTATGTTTTTTAAAGATTTTATTTATTTATTCATGAGAGACACAGAGACAGGCAGAGACACAGGCAGAGGGAGAAGCAGGCTCCATGCCGGGAGCCTGACGTGGGGACTTGATCCCGGGACCCCAGGATCATGCCCTGGGCCGAAGGTGGTTCTAAACCGCTGGGCCACCAGGGATCCCCTGGAAAGTCCCTTCTGAAGAAGGTGGGGGCTGCTCTTGGTGGGCATCGTCTCTGCAGGCTGTGCACATAGTTTTCCCCATTTCCTCTTTCAGATCCCGGAGGAACCCCTCCCCCTTCATCTCATCGGAGACAAAGGACCCGTCCAGGTCCAGCCAAAACGTAGCAACACCACCACCGTGCTCAGGGCCCGGGCGGCAGCCTGGAGATCATCTGATGCAGAGATGGAAACCGACCTTTGTCACTCAACCGTGGGTCAAAAGGCCCAAAAGTGATCTGAAGGGGAAGAGAAAAGCGGGGCCCATTCATTCAGTGGAAGCAGATGAAGGAGAACAGTGCTGTGCAGCCTACATCATTAACCAATCACACGTATGGCGTATGATTTGAATCCTTTTGAATGTATCAAAAATATGTTTAAGGGGCGCCCGGGTTGCTCAGTCGGTTAAGCATCTGACTCTTGACTTCAGCTCAGGTCATGAGCTCAGGGTTGTGAGTTGGAGCCCCGTGTTCTCTTTATCCCTCTGCCCCTTCCTCTGCTCTCTCCCTCTCTAAAAAAGAAAGAAAGAAAAAAAAAAGAAAAAGAAAAACCCACAAAGAAAAAAAAAGAAAGAAAAAAGTTTATAACCCAGAATATAATCTATCTTTGTATCAGTTCTGTGCACATTTGGGAAGAATGTGTGATCAGCTGGTGTTGGTCAGAATGTCTCATAAATAATAGTCCAGTCAAATTTGTTGATACAGTTGTTTCAATCTCCACCTTTGCTGATGTGTTGCCCATGTGTTCTAGTCAATTATTTTTTAAAGATTTTATTTATTTATTCATGAGAGACACACAGAAAGAGGCAGAGACACAGGCAGAGGGAGAAGCAGGCTCCCTTCAGGGAGCCTGATGCCGGACTTGATCCTGCGACCCTGGGGTCATGCCCTGGGCCGAAGGCAGACGCTAAACCGCTGAGCCGCCCAGCTGCCCTTGTTCTATACAATTATTGAGAGAGAGGTGTGATGATTAATTTTATGTGTCCACTTGGCAAGGTAATGGTGCCCATTGCTTGGTAAAACATCAGTCTAGATGTTGCTGTGGAGCTAATTTTTATTTTATTTATTTTAAAAATTTATTAATTTGAGAGAGAAAGAGGGAGCGAATGAGCAGGGAGAGACGGAGGGAATCTGAAGCCGACTCCCCACTGAGCACAGATACTGATGTGAGGCTCCATCCCACGCCCCTGAGGTCAGGACCTGAGCCAAAATCAAGAGTCCAACGGTTAACCAACTGAGCCACCCAGGCGCCCCACAGTGGAGGTAAATTTTAGGTGTGTTTAACATTTATATATATATTTGACATATAATGGAACATTACCCAGCCATCAAAAAAAAAGTAATATCTTGCCATTTCCAACAATGTGGATGGTAAGCAAAATAAGCAGAGAAAGACAAATACCATATGATTTCATTCATATGTGGAATTTAGGAAATAAAACAGATGAACAGATGGGAAGAAAAATAAAAGAGGGAGAGGGAAGTAAACCATTAGAGACTCTTAACCATAGAGAACAAACTAAGGGCTGATGGAGGCAGGTGATGGGGGATGGGCTAAATGGGTGCCGGGGACTGTTAAGAGGGCACCTGTCACGAGCGCTGGGTGCTGTAAGCGATGGATCACTGAATTCCGCTCCGGAAACCAGTATTGCACTATACGTTAATTAGAATTTAAACAAAAATTTGAAAAAGAAAAACGATAATACAGAAAGACATATAATACATATGACGGTTTGGGCCAATCATCATCATCATCATCAACCTTTTAAAAACATATGACTTATCACATATTGATATGATTTATGAATATCATTTTATCATCTGATGGTTGCACTATACTGTATTGTACACAACACCTTAGCCAATTATGTCATCATATATTATGACTCTATAATACATTAATATATTAATTATGGTAGTTTTATTATTTCTTTTTTTTAAATTTTTATTTATTTATCCATGACAGACACAGAGAGACAGGGGCAGAGACACAGGCAGAAGGAAAAGATGCTCCTTATTAGGAGCCCAATGTGGGACTTGATCCCAGGACCTGGGATCAGGACCGAGCCAAAGGCAGATGCTCAACCTCTGGGCCACCCGGGCGCCCCCTAGTTTTATTATTTCAACGTATTAACACAAATCGACCTATCGGGATGACTAATACGTATCATCATTTAGAACACTTTTACCAAGAAACGGATTACAGATTTGCATAACTTGTTAATAAACAGGCAAGTCCTTCTGTCTCAGGCATCGCGCCACACACGTCACCGGCACTTCCTCCGGGAGCTCCCCGGTCCTGCGGAGACACCGCCCGCCGCTAGAGGGCGATGGGACTCGACTCGTTGGCCCCAGAGGGACGGCGGACCCCGCGCCACGCGCGCGCCTTCTGGGACTTGTAGTTCGCGGCCGCGTGGTGCGCAGGCGCACTGCGGAGTTGGTCCCGGGCGCGCGTGCGGGGGGCGGTGGCGGCGGCGGCGGCGGCGGCGTGAGTTAACCGGGCGGGGGCGGGAGGCGGGAGCCGGAGGGAGGAGGGAGGAGGGAGGAGAGAGGGGCGAGGGGGGAGGGGGGCGGGGGCCAGAGGGGCGGCGTCCGCGCGGCGCGCCGGGGCAGGAGCTGGTGGCACCTGCGCGCCCCGGGGTCGTGCAGCTGCAGGCGGTGCCGCGCCCGACGCCAGGTGTGCAGGGTCCTCGCGGGAAGGGAAACGCCCCGCACCTGTTTGCTCGACGGCGGAGAGCGGTTGGCACCCCGGACTCCCCTGGGCTAGCCGGCGGCTCCCCGGGGCCGTTGTGCCTGCCCCCCCGCGCCCCCCGGGCAGAGTCTGGGGACCTGCTGGCGGTCGTGCCGGGGGAGGGGGAGGGGCGCCCGGAACAGCCCCCCGGAGCCGAGGGCGGGCCCCGAGTGACACTGTGGCGTCGGGATTGCGGTGGCACCAGGGTCCGCTCCGCTTATGCGCCGACCGCCCGGCAGCGGGTGAGGAAGCCGCTGTGCCCGGGCCCAGCCCCAAGCGCTCCGGTCTCGCCCCTCCTTGGGGTGCATTTCAGGGTCTCTGCGAGGAAGCCCCCGGGGAGGAAGGACGAGTTTCTGTGGTTGGAACGTTGGGACGGAAAATCCTGAGCCTCCTGCCCCGGGCCTGGGTGAAGGAGGGGGCGGAAGGGGCCAGCGACAGGCACCCTCGTGGGCAGGAGGGCGGGAGGGACTTGGGTGGGGGCCCGGGCCTGCACCTGCACCCATTGCCCTGAGCCACGGGGGAAAGTCCCAAGGGCACAGACGGGATGTGGGGCGGTGTGGGGCACAGGGTGGCAGATGCCCCCCGGCCCCGGGAGCTCCCAGGAGCCCTGCCTCGGTGGGGCTCTGGTGTTGGTGAGCGTCCAGGGGCGGCCTGACTTCCTCTCTCAGGTTCTGGCGGCCCCGAGTGTGACACCAGGGGTCAGCAGGGCCCTGCTCCCTCCTGAGGCTCCAGGGACCCTTCCAGCGTCTGAGGGTCCTCCTCAACCCTCCGTGTCCCTTGGCTTGCCGCTGTGTTACTCGTGTCTCGTCCACTGTCACGTGGCCTTCTCCCTGTGTCCGCATCTCTTTCGAGGACACCTCCTTAGCGCGTCAGGGCCCACCCTCCTGCAGTGCGACTTGGTCACATCTGCAGATTTCCTGTTTGCAAAGAAGGTCACCTTTACCGGTACCGGAGGGGCAGGACTTGAACGTGCCATTTAGAAGACCTGATTGAGCACAGGGCAGTCCTCAGCAGCAGGTGTTTGCCGGGTGCAGCTCAGGTGTCCTTCCAGAGACACATCTGATGCCCTGGGGGTGGCCCAGCCCAGCCCTCGGGCCGCATAGCTCAGACCGCGCACACCCCGTGAGTCAGAGCCAGCTCTAGCTCTCGGGCGAATTCGGCTGCATATACTCTCCGGCTCCCCTCCTAGATTTTCAAGTTTTTTTGCCCCATTTTATCTCAGTTTTGTTTCATGAATGGTTTGTAAAAGAAGTTGGTGTTCCAGATCATGTCTTCCTTGATAATTTAAACAGTTACAGGTCCTTCCTGGAGTTAGCCATGCTACTGTTTGGTGTGTATCCTTGCCAGCTTTCTGCCATGTTGCCATATGTTACATGTATGGGTTAGATATACACAGTTATATATATTTAACTGTAGACAACTTTTTTCCAGCTTTTATTGTTATTTTTTAAAGATTTTACTTATTTATTCATGAGAGACACACAGAGAGGCAGAGACACAGGCAGAGGGAGAAGCAGGCTCCCTGCTCGATCCCAGGACCCCAGGGTCACACCCTAAGCCCAAGGCAGACGCTCAACCATGAGCCACCCAGGCATCCCTATTATTATTATTTTTTGTAATAGCTTCGTTTAGATAGAAGCCACATACCGTACAATTCATTCATTTTGAGTATACAGTTAAGTGATTTACAGGATGTGCACAGAGTTGTACGATCACCGTGTCTGTCTAAGTCTGGAACATGGTGTCTGTTATCATCCCCAAAGAAACCCTGTCCCGTGAGCAGTTACCTCCCATCCCCATTCTCTAGCCCCTGCCAAAAATGAATCTACTTCCTGCCTGTAGGTATGCCTGCCTGTTCTGGACGTCACACACGTGGACTCACACCGTGGGGCCTCCTGTGTCAGGTTCTCACCGCGTGCTGTGTTTCCAAGGTCCGTCCATGTGTGTGTGTCAGAGCTTCACTTCTTTTTAAGGCCGAATGACAACCCACTGTGGGCAGAGCACCCGCTCATCTGTTGACGGACACGTGGGTTGCTTCCACCCTTTGGCAAGTCTGAGTCTTGCTGCCATGAGCATTTGTGAACAAGTTTGTGTGGACGTACGTTTTCGTTTCTCTTGGGCAGGTAGCAGGAGTGGAATCTCCGGGTCACGTGTTAACTCTACGACCATGTGAAGAACCGCCAGGCTGTCTTCCCCGTGCCGCTCACACCACAGGCCTCTGTTCTGTCCCAGTACCGGGAGGCCTGGGATCGAGATGTTGGCAGGGCCGACATTGCAGAGCCTCTGTCCTTGGTGTTAGACGGCCGTCTTCTCCCCGTGCCCTCACATGGTATGGTCTTCCTGTGCTCCAGTCCTCTTCTGGCCTTTTATTTTTATTTTTTTATTTATTTTTTAAAGATTTATTTATTTATTTATGATAGACATAGAGAGAGAGAAAGAGAGCGAGAGGCAGAGACACAGGAGGAGGGAGAAGCAGGCTTCATGGCCGGGAGCCCGACGCAGGACTCGATCCTGGGACCGCAGGATCGCGCCCTGGGCCAAAGGCAGGCGCCAAACCACTGAGCCACCCAGGGATTCCCCCCCCTTTTTTTTTAAAAGCAAGAGTAGTAGGGAGAGGGAGAAGCAGACTTCTCCGCTGAGCCAGAAGCCTGAGTGGGGCTGCATCGCAGGACCCCAGGATGGTGATCTGAGCTAAAGGCAGATGCTCAACCATCTGAGCCACCCAGGCACCCCCAATCCTCTCTTATAAAGACACTGTTTTTTTGGGATCAGGATCCTTTCCTAATGACCTCATTTTAACTTAATTACCTCTTTAAAGACCCTGTCTTGAAATACAGTCACCTTCTGAGGTCAGGGTTGGGACGTGAAGGTATGGATTCAGAGGGGACCAGTGTAGCCGGTACCAACAGATACTTGCCTGTAGACTTATGTTGGAAATGTTGCAGGTTCGGTTCTGGACCACCCACAATAACATGAATCACTTGAATTGTTTGGTTTCCCAGGGCGTATACAAGTTGTGTTTACGCCGTACCGGAGTCCAGTGGGTGTGCAATAGCGTGATGTCTAAGAAAACAATGTACCTACCTTAACGTAAGAATACCTTATTGCTAGTAAATGCTAACCATCTGAGCCATCACCGGTCAGAATCACTGATCACAGATCTCCGTAACAACTACAGTCATGAGTTCGTGAGATTCACCACCATGTGACACAGAGACATGAAGTGAGCAAAGGCCAAGGGAAAAGTGGTCCCGCAGGGCCGTCACCGACCTTCAGGGTCAGCACATTCTGTGTGAAGCGCAGTAACACGAGGCGTGCGCGTGTCCTCTCTGTGCCGGATATGCGTCTGTGCTTCATGCATTAAAAGGATATTTTTTCGGACCACCCCGGCCCACGGTACCTCAGGGTTAACACTGCCTTACCCCTTACCAGGAACGCTTCCCCTAGGGTCGTCCACACCTCCTTGTGGAGCATAGATCACGGTCAAGATGCGACCGGAGCGGCGGCCCCGGGGTGGAGGTGGGGGTGCGGGGGCTGCATCAGGGCCTGGTTCAGCAAGATGAGCCAGTAATAGTGCGTTGTACCCATAAAACATGTTACGATAAATCTCATGGGAAGGGTGCCTGCCACACGCAATTAAAAACAAAAGCCAACCAAGCAAGACATTAATGCTGGTTCTGTTCTATTAACTAGGCTGCAAACTTTTTTTTCAGATTTCACCAGATTTCCCACCAACATCTTCCTTCTGCCCCGGGAACCCCATCCAGGTCCCACATGACATCTTTTCACCTCGCCTTGTCTTCTTGGGCTCCTCCAGCCTGTGATCCTTTCTCACGCTTTCCTCATCTTTTCTGACCTGGACGCTTCTGGGGAGCCCTGGCCAGGTGTTTGTAGAAGAAGGTCCCCTGGGTTGATGTTTTCTCACGATTGCACCGGGGTTATGGTTTTGGGGGAAGGCACCCCAGAGGGGTCATGTCCCATCAGGGGATATCTGATGTCCACTCCATGTCACCAGTGACCCTGACCTTGATCACGTGGCCTGCTGGGCTCTCCCAGGCTTCTCCAGCAGTGAAGTTAACCCCTCTCCCTTTATCTGCCCTGTTTGCTGGAAGCAGGTCACTAAGTCGACCCGCGTGGAAAGCAGGGTTGGGGGAGGGAAGCACCACCTCCTGGAGGAGGAGCCTGGAAGGACCCACGGATGCCTTAAGGCACCATGGTAATTAAGGAATATTTTGGAAGCAAGGCTTTGAGGCTTCACCAGTGTCCCGCCTCCCCTCGGGGTCTCCCCAGTAGCGGGGTGCGCATCGGCGGGTCTCAGCTGCGGGAGCGGTTACTGGGCTGTCCCCGTGGTGGTTTCCTGTTGATGGGGGTGGTGGCAATAATTTGACATTTTCATCCAGGAATCCCCGTGAAGCCCATCACAAGTGTCCCGTGAACGGCCCCCACTCATTCCTCAGGATTGTGCGTGAGAGTCTGCTGCTTGCAAGGGGCTTCATGTGCATGCCACGGTGGCTCACGTGTGGTGGGGACGGGGCAGGACTGCCTCAGGACGTCCCTATGGAGGGCCAGAGCCCGACGGTCATTAGGGCGCCCCCAGCAGAGTCTGTCCGGGGCCTGTGGCAGGAGGGGCCCGGGGGGAGCTGGGCCCCATCCCTGATGCAGCCTGGACTAGGGGGCTGTAGCCAGTGAGCAGGAGGGGGTCAGCGGGTGACACTTGCCGAGGGGACACGGCAGAGGGGACTCCGGCTAACTGGACCCAGTGGGATGGAGCAGCAGGCAGGCTGCCCGGCCGGCGGATGGGGAAACCAGCCGGGTATCGGGGCCATCAGACACCGGGCAGGGGCTCTTGCTAAAAATGGGGGATGCGGAACTGAACTCAGAACCCTGAGGTCACAGCCCAGTGGCCTAGCTAACGTTTGTTGGGGAGCGGGTCCTGGGGGCCCCGGGGAAGGGCCAGAATCAGCTCTTTCCCTGGAGGGCGGGAGCCCCGCGGCCGCGTGCAGAGCACACAGGCCCACCTGGCTCCTTCCTGCCGCACAGCGGGGGCATCTGCTGGAAGCTTCCAGGGGGAGCGAGGGGGCCTCCAGGGAGCCGGCCGGGCTGTGGGAAGGCAGACGTGAATCTGAGACGTGCCAGGGCTGGGGGCGCCTGGGGGTGTCTGAACTGAGCCCTCCAGAGTTCGAGTCCGGGTGGTTCTACTGGGCTGAATGGGGCCCCCGCAAAATTCATGTCCACCCGGAACCTTAGGATGTCAGCTTCCTGGGCCACCTGGGGGCTCCTTCGGCTCAGGTCCTGTCCCGGGGTCCTGGGGTCGAGCCCCGGTTGGGTTCCCTGCTCAGTGAGGGGAGTCTGCTTCCCTCTCCACCCCTCACCCCACTCATGCTGCACCCTTGCTCTCTCTCTGAAATAAATAAAATAAAATAAAATAAAATAAATTTAGAATGTGAGCTGGTGCCCCCCCTTACCTTCTCAGACCTTCAGTCTCTGTCCCTATGTGGGTTAAGGAGCTGTTAAGGCCTGTGGCCTCTGTCCTGGCTCCTACTGACCTCACTCCGTGTTGGGGGGACCCCTGGATGGTTGCAGAGGTCTCCGGGTCAGGATCTGGGGACTGGGGACAGCCCTGGGCCTGGGCCTCATGGCCCCTTCTCTTCCCGCAGCCCTGCCTGCCCTGGAACCTGCTTTCCCAAGAGAAGAGGATGGCTGCTGGGTACCTGCCCCCCTGGCCCCAGGTGAGTGGGGACCTCCTCTCTCCCTGAAGATGTCCGGTGTGTTCAGAGGAAACACTCCTGCCACAACTGTGTTCCTTGGCTCTGTGGGAAACGAGGGAGTGTTGCCCTTGAGCATCAGGGTCTAAGCACCCCTGCTTCTTGCAAGTGTGAGGAGAGGCATGCACTGTGTTCAGCACACCTTCCCTGCCAGAGAGCTGTGCTTCCTTCCTGGGCTGGGAGCCCTGCTGTGTGGCCTGAACACCCTGCGTCCCCCATGGCGGGAGGAGCTGCGCAGGAAAGCACCATCCTTGTGACCTGGAAATCATCCTTTAAATTGTGGTAAACTACACACAACCTAAAATTCACCACCTTAACCCTAAGTGCACAGCTCAGGGCATGGAGCACACTCACCCCGACTTGCACCTCCCCCCACCGTCTCCAGAACCTTCCACCTCCCCGCACGGAGACCCCGTCCCCAGGAAGCACTGACCCCCGCCCCCGCCCCACCCCTGGCTCCCACCTCCTCCTCTCTCTCTCTGTGGACGGGCCTCCTCTGGGGACCTCCTGGGAGTGGGGTCCTGCAGGAGGCGTCCTTCTGGGTCTGGGTCCCCTGAGCCCAGTGTCCTCGGGGTCTGTCCGCGTGGGGGCAGGTGTCGGGGTCCCTTCCTTCCTGGGGCTGGGTCAGCCTTTTCAAGCCTGGAGACAGCCACATTTGATGTGAAGCTGCCTTACGGGGCACGAGCATCAGGAGAGAGGTGGGGAGCAGAGGCCAGCATTGGCTGGGACAGCAGATCTGTGAGGAGCAGTGGCCAGGGAGGGGCCTGGTCCCCTCACTCACACTTGGCTTGGGCCGCAGCCACAGGTTTGGGAATGTGGTCAGTGTCTGCATCACAAATCCAGAGCTGACAACAGCTCGGGTTCAGGTGGTCCCTGGGAGAACGAGCCCTATCCTGTGGACATTTGTGAGTGACCCAGATGGTCCTGGTCAGGGCCCCATGGCGGGGTCCTCAATCTGCTCTGGCCCCTGCAGAGAAGTCCTGGTCATTGCAGGCACATGTACTTTCAGGCCAGCAGGGTGCGTCCTGGGGCGGACACAGCCAGGGGCCACTGTCAGGGGCCACTGGGAGGTCCGGCCCCAAACGAGCCAGTGGCTTGTCCCTCGGCAGCAGCAAAGCTGAGGTGCCACAGGGCCCGGCAGTGGCCCTGCCTGTCTGGTGCGCCCTGGCGGGCCTGTAAGTGGAGCCGCTCAGACCTAGGCGGTCGATGGGGCGGTCATCGTCTCTCCAGGCCACACAGGATCACCCCACCCCCACCCCCACCCCCAGCAGCTCAGGCCCACATCTTTATTTTTTTATTTTTTTTAATTTTTATTTATTTATGATAGTCACAGAGAGAGAGAGAGAGGCAGACACAGGCAGAGGGAGAAGCAGGCTCCATGCACCAGGAGCCCGACGTGGGACTTGATCCCGGGTCTCCAGGATCGTGCCCTGGGCCAAAGGCAGGCGCTAAACCGCTGCGCCACCCAGGGATCCCAGGCCCACATCTTTAAATCCCAACAGCATTTCTCCATGTGGGGACTGCCTCTCTCCACACTGGTCTCCGAAATGTGGAAGTCACAAAAATCACGAGTCATGGAGACCTGTTCTGTTTTTAGTGTTTAGGGAGTTTACGTTTTAACCTGCCCACCAGGCAGCAAAAAGCAAAGAACATGTGTCCCACTGAGACTTCCTCCCAGCCTTCCCCGACTGAGATGATCCCTTATGGAGTGCCAGTAATCGATTTATATATTATAATCGATAAATAGATTATTATATTTAACAGGAAGTGATATTTCACGACAATTTTTAATTGTGCTTCTAGAGATAATAGCCACGAATTTCAAAGCCATTACAATTGTTTTCCTTTTTACTTAGTTGCAGATCTGCCCAGAGCCTTGCAGTGAGTCGGCAGTTGCAGGGTTACCCTAGGGCTGCCTGAGAGGAAGGCAGCGGGAATGGGTGTATGTAGGGGGTGTTGCGGCAGCTGCTGCTAGCCTGGAAAAAAGCCTGGTTTTTTTCCCACTTTATCTACAAATTTTAAAAAAGATTTTATTTATGTATTTTAAGGAGAGAGAGAGAGGGTGTGTGAGCAGGGGAGAAACAGAGGGAGAGGGAGACGGTCTCCAGCAGACTTCACGCTGCGTGCAGAGCCCACCGTGGGGCCTGATCCCACAACCCCGAGATCCTCGGGCTGAGCCCAGATCTGGAGCTGGACACTTGACCGACTGAGCCACCTAGGTGCCTCCACTTTATCTAAAATTTTGTGGCCGCCCTGGGTACTAACTTTCTTCTTCCGGGTGGGAGAAACACAAAGGTTTAATACTGAAGCACCTGCCTTCAGCTCAGGTCATGATCTCGGGGTCCTAGGATTGATCCCGCATCATCGGGCCCCCTGCTCAGCGGGGAGCCTGCTTCTCCCTCTCCCTCTGCTTCTCCCCCCTGCTTGTGCTTGCTTATATTAAATAAATAATAAAAACAAAATCTTTAAAAAAAAGGAGAGAGAGAGAGAAACATTTAATATTTCTGTCCCTCCCCAAAGCTCCCCTTTGGGAATGTTTGAGCCCTTTCTTCTCCCACCTGGAGGAGACAAGACACCAAAGCATCACCAGGACTGTGGGGTTTTGTTGTTGTTGTTGTTGGTTGTTTGTTTCTTGTTTTTTTGTTTTTAATAAACCAAATTAAAAACCTCAACTTCATCCAGAATGGCCCAAACCACCCAGTGGGTCGGGCAGGCCGCTTGCCTGGGGCCCGAGCCATCATTCACAGTCCACAGGTAACTTCGAGCTCTTAGGACAGACCGCGGCCTCGCTGCTGGTGCCAACCAGGGGTGCTGCTCTGGCCCCCCAGGCGCCGCCCAGTTGCCATCCTCCACCCCATGCCCTTCCCCTCTGGGAACCGTCTGGGCTTTCGCCACGTTTCAGTGAGTCAGGTGCGAGT
This sequence comes from Canis lupus baileyi, assembly GCF_048164855.1. NCBI lineage: Eukaryota > Metazoa > Chordata > Mammalia > Carnivora > Canidae > Canis > Canis lupus. The sequence continues at coordinate 58,119,838 of NC_132856.1, read as the reverse complement.
CAGGTGCGAGTCAGGTGCGGGGTGGCACATCCCGCTTCTCACTCCGTCTGCGCCGTGCAGCGTGCAGCCCCAACTCGTGGCCGCAAAGACAACCTGCATCTGCCAACCTCGGGTTTGGGGTGCGGGTCTCCTTGGTCCTACAGATGACAGGGATGGCTTCTGGGCTCTCTGACCGTGTGAAGAGCAGATGCCGTGATGTAGGGAAGCCACGCAGCCTTCACTCAGTCCCATGAGGTTGAACTTGTTCTTTCCATCGAGGAGACGGGGAGGCTGCATCCTGGGAAGTCGGTAGTAGACACACGGTCCCGTGACCGTGGACTTGCATGGCTGCAAGCGACCTCTTTGTGGAATAAGCAGGAGGAGAGTCTCGAGTGGGAATGTAGTGGTCCTAGATCCAAAAGATAGACTTACCAGTTCAGTAAGAAGTGGGCCACGTGGGGGCACCTGGGTGGCTCAGTGGTTGAGCGTCTGCCTTTGGCTCAGGTTGTGACCCCGGGGTCCCGGGATTGAGTCCTGCATCGGGCCCCCTGCAGGGAGCCTGCTCCTTCCTCTGCCTGTGTCTCTGCCTTTCTCTCTGTGTGGCTCATGAATAAATAAATAAAATCTTAAAAAAAAAAAAAAAAAAAAGAAATGAGCCACATGTTCCCTTCGGACTTGGTGCTGGCAGGATCGAACCTCTGGGCTGTGCCCCACCTCTGTTCTGTGTGGACGTCCTGTTCCCTCCACCCCCAGCCCTCCTCCTGTACATGTACATGGAGGTGGGCCTTTCCTGAGCAGAGCCCATGTGATATTTTAGGAGTTTGTAACCTTTGAGGATGTGGCTGTGGACTTCTCCCAGGAGGAGTGGGAGATGCTAGACCCTGCTCAGAGGAGGCTCTACAGAGAGGTGATGCTGGAGACCTGCCGGAACCTGGCCACACTAGGTAAGACCCACACCACGCCTTCACCTGCTTGTCAGTTCACACTCACTGTGCATCCACACCATGTCGAGAGCCAGGGTAGGAAGTGGGGGTTTGTGGGTGAATACAGCGGCCATGGCTCCTGCCCTTGTGGGGCTCGTGGTCCACTGGCTTCTTCAACACTAAGATTTGGATGGAAATATTTATCTGCTTATCTGTAGATGGACACTGGGTTGTTTTGATTTTTTGGCTGCTGTGAACTAGGGTGTGCGAACAGCACTTTGGGTCTCTGCTTTCAGGCCTCTTGGGTCCATACCCAGGAGTGGAATTGTGAGGCCAGACGGTGCTTCTTTGTTTACCTTTTTGAGGAGCAACCAAACTGCACAGCACCATTTTACCAGCTGTGTGCACAGATTCTGATTTCTCCGTATCCTAATATCTATCTTCTATTTTTGCTTTTTAAAAAAATTATAGCCATCCTAATAGGTATGAAGTGGTGTCTCACTGTGGTTTTGATTTGCATTTTCCTGGTGGCTAATGATGTTGAGCATGTTTTCACGTGTCTGCGGGCCATTTGTAGATCTTTCTGGGAGAAATGTAAGATCCACAAGGTTTTAATTAGGAGCATAAAATCTCCAGCTTGGTCATCAGGCCACCTCCCCAGTGTACTCTTGTCCCCTTCAGATGCCTTGAAGAATCAACGTGCCAATATGGGCATTGAGGATGGTACGCTCTCCCCAACCCCAGCCTCTCAGGCCACCAGTCCTTCTTCATGGGCAGGGTGTTCGCTTTTGCTGCCAGGGGCAGCTTTCCACTTGGAGCAAGGAGAAGCCATGTGGACGGGGGGAGAAGGAGCTCCCCAAACCTCCTGCTCAGGTGAGAGCCAGGCAGATACGAGCCATTGAGTGGGGGTGGCATCTTGGGGACTGCAGGTCAGAGATCTCTCCACAGAGGCCCGAACTCTGTAAGGAGAAGGTCGAGGTATTTGGTTGCACTTTCTTAGACACCTTTGGTTCCTTCTCCAGCAACCTTGCCCTATGCACTAGCTTGTACCACTTTGGGTGCAGAGAAAAGATATCCCATTTCTTTCTTGAAGCTGTTATGCCTGTTTCTTGTTCTGTCTCTTCCCTCTCTGCTTCCTTGATGATTCTTTCTCTCTGCCCTTCCCATTCTTCCTCCTTTGTGCAGCCATTCCTTCTACATTTCCATTGCCCCCCATTTTTCATCACTGTCCAACTTCTTACACTGCTTGTTGTCCTTGGGATCTTTCCGTTTCCCCCCGTGTGGAGTGCTGATATTTGAACATGAGTCTACACGTACCTTGTGTATGTTGGAAGTACTTTTGTCCCACTATTATTAAGTTAGAAGTTTCTTCTTTCCGCACCCCCCCCATTTATTTCAGATTTGGAGACGAGTCTGAAAAGCCAAGAGTCAATTTATACGAAGGTGGTTTTGGAGGAAGAACCACCCAGTGGTATGAATATCATAAAGCTCCCCAAAGAAGAATGGGGATGTGGTCAACTTGAGGAGAGCCATGAAGACCCCCACAGGCTTTTGAGGCAAATGGCATTCACTCAGGTAGACACATTGGCTCAAAAGGAGGCCATTGCCTGGCATGAGTTTGGGGACCCCTGTAGTATGAACTCAGACCTTGCTTTATCACAAGGGGATTCTCTAGGAAAGCATTTCCTTGACTGTAATCTTAACATTGAGAGTTTGGTAGCTGATCCATTCTTAAAACATCATCAGATGGGATATACAGACCAGAGGCCCTGTAAAGGGAATGAATACGCAAAAGACGTCAGCCAAAATAGTCCTCTTACTCAGCACAAAAGAACCGGAACTTGTACATATGCAGAAGGCGGGGAGTCATTTAATCATGGCACGGCTCTTACGACACACAACACAATTAATACAGTGGGGAAATCCTATGAATGTTACCAGTGTGGGAAAGTGTTTAATCGGAGGCATTCCCTGAGTGAGCATCAAAGAATACATACAGGAGAGAGACCATATGAATGTCAGGAATGTGGGAGAGCCTTCACGCACAGCTCAACCCTCACACGGCACTTGAGAACTCATACTGGAGAGAAGCCCTATGCGTGCGGTGATTGTGGGAAGGCCTTCAATAGGATATCATCTCTTACCCAACACCAGAGGATTCACACAGGTGAAAAGCCCTATAAATGCAAAGACTGTGGAAAATCCTTCTGCCAGAGTTCTTACCTGATCTTGCACAAGAGAACGCATACTGGCGAGAAGCCTTATGAATGTAACGAATGTGGAAAGGCCTTCAGTGATCGCTCCTCACTTAACCAACACGAGCGAACTCACACTGGCGAGAACCCCTATGAATGTAATCAATGCGGAAGAGCCTTCAGCCAGAGGTCTTCCCTCGTTCGGCACGAGAGAACTCACACTGGAGAGAAACCGTATAGTTGTAATGAATGTGGGAAAGCATTCAGCCAGAGCTCATCCCTTATTACCCATCAGAAAACTCACACTAGTCAAAAAACCTATAAAATAATTGATTGTGGGAAAGCTTTCTATCAGAGCAGCCACCTTATTGGATTTTAGATATTGCTTGCTGCTCTGAAGTACATAAGTATGGCTAGAGTTTGCCCTTTGGATGTACTATCTATTTTTAAAGATTTTATTTATTTATTCATGAGTGACACAGAGAGAAGCAGAGACACAGGGAGAGGGAGAAGCAGGCTCCACGCAGGGAGCCCGATGTGGGACTTGATCCCAGGACTCCAGGATCACACCCTGGGCTGAAGGCAGGTGCTAAACTGCTGAGCCACCCAGGGATCCCCCATACTATTTGAAAAGAAGTAGGTGTATGTCATATTCTTGAGGTCCAGATCTGAGAAGGGACCTTTTAATGGAGGAAATTGCCATTGAGCTCTGCCCAAGGCCTGCCCTTTTGGAAAAGATTAATAAATGTGAACACTAACATGGAATGGGATATTGCTAAGAATTGTCACATTAATTTAGTTGTTGAAACAAAAGGTGTTCTGTTTCAACCTTTTGTTTCAATTCAGTATTTTTGTTTCAGTCATCTGTTTCAGTATTTTACTTAGTCATACTGCCCCTGTTGGTGACTTAGCTAGGTCCTAACTTGTGTTGTGCCCTGCTGTGGCAATGCAGAATGTATGCTAACACAGAAAGAGCTTTGGGTGCAAAGTGGAAAATAAAGAGTGCAAAATAGTATATGTGATTCTATCCAGTGGGGTCCAAATATGTACATAAGTGGACAAAGGCCGGACAGAGATGTTGAGGGATGAAGAGAGTTTATTTGTCAGAGTTATCTGATTATGTGTGATTTTCTGCCTTTTGCCATTTTGTTTGGTATTGCTGTAATCATTTTGGCAATCAGTAGAAATCAGATGACCCCAAAGTCTACCAAATTCCTTTGAGTGATCGGGGAGGATTGTGGATGCCAAGATGGGAAGGGTATAGTGCAGTAGGTGTTGGGACAGGGAGAAGTGGAGCAGCCTTTGGTGGCCTGGGAAAACTCTGAACAGTGAGGTGGACTTGCCAGACTGGACACCAAGAACTCTGATGCACATCATCACCATCAACATCAACAGATTTTATTGGTTGCTTTGCTCTATTTCCAGCATCACTCTAGCACTTATATGTGGTTTCTCATTTAATCTGAACAACCCCATGAGATAGTAGCTCTTCACATCCCTGTATCACTGAAGGGGAAACAGCAATAAAGTAATTTGTCCAAAGTCAGACAACTAGAAAGTGGCAGAGCCAGGGGAAAACACAGGGGAGCTGTGTTTTCTAAATTCTCCCTTGGAACTCATCTGACTTTCCTCTAAATCCATCTCTCTGGAGCTGATGAGGATGGTTGCCTGTCAGATTGCCTTTCACCTAAGTGGTACCCGGTCACATCGGTGTTGTTGCCTTTCTCTTAAAGTAGAGATCCCTTGGGACACCTGGGTGGCTTAATGTTTGAGCATCTGCCTTTGGTCCAGGGCATGATCCCGAGGTCTGGGGATCGAGTCCCACATCGGGCTCCCTCCAAGGAGCCTGCTTCTCCCTCTATGTCTCTGCCCGTCTCTGTGTGTCTCTCATGAATGAATGAATGAATGAATAAATAAATGAATAAATAAATAAATAAATAAATAAATAAATAAATAAAATCTTAAAAAAAAATGTAGAGATACTTCATCTGGGGTCCATGTAGACCCTACAGGGCTGATGGATGTTTCTTTAAGGGCTCTGTGAACAGTCTTGAGTTGGAAGCAGAATGTGTTGGGGGGAATAGTGTGTTATCTGGGGAAGCGTCCAGAGCTTTTGTCACATTCTGAGAACTAGCTGACATAGGGGTGCTGTGAGTGCACTGGTCTTCAGTCTTGATCCTTTGCTTCCTCCAACAATTATTTCTTGTGCCAGGTGGCTATGCATAAGGCAGATGAGATGGCTACTCTCCCTGAACCTCTCTCCCAGTAGTGTGGAAGCAGGATGTCATCGTGGGTTGAGTCATATGCAGTCACCCGAGTGTTTTTCTCAGAGAGGTTCTGCAATTGGTTGAACGCTCCACTATATGGATATCTTGATATTCTTAATAATTTTGAACAAAGGATCCCCCCAACTACATTTTCATTTTGCAGTGAGCCCTGCTCGTTGTATAGCCAGACCCATGATGGAGTGAGGGGCAGGGATAGACATTAAACACCTAACCAAATGCTTTAATTAAGTAATTACAGATTTTGCTCTGTGGTAGGTAACATAAGAGGGACCAACCTCAGAGGCTTTCCGAGAACCTGGTATTTAATTTGAGATGTGAGCCATTGGAGCATCCAAGGTGAGGATTTAACCAGAGGAGAGCTTCAGTTTAGCTTTGTTTTCACATATTTAAAAAACTGTTGGGGCACCTGGTGGCTCAGTCAGTTAAGCATCTGCCTTCAGCTCAGGTCATGATCACGATCATGGGTCCTGGGATTGAGACCTGTGTCAGCCTCCCTGCTCAGTGAGGAGTCTGCTTCTCCCTCTTCCCCTCTCTCTCTCAAATGAATAAATAAAATATTAAAAAATATTTACAAGAGTGTCTGGCTGGCCCATGGGTAGAGTGTGTGACTCCTGATCACAGGATCATGAGTTCAAGCCCCATGTTGGGTGTGGAGCCTACTTAAAAAAAAAAAAAATTTACAACCTTTGTTTTGATTTCTCTGACTTAAAAGTATTTTGAGAGACAATATATATATGTATTTAACTTCTGGTTGTTTAAATACCATTCTCTCTCTTTAAAAACAAATTCATTTTCTTGTCTAATGGCAGTGGCTCAGTCCTTCAGTACAAATGTTGACAGAACTGTTGAGAACAGACCTCATTGTTTTGCTCCAGATCATAGGGAAAAGCATTCAGTCTTTCACCATAGAGTATGATGTTTTCTGTGGGCTTTCTGTAGATTTCCATCATCTTTATTAAATTTCCGCCTTTTTTATGCTGTGGTCCGAGGATGCGTCTACTGTCTTGAATCTTTGAGCCGTGTTGAGTTTCACTGTGTGGTGTACAACATGATGGAGTTTTAGAGGTGTTCTCTAGCTATTTAGGAGAAGCTGTACTTTCTGTTTTTATGCTTTGGGATCTGACTTGTCTGTTATATCAATCTTATTAATCATTGGCTCTCGAATTTCATGTCAGGAGGTTCAGATTTAACAAGTGAGAGTTGGTGCTCAGTAACATGCATTTTTAATAAGCACACCACATGATTTCACAGATGTTCCTTCTCTTTCGGTTGTACTTTGAGAAACTTAACTGTACTGAGATTGTTGATTCAAAGATAATCGGCTCAAAAAGATTAAGTTACAGTTTCCTACTGCTATCCTTCTTACTTCCTCTCTGTATTTTCTATTGTTTTCATTTTCTATTTTCTTTTATTTGGTGTAAATAATTCATGACAGGTCTTCATTGTGAATTAAACTCTATCATTCTGAAGTGACTCTGTGTCTGCTTTGAATAATAGCACTCCTTCTGCTTTTTCAACACAACTAATCTGTTTGATTTTGGTATAATTTTTCACCTCCTTTGAATTTCAACTTTTTAGATTCCTCGTGTCTCTTATTTTTAATACATACATAGTTGGATTTTGTCTTAGGATTCAAAGTGGAAAATCTGTTTTTAAAAGACACATTTATGCCAGTTATTGCTGTGGTAAGTGTTGTTGGCTTTAATTCTAATGTACTTCATGTCACTTTTCTTATTTTGGAAGCTTATTTTCTGTCTTCTACTCTATTGGCTGTATTGGTGGAGTGTATTTCTTTTCTGGTAATTTGGAAGGTGTATTTCCTGCTTCAGTTTCTTGTAGCCTTTCATTTTATTACATCAAACATTATAATGAAACATACTGTAACTTATCAGTATGAAGCAGCTTTTGTAGAATAAAGAGGTCAAGTTGCAGAGTGTGCATAGTGTATAATGCACTCTAAAAAATTAGAAAGTATGGGCAACCCTGGTGGCCCAGTGGTTTAGCGCCACCTTCGGCCCAGGGTGTGATCCTGGAATCCTGGGATCAAGTCCCACATCGGGCCCCTGCTTGGAGCCTGCTTCTCCCTCTGCCTGTGTCTCTGCCTCTCTCTCTCTCTCTCTCTCTCTGTGTCTCTCATGAATAAATAAACAAACTCTTTCTAAACAAATAAAAAATTAGAAAGTAGGGAAAATGATGTTACATATAGTTTATGGATTCAAATGTATGCGTGGGAATAATAAACAGCAAATTTGTGATTATGGTTTCCTCTGGGAAGTGGTGGAAGGGATCTTGGATTTTGGAGGCAATACACAGGGCATTTCAACTCTATCTGTAATGTTTTCTTTATTTCAAGAAATCTTAAAAAGTATGGTAAATGGATAGGATTTAATATAGCTTACCAGTAGATTCAGGAGTGCTCAAAATGTTACTCACTGCATGTTCTGTAGGGTTGAAATGTTGGGTAACAGTTTTAAAGAGCTCCTCTTCTCCCTGTGTTGTGGTTATTGTTAATACATGCTCTTATGAGGAATGCAAAAACCAGGCCTTCCTAACGTTTTACAAATGGATGCTTACGGTGTGGGTAAAATTTCTCACCAGAATATCATCTATCTAAGATGTGCTACATTTCAAACACGAAGACGTTGTTCTCTGTTGGATCACTCCAAGATGTACAGTTGCAGGAGCAGAGTCATGTGGGAGGAGCACATGGAAAGTTCAGAATTGTCTCATGAAAAATGAAATTGGGAAGAGGCATTCTTTGTGCTGTGACCTGAGGAAAATACTATTTTCCTCTGCTTCAGACTCACTATGTGAGCTTCCTGTTACTGTTCAAACAAATTGCCACACATTTAGTGACTTAAAACAACCAATTTTTATTTATTTATTTTTTTTCAAAGATTTTATTTATTTATTCAAGAGAGACAGAGACACAGAGAGAGAGAGAGGCAGAGAGACACAGGCAGAGGGAGAAGCAGGCCCCATGCAGGGAGCCCAATGTGGGACTCAATCCTGGGACTCCAGGATCACACCCTGGGCCAAAGGCAGCGCTAAACCCCTGAGCCACCCGGGCTGCCCAAAACAAGCAATTTTTAAATAATAGTTCTGGAGGCCAAAAGTCTAAAATCAAGGTGTTGGCAAGGCTACGTTCTTTTTGGAAAGCCTAAGAGAGAATCTGTTCCCTTACCTTTTCTGGCTTCTAGAAGCCACCCAAATTCCTTGGGCCACAGCCCCTCCTCTGTCCTCACTGCCAGCAGCGCGGGGTCTGCCCATCTCTGGGACTCCCCCACTCTAACTCTGTCTTATGAGGGCCTGGTGAGGATGCTGGGGTCACACAGGAAAACCAGTGTCACCCCCATCTCAGGGGCCTTAATCTCTGCAATGTCCCTTTTGCCACATGCAGTAACATATTCCGCTGTTTAGGGGGTGTGCACCTTTAGGATGCTGTTATTCTGCTGGCCTCACCTTGCATCCTTTGCTTTATGATGTGGAGTGGAAGTGGGGTGGAAATGCTGCAAACCACACGTGTACTTTGTACTAGAACTTGCTAACGGGCTCCATCTGAAGAGGCTGCAGGAGGATGCAGGCTGCAGGAGTTAAGGGGTCTTGCTCCTTCCTGTCCTGGTTCCGGCTTGTACGTTTGAGAATGTCTCTCTCTTTAATTTTTTTTTCATCTTTCTTAAGATTTATTTATTCATGAGAGACACAGTGAGAGAGGCAGAGACACAGGCAGAGGGAGAAGCAGGCTCCATGTGGGGAAAGTGATGCGGGACTCAATCCCGGGACCCCGGGGTCACGCCCTGAGCCGAAGGCAGACCCTCAACCTCTGAGCCACCCTGGCCTCCCCTGAGAAGGTCTCTTATGTGAATCTCACCCTAAATACCTTGACTCACACTTCTTTCCCCTCAGGTCACCAGGTGTTTTACTTTTTTCTCTGGTTGCAGTGAATGTTTTGTGAAGAATTCAGAGATCAGCCTCATTTCTCACCTTAATAAAGAAATGAGGGCAGCCCGGGTGACTCAGGGATTTAGCGCCGCCTTTCAGCCCAGGGCCGGATCCTGGAGTCCTGGGATCCAGCCCTGCATTGGGCTCCCTGCATGGAGCCTGCTTCTCCCTCTGCCTGTGTCTCTGCCTCTCTCTCCTTCTGTGTCTAAATAAATAAAATACTTAAAAAAAAATGACATGTCCTTAAGGAGTGTTGCTTACAGGATATTCATCCGAACACAGCTGGCAGACGGGTGCTGGAGGTCTGTGCCAGGCCCCAGTCCTAAGGCAGTCTTCTGAATCTCATACTGGTTTATTAAAACTTGGTATTCATTACTGATCCATATTAAGCAAAAAAAAAAAAAAAAAAGAAAACAAAAACAAAACTATGTAATCGTGCTCTATTTGTAATAGCTTATGAATCCAGGGACGCCTGGGTGGCCCAGTGGGTTAGGTCTGACTCTTGGTTTCTGCTCAGGTGATCTCAGGGTTGTGAGATGGAGCCCGAGGCTGGCTCCGCAATCGGTGGGGTCTGCTTGGATATTCTCTCCCCCTGCCCCTCCCTCCCTCAAATAAATAAATAAATCTTTTTAAAAAGTTCTGTTTGTAAATCAAACAAGTGATGAGGAGGTCTGGAGCTCCCATCTGTCTCAGCCGAGACAGTGTCGTGTGCCGCTAGCGGGAGCGGGAAATGCCTTGGCTGTGCAGCCCATCCATCAAGGGTAAGGGTCCTCAGGTCCATCCCAAAGCGTTACACAGACTTTTTTCTTTTTCTTTTTTTTTCTTTTTTCTGTTTTTAATCTGTTAACGCAGGAGCTCGGTCGCCGTCGGGCCACCGCAGCCTTCCACAGTGCGCAATTCCCTGCGGACGCGTTAAAACCCTGACGGTCCATCCATTTCCTTGCAGCGCAGAGCGCGCACCTGCGGATCCTAACGGCGGCCCGCGCTCCGCTCCGGGGCGGAGACCCCAGGACCCGGTCTGCAGACCTCCAGGCCCGGGGGGCGCGGCTCCGGTGTCAAAGGTCACCCGGGGAGCCCGCCTGGGCCTCCCACACGGTGACGTCACCGCGGAGGGTCTTTGTTCTTAAACAAAGAGCACAGGCCCACGGTGACCTCGACCCTGGGCCCTCCGGCCCCGGCTCCCGTCCCGGCTCCAACAAGGGGCGCCCCGCGGGGACACCGAGCCGGGACCGGCCGCCCAGGAGGAGGACGCGGGCGGGGCGCCGCGCTGCCGGGAGACGCCGGACCCGCGAGGCCGGGAGGCGGTGCGGCTCGGAGCGCGCGTCCGGAGCGGGCGGGTCGGCCACGTGTGTCCGGACGGCCTGTCACTCAGGTGCGGGGGCGTGGCCACGGAGAGCCGTCCAATCAGAGCGACAGGGGCGGTTCTCGGAGAACAATCAGGAACGCCTGGGCGGTGCCGGGGAACTAGCCAATCAGAGGCTTGGGCTCGGAGCGCAGTCCAATCAGGGGCACCAGAGGCGGGTCTCGGAAAGCTATCCAATCAGGAGCCCTGGGAGAGGGAGGTCCCCCGAGCACGGTCCAATCAGGCGCGGGGGCGGGCACGCCCGCGGCCGCGTGGACGTGGCTGGGGGCCGGCCCCCCGCGCTCCAGCGCACCTGCCCCGCGCGGCCCCAGGTGTGCGGAGCGCGCTGCTCTCACCTGCCCGGCCCGCGGGCCCGCGGGGGGGACGCCCGCACAGCTCGGAGCCGGGCCGCGAGATGGTGAGTCCGAGACCGGGAGGGGCTGGTTCCAACCGGCCGGAACCGGCTTCCTGCGACCGCGGGCCCGCGTGTCCCCGCCCCCGGGGGTCCCGACCCGCGTGGCCGCCCTGGGCCGGGGGCTCGGCTCCTCCCCGAGGACAGCCTCGGGGGCGCGCGAGGAGCGTGGGGAGACCTGCAAGTGGCCCTTCCCAGGCAGGTCCTCGGCCCCCCGTGACCCCGACCCCGGTTCTCGCTCCGGGGGGACGTAGCGAGCCGCCGACTGCACGCAGGTGTTCAAGGGGCGAGGAGAAACGGCCCCCGCCCCTGGCCGTGCACGCGGGGCGCCGGTGCGGCCTCCTGCCCTCGCCGCGCGGGGGGCTCTTTGTTCGGGGGGCCCTGAGGGCGGGGACCCCGCGCGAGACCTTGGGGTCACCCTCCCGGCTGCGTCCCCTTGAAAAGCCGTGTTGGCTTGGCGGAGCCTCGGTGTTTTTAGCAAATGTCCAAATGGAGCGTGAGGGCGAAGATGGAATCTTTTCAGCGGAGTGAATTTCAGAAAAAGAAGGAAATGTCTCACATTCCAGTTGTTCAGCCTTCTCCTTAGATCCCTCCCAGCGTGGAGAAAGTTTCTCGGGTCTGTTCCTTCCAGGGCCCACTCGCGTGGCTTCTGGGCAAAAGAGGGCCCTGGGGAAATAGAGGTAATAGAGGGCATCCCACCCACCCACCCACCCCGCGAGGCTGCAGAGAAGTGAGTGCCTCTCCCCAGGGTGCGGGAGGTAGGCCGTGAATTCCAGAGGTCATGTCTCTTCTTTTCCTTGGCAGCGTGGAGGACTTGTGACGTGGGCAGTACCGTGGCCTCTTACCTGTAATATGCTTTGCTTTCATCTACAGTAAATTGGCTCATGTCTGTGGGAGAGGTAGGGATGCGAGCATCTTTCTTACTTAGAGATCAGGGTGTCCCTGTCCTTTGCATTAAAGTGTTCGCAGTGTCTGCCGCTGCGCTTCAGTGGCTGCCCCGCCGTGGGTCAGGTCTTCCCGCAGACTCGGACCTGCTGCCCATCGATTTAGGCCGAATTCCATCATGTCAGGTGTACGATTGCCTTAAAATCCTTGCTGTGTGTAGGCAGGCTCTCCCTTGTTCTTTAGAACATTTTGCCTGCTTCTGGACCTCCGTTCTTCTGTGACGTTTGGAGAATTGGTATTTGTCAGGTCCCTGCCCAACCACACTTGGTTTATGGATTTAATTACATTTTATGAAGACCATTAAGTCCGTCTTAGGAGGGTTGATATCTTAGTAATAGTGAGGTACCCCCCTCTAAGAATGGGTGCCTTCTTTCCTTTTGTTTTGGGTAGTATCCTTAATGTTTTCGAATTTTTCCTTTTGGTTCTTTTCATAGCCTTCGTTTTACTTATTTAATACTAATGAAATTTGGTTTTTACCATCGTATATGTTACTTTTTTTTCTTTTAAGATTTTATTTATATATTCGTGAGAGACACAGAGAGAGAGGCAGAGACACAGGCAGAGGGAGAAGCAAGCTCCCTGCGGGAAGCCGGATGTGGCCCTCGATCCCAAGACCCCGGGGATCATGACCCAGGTCAAAGGCGGACACTCAACCACTGAGACACAGGTGCTCCTGTGTTACCTTTTTATTTTTTTTTATCTTGTTTTTTTAAAAGATTTTATTTATTTTTTCATAAGAGACACACACAGAGAGAGAGAGAGAGAGAGAGAGGCAGAGACACAGGCAGAGGGAGAAGCAGGCTCCATGCAGGGAGCCCTATGTGGAACTCGATCCCGGGACTCCAGGATCTCGCCCTGAGCCGAAGGCAGGCGCTAAACCGCTGTGCCACCCAGGGATCCCCTGTGTTACCTTTTTAAAAAGAATTTTTCCAACATGCTGTTGCTATTAATTAGGTAATGAAATTGGGTTTATACTGAAGTTTTATCCTGGATTCTTGTTAAAAATCTTACTCTCTGATTGTCATTTTTGTTCTGTAGGTGTCCTGTATATACAATTTTTAGATTTAGACAAAGGCAAGTGCTTCTTTTCTAGTATTGTACCTTAGTTTATTTCCTGGTGATACTGGATCTCTAGTAAAATGTTGACTAAGAGTGAGGTGCTGGACATACCTGGTTTCTACCTAATTGTTTTAGGGAAAACAGTGAGCTTCATACCATGTATGTATTCTTTGTTCTGTTTTGAACATTCTTTTAATGGTTTTTCCTTTATTGGTTATGCATGTTAGGTTTCTTTTTAAAGATTTTATTTATGTATTTGAGAGAGAGATAGCAAGAGAGAGCACGAGTTGGGGGCGGGGAGATGCAGAGGGAGAGGGAGAAGCAAACTCTGCACTGAGCGGGGAGCCCAATGCGGGGCTCCATCCCAGGACCCTGAAATCATGACCTGAGCCGAAGGCACATGTGTCACCAACTGAGCCAGCTGGGCTCCAGGTTATGCATATTAATTACATCATTTCCCAATGGTAAGATTTTTTTATGTATGACTGTTTCATATTATAAAATGTTTTTTGGCAACTCTTAAGATGATTACATGGGAATCATGAGTTGATTTCAGAGTTTTCTATTGTGTAATACAGCATCAGTGCAGGAAAATGCGTGTGACATAGGTACAGTTGACAGATAACTTAAAAAAGAATCCTCTGTGAAATGAAGTTCAACCCTAAATATAGAACTTTCACACCAGAAACCCCACTTGAAGTGAATCCCAGGGGCAGGTCCCCTCACTCACTGGATGTAACTGGTATGTGGAAGTACATAAAGACTTATGCATGCATTTGTAGTTCTGTGTATATAGTTAATGCCTGTGTGCTTGTTGTTACATGTGTATATGTATTTATGAGCAATTTAGGTATCAATTTGCAGTATAATCTCAAATGGTTACTTTTGTGCTCTCTCTCCTTTACTCTGTCCTACAACCAGTCATTCATAAGTGTCTGTCAGTAGCAACAGGAATATAGATAAATGTATATATAAATACACGTGTAGGGATCCCTGGGTGGCGCAGCGGTTTGGCGCCTGCCTTTGGCCCAGGGCGCGATCCTGGAGACCCGGGATCGAATCCCACGTCGGGCTCCCGGTGCATGGAGCTTGCTTCTCCCTCTGCCTGTGTCTCTGCCTCTCTCTCTCTCTGTAACTATCATAAATAAATAAAAATTAAAAAAAAATTAAAAAAAAATAAATACACGTGTAAATCTCTCTCTCTCTCTCTCTCTCTCTCTCTCTCTCTCTCTCTCCAGTCACAGTAGCAAACCCACCATAAGGTGTATCAAACAAGTGCAGGGGCTAGGGGAGTTTGTTCCGCATTGCCTCTGCTGTGAACCAGTGTTCATAATAGAACACTGAGTTATAGGAGTTTTACAGAGTTATAGGAACACATGAGCTAATGTGTACAAAGCTTTCTGCAAAGTCTTATACACATAGTGGGTTCACAGTGCACATTTAAAAAATTAATATTGTGTTAAAGTGTTTGATGGTTTCAAGCTGGGTGTATTGGGAGTCCCTATATCCGTCTGTCAGGGCCACTATCACAAAAATGCCGTTGACTGGGCTCTTATAAACCATGTACGTTTGTCCCTCACAATTCTTTAGGCTGGGGAGTCACAGGTCAGGGCCCTGGGGGATTTGGTGTCTGGTGAGGATCATCTTCCTGGTCCACAGACAGTGGTCTCTCCACTGTGCCCTCACGTGGAGGATGGGGCAAAGGCACTCATCCCACTGTTGAGGGCTGCACCTTCATGACCTAAGCCCCTCCACAGGCCCCACCTCCCACATCGAAATTAGGATTTAACGTGAATTTGGGGGGGCACAAAAAGTCCATCTGTAGCGGTCCCCAAGACCACCCTTCAGGTCAGATTCCATAGGAGGACTCTCATGACCCAGCAGGTAGGTGTGCTCACGGCTCTGATTTATTATAGTGCAAAAACACAGAGCACGGGCAGCAGAGGGGAAAGGTCCTGAGGAGACCGGGTGTTGAGTTCCCGGGGCCCCTCCCAGTGACATCTTGCAGGCTCTGCCGAGTTCCCCCAGCAGCCAGCATGCCAGCACATGCGGAGTGTTGTCCACTAGGGAAGCTAATGAGAGACTCAGCAGGTCTTTTATTGGGGGCTGCTCATGGAGGCACCCTCTGCCTGGCACCGACCAAGATTCCAGACACCCAGAAGGAAAGCTGGGCTTCAGCACAAGGCATTACTTGCATAAAAAGACACAGGGACCTCTCCTAGCAGGGTGGTGGGGAGCCTCCTCAAATCTAAGTTCCCAGGAACCAGCCAAGGGCCAGCCTTGGAAACAGGACTTTCTACGGATGAAGACACTCAAGCCTGTTGGCTTGTCTCTTCTGAATAGCCCAGTCCTTTGGGCCTCGGACAAGACCTCGTTATAGCAGCGTGATCATCAGTAGGACCCTTTGCAACTGGGTGAGACCAACGTGCAGTATTGATTTTGGCTCTGCCCTGTAGGAGGTCCTGGACTTGCCCAGTCCAAGTAAATCCCATTAACCATAGAGGCAAACATTGTAGAACATTCTGGGCCTTTATCTTCAAAATTTCTGTATTATTTTTCTGCGTTTTTCACCTGGCCTCAGGTGTCCGTTACCATGTGGCACAACTCTGGTGAGGAAGTTGATGCTGACCCCAGTGTCTTCCAGGGACAAGGTGGTTTCCTGAGAGGAATGCATTAAGCAGCCAGGTCAGCAGGCCCCCACTGTGGCCTATTTTAGGGCATTCAGGCTGGTCCTTGTTCAGAGGGACAGCGTGTGGTGGTCGGCTTCAGACAGGTCTGTTGCCCATGTCGCTAGTTCGTCCACCTCGCTGCTGTGGATGGCATTGGGGGGGGGGGTGATTTGCGTGGGCAGAAACAGAAGTGAACGCCTTGATTTCACATGGTCTCATCGGAGAACAAGGCCTTCCTCACTGGCAACTGTAAGGGACCCACACGGACCGCCCTGAGATTTTCGTAGGTCAGGACCTCACAGAAGTGTCCTGTGTCCTCTGTATTGACACAGAGTCCTGATCCTGGAGCTTATACCTGCTTCTGGATCGGTCTGGTGTGTTCTGAGGCTGACGCAGCCCGTCCTGAGCTTACAGTCAAGTTCAGCCCATTCGGAATTCAGCATTCCCCAAGTCACTAGGGGCCTTCCTTAGCAGCGGCAAAGCTGAGACCCTGCAGGGTCACAGAGTTGTGTTCCAGGGTGCAGGTGTTGCTCTCCCGAGCTCCTGTTGTCTTGTCTCTGAGTCCACGTGAGCCACTGGTGGACAGTCACTCTCTGATGCCATCGGAAATAGGGTTTCGGGGACGCCTGGCTGGGTCAGTCAGTTAAGCATCTGCCTTCGGCTCAGGTCATGATCTCAGGGTCCTGGGATTGAGTCCCACATCAGGCTCCCTGCTCAGTGGAGAGTCTACTTCTCCCTCTCACTGTGCCCTGGCTCAGGCTCGCTCTCTTGCTTGTTCTGTCCCAAGTAAATAAATAAAATCTTAAAAAAAAAAAGAGAAAAGAAAAAAAAAAAAAAAAGAAAAGAAATAGGGTTTCATAAGAGCTCTTTGACAAGCTGAAGACTTGTACTAAAACTTCCCAAAGTATATCTCCATTTAGAGATTGCCTGTCTCTTCGTTGTTTCCCTCTTGCTTTGAACCTCCGGTGGGTAAAAACTCAGTGAAAAATCATTTGGTGTAGAGACCTAAATGATGCGATGGTCCCTCTGGCATTTATGAAATTACATGCACAGGGATCCCTGGGTGGTGCAGCGGTTTAGCACCTGCCTTTGGCCCAGGGCGTGATCCTGGAGACCCGGGATCGAATCCCACGTCGGGCTCCCGGTGCATGGAGCCTGCTTCTCCCTTTGCCTATGTCTCTGCCTCTCTCTCTCTCTCTGTGTGACTATCATAAATAAATAAAAATTTTAAAAAAATAAATGAAATTACATGCACAAACCATCTGCATCAGCTTTTTTCTTGAATGCAGGTGCAGTAGCCACAAAGCAGAACAGTTTTAAATAAGAAAAATCCCCTTCCCCTCTTCTTCGTCAGCACAAATTCATTCAAAGCCTGTATAGGTTTTGTAGGGTTGCCATAATGACTTGCCATAGCTGGATGGCTTAGGAACTGGTGCTCTCGGAGTTCAGGAGGCTAGAAGTCTGGAATCAAAGGGGCAGAAGGGTTGTGCCTTGCAGCTTCTGGTGGCCCCCAGCCTCTGCTTGTGACAGGGAACTCCAATCTCTGCATCCCACCTTCATGTGGCCACCTTCCCTGTGTGTCTCTGGCTTCACATGGCATTTTCTTCTTAGAAGGCTGCCAGCCAGATTGAAATGGGGCCTGTCCTCACGGCCTTATCTTAACTTGGTTATGCTCACAAAGATCGTCTTTCCAAGGTCCCGTTCATAGGTACCAGGGGTTAGGATTTCAACATACCTTTTTTGGAGATGAAGTTTAAGCCACGGTGAGGCCCTGGTAGTAAATCCAGCAGTTACATGGGTAACATTGCAGCTGCCAGGGAAGATGTGGCTCCGGTGCGTGGGTGGGTCAGGAGGCCTGGCCCAGCAGCAACAGGTAGAAGAAAGGGTAGAGGATCCCTGCCCACTCGGCCCTTGGTTTATCTAATTTTGCTCCAGCTCTAGAAACAGAATTAACTAATTTTTTCTCCCGGTGCAACACAAAGCTTTTATATTTTTTGCCCATCCATAGTTGACCTTGGTCACTTGGGGGCCCTTTCTCCCTGTGCCTGGAGAAGTGAACAAAAATCAAAGACCTCACCAAAGCCATACTTAGTTTTTCTCCTCCTCCTCAGGGAGCATTTGCCAAAAGCAGCCCATGCCCCCAGTGTGCCAGGCCTCCTGCGGCCAGACCCGTCCATCTGTCCGCTCTTGCTTCACAGCCGACAGCAGCTCAGCTGCTCTTGCACATCCCACACGACCCCCTGGCCACCCGGTCCCCCTCGTCTTCCCGAACAGCCCTTTGCTCTATTTCCGTGAGTCAGGGGTATTCTAGCAAATCCCACCACTGATGCCAACCAGGACTGGTGTCAACAAGACCACCCTTGTGCCCTGCTAGTAGGACCCCCACGGCTTAGCGTACAGCTTGCCTCGGCTGTGATCTGTTACAACAGAAGGACACACAGCAAAGCTAGCCAAGGGCAGAGGCATATGGGGGAAAGTCCAAGGGAACCGAGTGCCTGTCTTTCCCACTGGAGCCCCCCGGAAAGCACCAGCAGCAAGGCGTGACAACACATGGAATGTTTCTGCCAGAGGGGCTCAGTTGAGACTCCGTGCCTGGGATTTCTACTCCACCTCCCAGAAGGAAGGCTGGTGTTCAGTGTTAACAATCCTGTTTGCACCGCAGTTCAGGCACAGCGAGTTAATCTGTCAGGCTCCCAGACACCAGCCTGGCCCAGAGTTGTGTCTACGGATAAAGCTGAGGCCTGAAATGTCCCGCCTTCTGCACGCTCGGTGTGAAACTCCCTGGAAGGAGCGCTGCAGGTAGTAAAGGCCAGGTCAGCTGTCTCGGGAGCCACCCTTGTTCCCCTGCCAGGATTGGGGGCTTGCCTGCTAATCTGCTTCTCTGTTGAACAAGTGCATTCTGGCATCAGAATCGTTGAATGTGAGTATTTTCTCCTGCTCGCAGATGTCCGTGGGTTGAGGAACTTTAAAAAAAAAAAAAAAAAAAAAAAACAGGCTGTAGGGAATCCCTGGGTGACTCAACGATTGAGTGTCTGCCTTTGGCCCAGGGCGTGATCCTGGGGTCCTGGGATCGAGTCCTGCATCAGGCTTCCCGCAGGGAGCCTGCTTTTCCCTCTGCCTGTGTCTCTGCCTCTCTCTGTGCATCTCATGAATAAATAAATAAAATCTTAAAAAAAAAAAAAGTGTAAGTGGAGGATGCAGCTCAGTGGTTTCTGTGCCCTTGGGGTAGGCCTGAGGTTCTCTTGTGCCCAACAGGGGAGGGACATGGAACAGAGCAAATCTGAGAGTTCGGCCTCAAGGATGAGGTATGGGGGGGCCACTTCTACCTGGAACTTGATATGAGAGAGGTTGTCCGTTGTAGGAAGGCACTGCCTAGCCCTTTATGTATTTTATAATCTCGGGCAAACTCACTGTCAGATACTTTTGACTTCTGCTAACTTCTTCATAGGGTGGGATTTTCAACCTTATCCTCAAGGTCAGCGAGGATGCTCTTACATGGCTCTTGTGGGAAGAGCTGTTTTGTTATTTGTCATTTGTGTGTGTTCGGAGTGTGTATGTGGAGGGGGGGGGCAGGTGCACCTAGTCTAGGGAGTATAGGGAATGGATGCAGGTCTGAGTTCTCCCATCTGTGTCCTCCTTCCTGAGCTCCAACTTCTCAATAACTTTCGTCTGAGTCCTGTATTACACAAATACATTAGCAGTACTTCTTCAAAAGAGTTTAATCATTTAGCCAGCAGAAACTGTCTACTTATGGTGTGGCATTCTTTAAGATGATATGGTGAGCTGGCCCCTGCTGCAGGAGGATTCCCACAAGCCTTCTGGGTTTGGCAAGGGGAGCAGAAGAAGTTCCCAGTCCTTCAGTGTGTTCCTATTTCATAAAACCTCACCCTGGTTTGACTTGGCACTTGATGTGGTCCTTAGTGATGTGGTGCGTAATGTGTGAGCCGAAGCCATTTGTGTCACAAGGGATCGATGGGTCTGAAAACGCAAATATTTGTTCCATTAGTAGAACATTTCTGTGAATTCTCCAAGGTGGTCTGAACCATTTGGTTAAGGAAGAATGAGACTTGATGTGGTTGCAGTAAAAGTGTAAAGATAAGTTCAGTGTGTGTGGTACTGTTAACTCTGTGAGGGTGTGAGGTGGATAGAGTAAGGGATCTGATGATCTGATGCTCAAGTCATAGAGGAGATGGCAAGTAACCACAGAGCCTTATTTGAATTTCCTGTGCATTGAATCTGGTTGCTCAGTGAGTCTCAACTTTCCTTCTGCACATATGTTGGGTGTTTTAGGACTCCGTGGTCTTTGAGGATGTGGCCGTGGACTTTACTGTGGAGGAGTGGGCTTTGCTAGATTCTGCTCAGAGGAAGCTCTACAGAGAGGTGATGCTGGAAAACTTGAAAAACCTGGCCTCAGTGGGTAAGAACGACCACATTCCTTCACTTAGTCATTTAGAGAACAAGCATTTCTTTCACGTCAAACCCATTTCGGGATTTCGATTGTGGAAAGGAAATACACAGCCACCACAGAACTAGAATCTAATAGTTTCTGCATGAGAATGAGAATCTCTGCATTAAACTGATTTTTTTCTATCTGTATAGTTCCCTGTGCGTCATCAGTGAATATAGATTTCATGGGTCATTAAGGAGCCCAGTGAAGTTTATGTAATCTTGTGACAATTCTGTGTTTATTAAATTGCTTACCACATTGACCCCTTTGTACATGTTATTGATGAAGTCCTGACACAGCCAAACTTCAGTGTCATTCTGACCAGCAGGTACCTTCTTTTTTTAAACCCTGTTCCCTTTCTGCTTTCAGATGATGAGACTCAATTTAAAGCCAGTGGGTCAGTTTCTCAGCAGGATGTTTATGGGAATAAAATACCCAAGGAACATAAAATAGCAAAGTCCACCAGAAATGATTCCTGGGCCTCTGTTTTAGGGAAAATTTGGGAAGAACTTAGCACTGAAGATCAGCGCATGAAGCAGGGGCAACATCTGAGGTGAGTTGCGCTCACAAGAGAAAGCAGTATTCCAGGAGAGAATTTTAGTGTGTCATGAAATTGAAGAAGCAAACAAAATAAAAACACTTATGGGAGCCTAGATCAAATTTGTTTATGCACTGAGAGTGTTTACAGAAAAATGTCCTTAAATATGTTGATGTTGAGTGTTAAAAACAATTCAGAGGGCAGCCCAGGTGGCGCAGCGGTTTAGTGCCACCGGCAGCCTAGGGCGTGATCCTGGAGACCCTGGATCGAGTCCCATGTCAGGCTCTCTGCATGGTGCCTGCTTCTCCCTCTGCCTGTGTCTCTGCCCCCCCCCCCCGTCTCTATGAATAAATAAATAATATTTTTTTTAAATGTAAAAAAAATAAATAAAAACAATTCAGATCAAAACAGGAGGAAAAGCCCATGTTTAAGAAACACTGTTTTCGGGGATCCCTGAGTAGCGCAGTGGTTTGGCGCCTGCCTTTGGCTCAGGGCGCGATCCTGGAGACCCGGGATCGAATCCCATGTCGGGCTCCCGGTGCATGGAGCCTGCTTCTCCCTCTGCCTGTGTGTCTGCCTCTCTCTCTCTGTGTGTGACTATCGTAAGTAAACAAAAATTAAAAAAAAAAAAAAGAAAAAGAAACACTGTTTTCATTATGCCTATGGTTGAATTCCCTTCCAGGATACTCAGTTTTTTTCTGCTTTGTCAGATAGGGCAGAAAGCCTGCATATGCATTACAATTGATGAATGTGTAATCCTAATACTTAATAGTAAATATTAAGAAAGCATTAATCAAACCATTGATGATGACATGCTTCTCATTTTTAACAGAAATCGTGTGGTGGAGAAGCTCTCTGAAAGTAACGATCAGTGTGGGGAAGGCTCGAGTCAGATTCCAGATCTTAATCTGTACCAGAAAACTCTTACTGGAATAAAAGAGTATGAATGTAGCGCATATGGAAAAGTCTTCATGCATCATTCCTCCCCCAAGAGTCACATCGCTGTGCACACTGGACACAAACCATATCAGTGTCAGGAGTGTGGGCGGGCCTATAGTTGTCGTTCACACCTTCGAATGCATGTGAGGACCCACAATGGAGAGAGAACCTACGCATGTAAATTATGTGGAAAGACCTTTCCTCGTACTTCTTCCCTAAACCGGCATGTAAGGATTCATACTGCTGAGAAAACTTACGAATGCCAGCAATGTGGGAAAGCCTTCATTGATTTTTCAAGTCTTACTAGTCATGTGAGAACTCACACTGGAGAGAAACCCTATAAATGTAAGGAATGTGGGAAAGCCTTCAGCTATTCCTCCACCTTTCGAAGGCACATGATAACACACACTGGAGAGAAGCCCTATAAATGTAAGGAATGTGGGGATGCCTTCAGCTATTCCTCCACTTTTCGAAGACACATGATATCACACACCGGGGAGACACCACATAAATGTAAAGAATGTGGAGAAGCCTTCAGCTATTCCTCAGCTTTTCGAAGGCACATGATAACACACACTGGAGAGAAACCCTATGAATGTAAACAGTGTGGAAAAACCTTTATTTACCTGCAATCCTTTCGGAGACACGAAAGGATTCATACTGGAGAGAAACCCTATGAATGCAAACAATGTGGGAAAACCTTCATTTATCCCCAGTCCTTCCGAAGACATGAGAGGACCCATGGTGGAGAGAAACCCTATGAGTGTAGCCAGTGTGGGAAAGCCTTCAGCCACCCCTCATCCTTTCGAGGGCATATGAGAGTGCACACTGGAGAGAAACCTTATGAATGCAATCAGTGCGGAAAAACGTTCAACTGGCCCATATCTTTAAGAAGACATATGAGGACACACATGAGGGAGAAACCCTTTGAATGCAAACAATGTGGGAAAGCCTTCAATTTGTCTGCCTGCTTCCGAGAACACGTGAGAATGCACCCTGGAGACAAATCGTATCAGTGTAAGCTGTGTGGGAAGGCGTTCTATTGCCACATATCCTTACAGAAACATATGAGAAGGCACACCGCAGAGAAGCTCTACGAATGCAAGCAGTGTGGGAAAGCTTTCAGTTGGCCTGAACTTTTGCAACAGCACGTGAGAACACACACTGCAGAGAAACCTTATGAATGTAAGGAGTGTGGGAAAGTCTTCAAGTGGCCATCGTCTTTGCCAATACATATGAGAGTGCACACTGGGGAGAAGCCCTATGAATGTAAGGAGTGTGGGAAAGCCTTCAGTTGCTCCTCATCCTTAAGGAGACACATACGAACACACACTACAGACAGACACTACTTAGGTGATGCGGGAAGTTCTCCTGCAAGTGAATGCATACCTTCAGTGGATTCAGAAAATCCACACCAGGACAGAAACCTTATAAAAACTGTAAATATGGTACTGCCTTTGTGAGCACCTCATCGAAGTGGACCTATGGGGCACATCTTTCCAGTTCTTTTACAGAAAAACAATTAGGTGAAAAATAGCTCTCCAAGTACTCTTTCAGCTATCATACAAAGTTTTACAGGTGGTGGTTTCTCCCCTACATTTCAGTAAATAAACCTATCTTTACAATTTGTTGGACTCATGGTGATTTGAAGTGTATTCTTAATATGCGAGTAGTTTTAATTCCTTAGTTCTTTAAATTCTTTAAGGGGTTGTCAGAACAATGACATTTTTATACTTGTTGGGGTTTTCTTACTAGCTTAGTGTGGCAGATGCTGGATATCACCCATAATATATTTCCTGCCTTACTGAGAATTTATTTATTTATTTTGGCCGGAGGAACCTTATTCTTTACAACAGCTAGCAGAAATTTGTAATTTTGCAGAGCTCTTCAAAAGCATAGTCTCGTGTGAGTTGCCATTTTCAACTTTTCCCCTTTGCTCTTTGTACTTGCTTGTGATTGGAAATTGGACAATAGGCTTTTACTGAAGAGCTGCTTTGTGACCATGAGCTATAAAATACAGCGTTTGAGGTGGTTCTTCTGCATTGTGTCCTGTCAATGTGGGTAATGTTGGGAACTACATTTCCCTTCCCGTTTTGATTACATGGTCAAATTTTCCTGTAGCCTAACTTGGCCTGAGATTTGGCTTCTACACAGAAGTGAAGAAGCCATTTCTGTGTTTGGAGCCATCTTAAAGTGTGATAGATGCAAAGGGGGCTGTTGGACATCAGCCCATTTTCCTGATTTTGGCCCTGCCAGTCAAGAGTATCATGAAAAAAAATGCCATGTGCTTGATTCCCATCTTTCTCGAGTTGTAGGCTTCCATGAATATCTCAATCAACTATGTGTCAAGGATCCATTTGTGTGGTCTTGCACTCACAGTTTGGATATTCTTACAAATGCTGATGTGTTCTCTAGATTACTAATTCAGACTCACAGTTAGTGATCTTCTCTGATGGGATGAGTCCCCTCTTCTCTAGATTTTTACATATGTGTGTAAGATCTCATTTGTATAGTGAACACCTTATTTTCAATACTTATGTGACTCTGTGATGCTGATTCTGCCACAGAGGCTACAATGTTGCTGCAAAGCAAAACACCACATGGGACTCTGTTAGCCTTTTGCACTTTAAAGTGTGCTGATTTAGTCCTTCTAAGTGACAAAAAAACACCTTCATATTTTAGATTTTGGGGAGAGCTGAATGCTCTTCCTTGAAATGAACTTAACTGTTTGGATTATGTGTCAAAATCAAACAGTCATTATGTGAACAGTGTGATTATGTGTCATTAATAACAGTATGTATTTTATCTTCAAGAATAATCTTTTATAGGGGGATCCCTGGGTGGCTCAGTGGTTTGGCGCCTGCCTTTGGCCCAGGGCGCAATCCTGGAGTCCCAGGATCGAGTCCTGTGTTGGGCTCTCGGCATGGATCCTGCTTCTCCCTCCTCCTGTGTCTCTGCCTCTCTCTCTCTATGTCTATCATAAACAAACAAACCTTTAAAAATAAAAGAACAATCTTTTATAGATATTTCTTAGAAATACACTGTTATCACATCTTTTGTATACTTAATATATTACTATCCCAAGGGCTGCTGTAACAAAGCACTACAAATGAATGGCTTAGGGCAACAGAAATTTTGGTCTGACAATTCTGAAGGCAGAAGTCCAAAATCACAGTATCGGCCAGACCCTGCTTCCTCTAAAGGTTCTAGGGAAGGATCTGCTCCAGCCCTCTCCTAGCTCCTGGTGTAGCTCATTGGCTTGTGGCAATGTAACTAATCTTCACACTGCATTCTGCATGCATGCGTGTTTATCTCCTTTGTGTGGCATTTAAAAAAATAAGGACCACACATAGCAAGTTAGGGTGAATCCTATTCTAGTATCTCGGCCTCTAATTATATCTATGACAACGCTCTTTCTAAATAAAGTCACGTTCCCAGGTACTGAGGTTAGGACTTCAACATACAGATTTTGATGGACAATTCAACCCATAAGACTAGATTAAAATATTCCATTGCAATTATGCATTCCAAATCAACTGTGATTTTGTTAAGCGTTATACATTCCACGTCAGTATTTCCAGGTGCATACCACCTAAGGTATTTTGTCATGTATATTTTATTTTTATTGTTATATAAACATTTGTTACTAAACTGGTTTCTTATTCATTGTTAATAAAACCTTAAATAATTGTTTTGTCAGAGCTTTCTAATCCAAACCATTGGGAACACACTGGTAGTCAATGAAAATTGAGTGCCTTGAATTCAAGCAATTTGAGTGAATACCCGAAGGATGTGGGATGTATCAGAGGGTGTTTGGAAGGATATATTTTCAGATTTGAGCTTCTGTTTGGTGATTGTAGAAGGCAGAAATAATTCAATTTAGCTAACTGAAACGAATTTGGAAAGGCAGCAGTCATTATTGAGAAGAGGGGATTTTAAAGAATTTTATTTGAAAGAGAACATGAGTTGGGGCCAAGGGAGAGGGACAAGCAGACTCCTCACTGATAGCAGAGCCTGATGGAGTGCTCCATCTCATGACCCCTGAGATCATGAGCTGAAACCAAGGGTCAGACACTCAACTGACTGAGAAACCCAGGTACCCTGAGAAGAGGAGAATTTTTTAAAAAAATTCCAAATTTAAACTCAATTTAGTTAACATATATTGTATTATTAGTTTAAGGGGTAGAATTTAGTGATTCATCAGTTGAATATAACACTCAGTGCTCATTACATCAGATGCCCTCCTTAATGCCCATCATCCAATACTCCATCCCTCTGAAGAGGGAAATTATTTGCAAAGCTTTTATTTTTATTCCAGTCAGTTAACATACAGTGTTAATGTTAGTTTCAGGTGTACAATATAGTGATTCAGCATTTCCATACCTCACCCTGTGCTCATCACAAATGCACTTCTTTATCCCTATCAACTATTTAACTCATCCCCCTCCTCCTCCCCTCTGGTAACTACCAATTCTCCATAATTAAGAGTCTCTGTTTCTTGATTCATCTCTTTTCTCCCCTTGTGCTGGTTTGTTTTGTTTCCTAAATTCCATATATGAGTGAAACCATATGGTATTTGTGTTTCTCTGATTGAGTTATTTTGCTTAGCATAATACTCTCTAGCTCCCTTCTTGTTGCAAATGGTAAGATTCCATTATTTTTTATAGCTGAATAGCCCATTGTATATATATCTTCTTTTTCCATCCATCAATCCATAGACACTTGGGCTGTTTTCATAACTTGGCTGTTACAAATAATGCTGCTGTAAACATAGGGGTGCATGCATCCCTTTGAATTAGTATTTTTGTTATTTTAGGTAAATATCCAGTAATACAATTGCTGGGTCATAAGGTAGTTCTGTTTTTTACTTTCTGAGGAACCTCCATACTATTTTCCACAGTGGCTGCACCAGTTTACATTCCCACCAATAGTGGAGAAGTGTTCTTTTTTCTCCACATCCTTACCAATGCTTATTTCTTATATTGTTGATTTTAGCCATTCTGACAGGTGTGAGGTGCTATCTCGTAGTTTTGATTTACATTTCCCTGATAATAAGTGATGAGCATCTTTTCATGTCTGTCAGCCATCTGTCTATCTTCTTTGGAGAAGTCTTGATGTTTTCTGCCCATTTTTATTTATTATTTATTTTTTTAATTTTTATTTATTTATGATAGTCACACACAGAGAGAGAGAGAGAGAGAGAGGCAGAGACACAGGCAGAGGGAGAAGCAGGCTCCATGCACCGGGAGCCCAACATGGGATTCGATCCCGGGTCTCCAGGATCACGCCCTGGGCCAAAGGCAGGCGCTAAACCACTGCACCATCCAGGGATCCCCTCTGCCCATTTTTAAATTGGATTATTTGGTTTTTGACTGTTGAGTTTTATGTTTTTTATATATTTTAGATACGAATCCTTTATCAGTGATGTGATTTACAAATATCTTCTGTCATTCCTTTTTAAAAAAGATTTTATTTATCTGAGAGAGCATGGGAGAGAAAGAGCATGCGTGTGAGCATGAGCCGAGAGTGGGGCAGACGGGGAGGGAGAAGCCAGCTCCCTGCTCAGCGGGGCTCTATCCCAGGACCCCAGGAATCAGGGGCTCTATCCCAGGACCCCAGGAATCAGGACCTGAGCTGAAAGCAGCTGCTTAACCAACTGAGCTCTCCAGATGCCCCGTCTTTCATATGTTGCCTTTTTCTTTGCTGTGAAGAAATTTTAATTTTGATGTAGCCCCAATACTTTATTTTTGCCTTTGTTTCCCTTGCCCCTGGAGACATATTTAGAAAACAGTTGCTAGGACCAGTGTCAAAGAAGTTACTCCCTGTGTTCTGTTCTAGGATTTTTGTGGTCTGACGTTTAGTTCTTCCTAATTTTGAGTCTCTTTGTGTATGGTGTAGGAAAGTCATCCAGTTTCTTTCATTTGCATGTTGCTGCCCAGTTTTCCCAAGACTATTGAAGAGACTGTCTTTTTCCCATTGGATATTCTTTCCTGCTTTGTTGAAGATTAGTTGACCATATAGCTCGGAGCCCATTTCTAGGCTTTCTATTTTGTTCCATTGATCTATGTGTCTATTTTTGTTCCAGTATCATATTGTTTTGATTACTACAGCTTTGTAATATAACTTGAAACCCAGGATTGTGATGCCTCCCACTTTGCTTTTGCAAGATTGCTTTGGCTATTCAGGGTCTTCTGCAGTTCCATACAAATATTAGGATTGTTTGTTCTAGTTCTGTGTAAAATGCTGGTGGTACTTTGATAGGGATTGCATTAAATGTGTAGATTACTTTGGGTAGTTTAGACTTTTAACAATTCTTCCAGTCCATGAACATGGAGTGTCTCCTTTCTTTGTCATCTTCAATTTCTTTTATCATTGTTTTATAGTTTTCAGAGTACAGATATTTCACCTCTTTGATTAGGTTTATTCCTAAGTATCTTGTTTTTTTTGGTACAATTGTCAATGAGATTGCTTTTTAAATTTCTCTTTCTGCTGCTTCATTAGTGGTGCACAGAAATGCAAAAAATTTCTCTACATCAATTTTGGGCCCCACAACTTCACTGAATCTCAGTTTTCTGGTGGAGCCTTTTGAGTTTTTTACTATATAATATCATGTCATCTACAATTACTTTGAGGGGAATGTTTAATCATTTTTGTAGTTTGGAGGTGGGCTTCAGAACATAAAGTATTGGGACGCCTGGGTGGTTCAGTGGTTGAGCATCTGCCCTCAGCTCAGGGCATGATCCCGGGATCCTGGGATTGAGTCCCACATCGGGCTCCCTGTGAGAAGCCTGCTTCTCCCTCTGCCTATGTCTCTGCCTCTCTCTGTATGTCTGTCATGAATAAGTAAATAAATATTTAAAAAAGAACATAAAGTATCAATTTGAGTGACATGTGATAAGAAAGAAGGTATATATGACATCTTCAAATAGGAATTTTAATGTTGGTAGGAAGAGAGGATGGAAGCTTTTGTTTTAGTGATCCACAGCTTTAGTAAATTCACTTTTACAAGTATCATTTCCATCTGTGCAGACCTCCAGCACTGGCCAGGGAAGAGGGAGAAATAGAACACCTTATTTTATTAAAGAGCAGACAATATCTAATTTTCATTTTTTCCATGCTCTCTTTTTTCATAAGCACTCTACTTCTAAGCATTTCATAGTTTAATGTGATTTGATAATCATTTGTGTCTCATTCTACCCTCCTGCTACATCAGTCCCTCCTCTCACACAGATGAAGACAGTGAAACAGGGAGTACAGAGTTGCCCAAACTCCTGTAGGTCTTAAAAATGGGAAGCCAGAGCCTGGCTGGCTCAGTGATTTAGCACTGCCTTCAGCCCAGGGCGTGATCCTAGAGACCTGGGATCGAGTCCCACGTTGGGCTCCTTGCATGGAGCCTGCTTCTCCTGCCTGTGTCTCTGCCTCTCTCTCTCTCTCTCTCTCTCTCTCTCTCTGTGTGTGTCTCATGAATAAATAAATAAAATCTTAAAAAAAAAAAGGAAAGCCAGGATTAAAGGTTATTTGTGCTTGATTTTTATCGGGAATTGTCTCAAACTGAGAACACTGGAAGGCAGGTGTGTTGCTGAATTTTAGAAATATGGTATCAAATTTTACAAAAAGACTCCAAAAGCTATTAGGCATTACTTTTATGAGACATGGAAAAGACAGCTATAGGAAATTATGATCATTGGCTAGGAATGGGATTTTAGAATAAGTGGGCACCTATGTTCTTTGGAGAGTGATGGTATATTCTTTGTTGGTATAACTGCATATATGAGAACTCAGAATTATACTTAAAATAATTTTACTGCATGTATTAAAAATCAAAAAGCCAACAAAACTTTTCATTTGCTAAGGGAAAGTTTAAACTACTGAGCCTTGATCTGCTTACACATACCCCCCAAACTATTTTTGGAACTCCGACTGAAGTTAAGAAACACCCACCATGGTCACATATGCCCTCATTTCACACTCAGAACTGGAGAGAAGTGCAAGTGCTCCTGGAATCAGTGTGTTTTTTTTTCTTTTTAAAAGATTTTATTTATTTATTTATGAGAGAGACACAGAGAGAGAGGCAGAGACACAGGCAGAGGGAGAAGCAGGCTCCCTGCAGGGGCCTGATGTGGGACTCAATCCCAGGAGTCCGGGATCACACCCTGGGATGAAGGCAGAAGCTCCACTGCTGAGCCACCCAGGGATCCCCCCCCCCTTTTTTTTTTAAAGATCTTATTTATTCATTAGAGCACACAAGCAGGGGGAGAGGGAGAGGGAGAAGCGCTGACTCCTCGCTGAGCAGGGAGCCCACATGGAGCTGGATCCCACCACCCTGGAATCATGATCTGAGCCAAAGGCAGATGCTTAACCAACTGAGCCATCCAGGTGCCCTGGAATCTGTGTTTATACCAGGTTCCTCCAGTCAGATGTTTGAGAATGCTGTGGTCTGCAACATAAAAGTGTCTCCCTCAAGGAAATCCTGCCTGGGGGCATCCGATCCTTGGCACCATCATGATGTTTTTCGAGGGCCTGTCTGCAGGCCATCTAGCTCTAAGGGTGCATCAAGCCCCATCCTGTGTCTTCCTGCAGGTGGGTGTCATTGGGCCTCTGCACTTCTCTTGGGACATCATGGCAGCCCCGCTGGGCTGAGACCGGCAGAACCCATGTCACACGGACACATGCCCCACAGCCACTGCAGCCCCCACTCCCACAGGAGCACCTGCTCAGCGCTCTCCCACTGGGTCGCGTTTACCTTCAGCAAAGTCACAAACAGACGTCTTGTCAGGGCCCTCAGGTACGTGCATGTGCACTCACACCTGCTGCCCCTCACTCACCTGCCTAGTGTTCTGGAACCTTCTGGTCTGAGGATTTAGGCAGTCTGAGGACTGATGATGCTGGAACTCCTCATCTCAGCTCCAGCCTCCACGACCCATTCGGGACCCCAGCGCCACCTCTCCAAAGCACATGCACGTTTCTACCAACGCCTGCCCCCGTGCCCTGCATGATCTCAGGCCTGGTTGCCTGTGGCAGGTGGAGATCTGGGGAAGTGACCCGGCAGAGGCCCAGAGCCCCACCCCTCGGGCTCCTCCCAGCATGCAGCTGGCCCTGTTGGGAAATGTGCCTTGGAGACCCCTGGGGTTGCAGCCCACTGGGAAGGACAGAAGTGTGCAGGCTCACGTGGGCGGCGTGGACACCTGAAGATCCTGCACCCTTGCAGGGGGAAGCAGAGTCACCATGCTCAGGCTTCAACTTGTGGAACCCCCCCTCTGTTCAGCAGGGGTGCCTCTATGAGTGGGGGCTGGGTGGGACAAGCTCCTGAGCTCCCGAGACCCTAAGGCATCCACTGTCAGCATCTTGGGGAGGATGTTTTGGCCACCCAGGGTGGCTGGAGCAGGGTGTGAGGACACATGAAATCAGTAGAGGGGAGGGCTGCCTGGAGGGCTCGGTGCAGGGCAGGGTGGCTGCCCCTCCACAAGATTGACTCCATTTCTGCCCTCACTGAGATTCCAGTTGGAAGGGCAAAGTCGAAATAAAAAAAAAAAAAAAAAAAGGAAGGGCAAAGTCGTGATGAGTATGTTTCTCAAAGCTCAAAGATCCTAAAGCAGCGGGGAGTGGGGTGGGGTGGGGGTGGCGGGGGCTGGAACATCATGACCCCAGCTGTACTGGGTCCCTGACACTTCTTTCTCAGGTTCCCGTCTTGTGGTTCTTTTCGACAGGTTTTTTCCTACTGTGAAGCCCCCATTCCAGGAGAAAAGAAATAAGTAAAATCTGTAATATAGCGGATGTTGGTTAGTAGTAAGTAGATAAAGAGAGCTGTTGGGTGGGTGCTTTGCAGATGTACCCCTGGGAGTGAATTAGCTTCTCTGGAGACTTCCTCTTTGCCAGCGTGTCTTGAGTGTGTCTGTCTGGATGTGTCCACGTGTATGTCCCAGGAACAGTTTTTGTGATTTTCGTAGGTCACTGCACCATGTCCCATATCTGGGAGAGTTCAGGTGTTAGAGTGGTGGTTCCTGTGTCCTGGCAGGAGTGGCTGTTATTGTCCTTGCGTATTACTGCATGGCTGTAGTGTTTCTCTGGGTTTTTCCACAGTTGTGTTTAAGGAAACCCAAATACACAGCACAGATGATTAGAAGTCACTTGTATTTAACTTTTAAAAGGCAAAAAATTGGGCAGCCCCGGTGGCTCAGCAGTTTAGCACCGCCTGCAGCTCAGGGCGTGATTCTGGGGACCTGGGATCGAGTCCCACGTCGGGCTCCCTGCATGGAGTCTGCTTCTCCCTCTGCCTGTGTCTCTGCCTCTCTCTCTCTCCTCTCTGTGTATTCTCATGAATAAATAAATAAAATCTTTTAAAAAAATAAAAGGCAAAAAATTGGGGCAGCCCAGGTGGCTCAGCGGTTTAGTGCTGCCTTCGGCCCGGGGTGTGATGTAGGACTAAGCACTCTATAGAATGTTGGAGCTCATGAAAACTACCAAAAATAACTTTTCCTTCTCTGACTTTCCAGAATACATAATTTTTATTTAATAAATAGAATATTTTCTCTGACTTCTTGTTAATTGTGCAAATTTTGTAATTTATTGTAATTGTGTAAATAGCTACTAGTCAGATTTTGCTTATTATATGCTGCAATAGGCACTTATTTTCATGTTCATAGATTTGGCTTGGGTGGGTTGTGACAAGTGGTGAGTTTTCAGGAAGCTGAACTGGCTCTGATCCAAGTATGTCCATTCTGGGGCTGAAAATAAATGGATAGAAACTAGCTCAGGGGAGATTCTTCATGATGAGTTACTAAAGGAACAGGGGAAAGCCAAATGCACACACGTATTTCAGGGTTTCTCCCATAACATTTTTTCATGTTGCATCGACTTAAGCAAGTGACATGGTTCAAAATGAAAGAGGAGGCCGCCTGGATGGCAGAGTGGTTGAGCATCTGCCTTTGGCTCAGGTTGTGATCCAGGGGTCCTGGGATTGAGTCCCACATCGAGCTCCCTGCAGGGAGTCTGCTTCTCCCGCTGCCTGTGTCTCTGCCTCTCTGTGTGTCTCTCATGAATAAATAAAATCTTTTTTAAAAAATGGAGGAAAACTTACAATCTTGCTACCATGAGGACATTGC
Organism: Canis lupus baileyi; assembly: GCF_048164855.1. Taxonomy (NCBI): domain Eukaryota; kingdom Metazoa; phylum Chordata; class Mammalia; order Carnivora; family Canidae; genus Canis; species Canis lupus. The sequence continues at coordinate 58,087,058 of NC_132856.1, read as the reverse complement.
TAGATTGTATTATTTTTTATTTTTTTGATTTATTATTTTTAAAATTTAAATTCAATTTGCCAACATCTAACACCCAGTACTCATCCTATCAAGTGCCCTCCTTAGGGTTTTACAGGGGATTGAAAAATCTACCACACCATCTGAATATCCTTTTAGGAAAGAGATTGCATTAGACAGCATAATTATAGAGACTATACCAAAACTTCCTTTTTTAATTAATTAATTAGTTAATTAATTAATTTTTTGGTCATTATTTATTCAAACTAATTAATTAATTTTTACTTAAATTCAATTAATTAACATGTATCATTAGTCTCAGAGGTAGAGGTCAGTGATTCATTAGTCTTTTTTTATTTTATTTTTTTATTTTTTAATAAAATAATTTTTATTGGTGTTCAATTTACCAACATACAGAATAACACCCAGTGCTCATCCCGTCAAGTGTCCCCCTCAGTGCCCGTCACCCATCCACCCCCACCCCCCGCCCTCCTCCCCTTCCACCACCCCTAGTTCATTAGTCTTTTTTTAAAGATTTTATTTATTTACAAGAGACACAGAGAGAGGCAGAGACACAGGCAGAGGGAGAAGCAGGCTCCCTGCGGGGACTCAATCCCAGGACCCTGGGGTCACAACCTGAGCCAAAGGCAGATGCTCAACCACTGAGCCACCCAGGCATCCCAGTGATTCCTTAGTCTTACATAATACCCAGTGTGTAAGAGGCTTCCCCTTTTTCCACATCCTCGCCAACATCTATTATTTCTACAGCTATTGATTATAGCCTATTTCCCTGATGCCCAGTGATGTGGAGCATTTTTTTCATGTGTCTGTTGGCCATTTATATGTCTTCTTCAAAGAAATATCTATTCATGTCTTCTGCCCATTTCCTGACTGGATTATTTTTTTTTTTTTGAGTGTTGAGTTTAATAAATTCTGTATGGATTTTGGATACTAGCCCCTTATCTGATAAGACATTTGCAAATATCTTCTCCCATTCTGTAGGTTGCGTTTTAGTTTTGTTAACATTTCCTTTGCTGTGCAAAAGCTTTTTATCTTTATGAAGTCCCGATATTTCATTTTTGCTTTTGTTTTTCTTGCCTTTGGAGATGTGCCCTATTCTGCTTTTCACAGGTGTAACTTCCATATGGATAGATTTTTTGCATGTTAGGGAAGAGGAAAAAAACGTAACAGCATTTTGCTTAACAAATAAAACCTAATCTGTCCATTTCTCAGTGTGAAGTTATGTCTTCATATTGCTGCAGAAATTAATGTGATGTGATAATCATTAGTATCTCATTTGACCCATCACCCATTTGAGGTGGAGACCGCCAAAAGGATTGAGGCAGGAGCTGTGATGGCTGTGGTGGTGGTCTCGCCCCTTCTTCCCCAACTCTGACTTTTGGTACACTGAGTGCTGGGATGTTGTGATTTGGTGGTGGTTCTCTAGGTGGCCCCAGCTCCTGGGGTCTCCATGCTCTTATATATCCTGTGCTCGGGCACCATTGACTGATAGGGAAAGCCCCTGATGGTCCCATGGAGCCTCCATGACGAGAGGGATGAGGATATGGCAGCAGAGGTGACTACAGTGGAGGACATGGTGGCTGACGGAGGGGACAGGCACCACTGATGACCTGATTGAGCTGTCTGTGTCTGGAAGCCAAGGACCTGTTTCTGGAAGACTTGCAGCATCTGTGAGGAGCCTGAGCATTATCATCATCACTGTAGGCGGATCTGACCACTGACCCTCAGGGGCTCAGAATCCCCATTCTTTAGCTCTTAGGTGGCCACTGATGGCTCAGGAACACTCCTCTGCACCAGGATGGCTGAAGGAACTGCATTTGGATTTGGGGGCTTCTGCTGTGTGGGTTGGGCATGAAAACAGTTTATTTACCAAAGTTCCAGTGGATGTAGCTCTATGATGATGGTTGTGCCCAAACCCCTGTATTTGTGTATCTGTTGAGCATGGACATTCAATGAGTATTTCTTGATTTTTCTTCTGTGTGTGTAATATCACAATTCGTTTGAAGCCAACATTCTAGGACACACAAAATAGAAAGGATGTAAGTAAAATATGCATTGTGTGGATGGTGGTGATTCCTAAGAAGAAAACACAGCTGGGGGTAGGAGTGTGCTGAGGACCTGAGCTATGTGTGTCTCTGGGAGAGTCTGTTACTTCCCCTGGGACCATTATCTCTGAGGATGTTCCTGTGGTGCACGCTTGGGTGTGTCCATCCGTATTTCACACTGATGAAGTCTGCACGATTCTGTATGTGTCTGCAGAGCCACATTTGTGTGTCTGAGAGGTTCCATGTGTCCTAATGATGATGGTTCCTGTGACCAGGCAAGAGTGTCAACGTGTCTGTGTCACACTGCATGGCTGTACTGTCTTTGTGTCTCTGTATGTGCTTCCCAGTCTGTGTGTAATGAAATATAATGGCCTGCCAGTTTCAGGTTTACAAGTGGGTTCTACTTAACTTCTAAGAGGCACATAAGTATTATATTATGAAATGCTGATAAGTGGAAAAACTAGAAAACTTCACAACTCTTTAAAGTTTGTGTGAGTTTGATACTATATGAAATACGTTGGGATCAAGCTATCTTTTTAGGTTTATTGAGTAATAGCTGAAACACACTAAAATTTAGATATAACTAAGTTTTGATACCTATATGTGTCCATGAAAACATGACTGTGATCATAATAATGAACTAGAAAATTCAGTTTTGATTGAGGAATAACTCATAAATGGAAATTGGGACAGTATACTTCCCGATTGATTAGATACCTGTCAAAGATTGGAGACCATTTCAGGGATAAAAATGTTTCCATGTTATAAAATACAAATATCATCATATTCTACCAAGAGCGGGGCGCTCCCAGCCACGGCAATGCTGCACAGTGGCAGAAATTATGGGTACATTAACACATGGGCAGTAACAAGTGGTTATCTACAAGGGAATAATGAATCTTCTTTCAACTCCATGTATGATAATCAACTTATTGAAGATTGAAGGAGGAAGCTAGAACATTCTTAGAAGTTACAGCAAGTTCTTATGATTTCAGAATATGGAGAGTTTTCTTATAGAAGAGAAAAGGAGTAAGGTACAAAGGAAGAGAATGAGAAACTATCAAACCTACAGATCGCTGAGATGTAGGATAAAAGGCGTACAAAGAAACAAATTTGGGAGAGAATATTTGCGATACATACAAATGAAAAAGATTCATGTCCAGAGTTTTGTAAAGAAATCAGAAGAAACCCATAAACATACAAATGAATTAAAAGTAAGAAAATCACTGATAAATATCTCATAGATGAAAGACAAAAATGCTCAAAATCATCGTTAATTAAAAGCAAGATGTAATCACAAGGCAGTCCTGTTTCACACATGCTATGCAGGCAAATATTCAGCAATTGCAGTGTTGTCAATCATGTGGAATAAATAAATGTACGCAAGGATAGTGGGAGTGTCAATTCACACATTTCATTGACATTTCCTATAAATTTGAAATTATCCGTAGTCTCCAACTCAGCAATTTTTCCCAATGTATAGAGAATTTGTTATACATGGTCACTTGGAAATTGAAACAGGAATGAGGAAGAACATGTGAAAAAACAAGAGGAAAACATAAACTTGAAACAGGTCCCAAACTATAAACACTGGAATGGATAAGTAAATCATGTGACCCCCAGCCTCAGATGTCTGCATGCATGAAAACAGACCAAGGCAAAGAAACCAGTGATGACCATGTTCTGGGTAATTCTATTAATACCCTTTCATGAAAAATTAAAAAACAAAGGCAGAGCTAAACAAAATACTACTTAATGATGAATAATAGATGGTAAAGCTATGAAGAATGACTATAAAATTCCCAATAGTGGTCACATCTGGGAGAAGAAGGGAAATGAAGAACAGGGTGGACGCACTGGGAGTCTAATATCTGCCCAAAGTCTATTGATGATTATGTCCAATCTACAGAGTTTATACAATATTAATATTTAAACTTGTCATTTATGCAATGTCTCCAAAGTATGAGATGCCACAGTATACAAATTTAAAGACTTATTTATACGTGAAAAAAAGTACAATTTAAAAATATTTGTTTTACTGTCTTATCTGACCACCCATCTAGTTTTGGTTTCAGTTGGTTTAGAAGATATTCACAAGTCTTTTAACTTGGGTCCATTTAACTCACCTTTAAATTAATTTGAGTAGCAAAAGATTGGGTATGGGCCTTGTCTCTAGAAAGAACTAGTGACACAAACTTGTACCTCATATGCATCCTGCTATGAAAAGAGCTGCAGAGGGCACCTGGATGGCTCAGCATCTGTCTTTGGCTCAGGTCAAGACTCCAGTGTCCTGGGATCAAGTTCCACATCAGGGTCCCCACAGGGAGCCTGCCTCTCCCTCTGCCTGAGTCTCTGGCTCTCTGTGTGTCTCTCAGGAATAAATAAATAAAATCCTTTTTAAAAAGAGCTGCAGGTGGGCAGCCCAGGTGGCTCAGCAGTTTAACGCCACCTGCAGCCCAGGGCGTGATCCTGGGGACCTGGGATCGAGTCTGGCATCGGGCTCCCTGCATGGAGCCTGCTTCCCCCTCTGCCTGTGTCTCTGCCTCTGTGTGTGTGTGTGTGTGTGTGTGTGTGTGTGTCATGGATAAATAAATAAAATCTTTAAAAAAAAAGAGCTGCAGGAATTTATTTTCAATTGCACAGAATCGAAGCATATATCTGTATGTAAACCATGTTACCTTTGTATGTCTAAGGGAAGAAAAAAATGTAGTTGAAATGGTTTCTCTTTACATAAACACTGAATATATGTATAAAAACTAATAAAATTGGAATTTGGAAGGAATAAATGAACATGAATGCTAGAGGGTGTGCTAGGAGAGAGAGTTTTAAGGCAGGTTTCTAAATCTCTTTATAAATTGGTATTCATTTAGGGGTACCTTGGTGGCTCAGTCAGTTAAGGGTGGGACTCTCAGTTTGGGCTCAGGTCAAGATCTCAAGGTCTTGAGATTGAGCCCCTCCCCAGACTCCTTGTGGAGTCTACTTGAGGTTCTCTCCCTCTGCCCCTCCCCACTGCACTAGCTCTCTCAAATAAGTAAATCTTAAAAAAAACCCTGGTGTTCATTTATAAACAATAAACAAAAGTATATTAACCATATTTTATTTTTAATACTTTACAAATCAAATGAGCAATCTATTTTTAATGAGAAACCTCTTCATGCTAAGTCTCTGAGCACTGATTTTTATTTTTTTATTTTTTAAGTCATTTTTTAAAAGATTTATTTATTTATGATAGACATAGAGAAAGAGAGGCAGAGACACAGGAGAACGGAGAAGCAGGCCCATGCCGGGAGCCTGACGTGGGACTCGATCCCGGGACTCCAGGATGCGCCCTGGGCCAAAGGCAGATGCTAAACAGCTGAGCCACCCAGGGATCCCCAGCACTGATTTTTATGAAAGTGGACAATACTTCTTAAAAACCATAAAACATTAATTTCTTCTAGTTTGTAAATAAAATAAGCGATAGTTTCCTTCCACTGGCTCTTAAACTGGGAAGTATTTTCTGCAAACAGAAGCATATTAAAGGAACTAGGCATTTTGAGTCAATCTGTTAAGCATATTAAATTTCTGGGTCCATTCCAAATTTAGATAAGCTTTTGGTGTTTTCCATCGACTAAGTGGCCTGAGGGACATCATCACGGCTGTTCACATTTCAAAGTCTCTAGGGATATACTAAAAAAAAAAATGGATCTGCAATTAATTTCCTTTTAGTGTAAAATGTGAATCTGAGAATTTGAATAAACACATCTGGTAACTTGTGGTGGTTCTGAGAGAGCCCCGTGGCCAGGTTCAAGCTGCGGGGTTCAAGCATCCCGGAGCATCCGGCGCGCGTTGGCCTTTCCTGATCCAGAGCCGCGGATGAGTCGGGTGGGGAAGCATAGACGAGGACTCAACCGTGTAAACGGCCAAACAGCAAACCGTATCCAGCCCCTGCACGGCGCGTGGTGAAGTCACGGTGAAAGTCTGTGTTCCACAAGAGCACGGAGCCGGGGTGAGCCTGCCGTCCCCCCACCGGGCCCTCCCGTCCCGTCCCGGCTCGTCCAGGCGCAGCCATCCCGGGCAGCCCCCTCCTCCCGACCAAGACGCGTTGCTCCGTGGGGAGACAGTCTGGAGACGGAGCGAGCCGCGGAGCTGCGGGCAGACGCCGAGGTCCTCCCGGGGAACGAGGGCGAGTCCCGCTTGGACACAGCGTCCCGGGTGTGACCCGCGGGGAGGAGGCAGCCACGTGCGCCCCAGCTGCGCCGAGGGGGCGGGGCGGCCGCCCACCCAGGCAGCGGGGCTGGGCGGGGTTTGCGGCGCTAGCCAATCAGGGCCCGGGGGCTCGGAGCGCCGTCCAATCAGAGGCCGGGGGCGGGGCGCTCCCAGCCCCGGGCCGCGGCTCCCAGCCGGCCGGAGCCCTAGCGTGCACCTGCGGTAGCGGCCCCAGGTGGCTGGAGCCCGCGTCGCCCTCCCCTGGCTGGGCCGCGGAGTCGCGGCGAGGACTCCGGAGAGCCGGGAGTGGGCCTGAGCCATGGTGAGTGCGCGCGGTCAGGGCTGGGCTCGAACAAGCCGGTACCGGCTGGTGGTGGCCGCGGCCCGGGTTCCCCCGCGCGGTCCCCTCACCATCCAAGTGCCGCCCAAGTTACCGCCTTTGGCCCCGGGGTGGAGGGGGCGGTGGCTGGGGTCCCCGCGTCCTGTCCCATCCCCGCGTGGGTCTGGGTTCTCGGGGGTGACCAGATGGGCACAGCTGCTATCCACCGGGGGGTCGGGGAATGTCAGGCCCGGGGCAGCTCCTCCCGGGGGACAGTCTTGCGGGGGGTGGGGAGCATCCTGGGGAGACCTGCTTAGGGCCCTGGGCTCGGAGAGATCCCCTGGCCGGTCCTTGATCTCTAAGTGACCCGACCCCAGCTCTCGTTTCCTGGAGGGACTTTAGTTGTCAGCCGAGCAGATGCTGCTATGGGGGGGGGAGCCTGTTCCTGCCCTCTGGGTTCTCCCTGAAGGAAGCAAAGCCCGAAGGACAGACACCCCCCGCCCCCTCCTCCCCACCCCTCGTGAGCTTGTGCAGCGACCTGCAAAGCAAACCGCACTGGAGACCCACAGCGGGCCGGGGGCCAGCGCCCTTCGCCCTCGGGAGGCTGTTCCGGGAGCGGTTCGGAGAACAGGTGCTGGGGGGTGGATGTGCCACGTGGGCGGGTGGCCGCGCTTGACCCTTGACTCATCTGCGCCTGTGCTCCCGCTCGCCCTGCCCCTCCCCGGCTTTGTCACCTTAGCAAGATTTATTTGGTTATTCGAGTCTCGGATTTTTCAGTAAATGCAAAATACGTTTAATTAGTAGACTTTGAAAGACTAGATAATATCTTTGCAAAGAAACCGGGGAGCAGCCACCTTCAGGGAGATAAAAAGACCTAGTCTTACATTGCATTTGCTGAAAATTCTTTTGTGTCTTTTTTCTCTCCTGGAGCATGTGTGGCTAAGTGTGTCACATCTGTTGTTTTCTTTTTGGTGATGACAACTGGAATCCCAGGGCTTAGCCTAGAGGATGCTACTGGGGAAAAGAATCTAAGAGAAATAGAGAAAGCCTCCCTCTGACTGTGAAATGCAGAAGCATTTCCACACACAAAACCTTTGGCCTATTAACTGGTGGATGACAAGGACTCACCCAGAATGTCAGCTACGGGGAATTTATGACTGTGGATAATTCTATTCTGTTCGGTATTATTGGACTTTGGAGATTCATGCTAAGTCCTGACTACCTGGAGTGGGGGTAGGGGTCGGGCCCAGTGACCCCAAGCTTAGTAAGACCAGCCATGAGACAGCACAGGGAGGACATGAAGTGGTTTCTTTCTGGAGATTCTATCCTGTGCCCGTGTCCTTGCCGGTCCACACCATCTGGAGGAGGAGCGCGTGTGCCTAGAAAAGCTACAGGTCACTACAATGTGTGTGAGGTGGGTGGTGATGCCCTTTCTCAGGTTATGCTGGCCACTGCCTTGAGGCTGTTTCCAAATAATAGGTTTGGGTTGGGCACGCACAGAGGTGGTGCACTCAGGGCGTAGTTTGTGCAAACTGAGAAAGTCTGTCAAGGTCAGACTTAGAGGAGGACTCTTTTGGGGTCTGTCTCCTAGAGAAAGACTTAATGAACATGGGGATTCATTTGGGTTGAACCTTAACTGACTCCAGCCAAGAGCTGCCTGGCTGGTGAGAACTGAAGCCTGAGGAGGGAGAGTTTCCGACCGCAAGTCAGGGAGGGGAGGGCGTGTGTTGCTCCAGGATTCATCCCTGTGTCTGCCTCACTGGGGCCTGACCAGCAGAAGGCTGGCATTTCTGCAGTGAGGCTTTGGACCGCACGCCTGTGAATGTGGGTCACCTTCTGAACGTAGTGGGTTTTCTTTGAAAACAGTGGACAAGGGCAGCCCCGGTGGCGCAGCAGTTTAGCACCGCCTGCAGCCCGGGGTATGATCTGGAGACCCTGGATCAAGTCCCACGTCAGGCTCTCTGCATGGAGCCTGCTTCTCCCTCTGCCTGTGTCTCTGCCTCTCTCTCTCTCTGCATCTCTATGAATAAATAAATAAAATCTTAAAAAAAAGAAAACAGTGGACAAGTGAGTGGCTTTATGTGAGCTGATGGCATCAAATGATTTTCTTCCCTTCTGATTTCTATATCAAATGCTGCTGCTGCATAACTTGTCTCCCTACACATTTGGCCTTTTCAGTTCCCTGTTTGAGTGTGTAGGATTTTTATTTTCTTGGGTGAGTAGAAATGGATTGAGAGATAAAATATCAGAGAAGAGAATTCTGGAAGCATACAACAGTTTTCTTCCTTTCTTTGACAAGAGAACTTCCAGACAGGAGATGGGTGTATTTAAGCTCTCAGGTTAATTTTTCACTTTTCCCATAATTTTTTTTAATATCAATGCTTGTCTCTATGGAGTTATGAAACTTAAAATGTATTATTCCTATAAGATAATTCTTATTTTAACCAATATGAGGAAAATTACCTTTGGATAATGCAAATCTTTGAAAATCATACTGCTTTGAATGGGTTAGGTACACCCCTAACATGTGAAGTATCCTACTCATTTTTGAAAATACTCCCCAGCTTGAGGGGCACCTGGGTGGTGCAGTTGGTTAAGTGTCCGACTCTTCGTTGCAGCTCAGGGCATGATCTCCGGGTTGTAGGATCCAGCCCCGTGTTGGGCTCTGTACTCAGTGTGGAGTCTACTTGAGATTCTCTCTCTCCCTCCGCCCCTCCTCACATGTCTCTCTCTAAAAATATATATACATCTTTTTTTTTATTTATGATAGTCACAGAGAGAGAGAGGCAGAGACACAGGCAGAGGGAGAAGCAGGCTCCATGCACTGGGAGCCCGACGTGGGATTCGATCCCGGGTCTCCAGGATCGCGCCCTGGGCCAAAGGCAGGCGCTAAACCGCTGCGCCCCCCAGGGATCCCATCTTTTTTTTTTTAAAGCAAAATATATACATTTCTCTTTAGGTAAAGTAAATAATGTGTGCAAAGTTTTAAAAACTCTGTGAAACATTGAAAATCTAACATAAGATATCTCCCTGCCAGCATATCCTGGTCCATGCCAGTCCTACCCCAGCCACCCTCAGACAACCAGTTTTAATATAATATTTTCTTGTTCGTTTTTATCAGTGTTTCTTTCTATAAAAAGAAACAAAAGTGCAAAAGCTTTTCTTTTGTTGTGGAAAAGGTAACGTGATGTACACAAGGCAACATGATTTTCTTATTTGTTCTCTTGATAGTCCTGCAGACCTTTTCATATGTCAGAGGGCTTTGATTTTCAAGTTTATGCAACCAGATCTCTCTAATTAGGCACTTAATCTACATCTAATATTTTTTCTACCAAGGTTTGTTCATCAAAACTGACTTTTTCATATTACACAGTAAGCAAACATTCGGAAAGTGTTATTTTCCAATCTTGATTAATGCTTTAACTTTTATGGTGAAATCTATCATGTTTAGAATGTGCATAAAGTTTTATTGGACATTTAAAACTAATCACAGTGTGGGATCCCTGGGTGGCACAGCGGTTTGGCGCCTGCCTTTGGCCCAGGGCGCGATCCTGGAGACCCGGGATCGAATCCCACGTCGGGCTCCCGGTGCATGGAGCCTGCTTCTCCCTCTGCCTATGTCTCTGCCTCTCTCTCTTTCTCTCTCTCTCTCTCTGTGTGACTATCATAAATTTAAAAAAAATTAAAAAAAACTAATCACAGTGTAAACATCCATGGATTCACCACCTAGATTCATAAATGGTATGAATTACAGCCTAAGGTAGCTGTAAGAGTCTCCTGACATGACCCTCCCTGAACTTACCACTGTCTTGTCCATCGATGACCACTGTTGGCTTCTTTGCTTAATCTTCATAAATAAATGAATGAAATCTTTTTTATTTCTTATTTATTTTTTTAAAAAGATTTTATTTATTTATTCATGAGAGACACAGAGAGAGAAGAGGCAGAGACACAGGCAGAGGGAGAAGCAGGCTCCATGCAGGAAGCTCGATGCAGGACTCAATCTCAGGACTTCGCGATCACAACCTGAGCCAAGGGCAGACACTCAACCACTGAGCCAGCCACGTGTCCCAAGTTAACTCTTTTTAAAAAGTCTTGTCTATTTATTTGAGAGAGAGAAAGAGAAAGAGAAAGAGAGAGAGAGAGAGAGAGAGAGAGGAAGTAGGGGCACAGGGAGAGGAATATTGAGAATCTAAAGCAGACTCCCCTGCTGACCACAGAGTCTGACACTGGCTGGATCTCACAACCCTGAGATCATGACCTGTACTGAAATCAAGAGTTGGGCACTTAACCAACTGCATCACCCAGGCACCCCTGTCTTTCACATTTAAATCTAGAATAAAGTGGTTATTGTTCATGGACTAGTTGGGAATACAGTACATTTTTCCCAGTTGGATACCAATTTCTCCCTGCCCCATATATTAAAGCGTGCATCATTTCTGCTCTTGCTCTGCAATGTTTGTTCTGTCATTTATCAAATTTCCATATACATAGAGGTCTCTTCAGGATTATTTTCCTTTCCATGAATCTATATTTTTATCCCTATATTAATAACATTGCCCAGATTACTGTGTTTTCAAATTCCTTGATGTATTTGGAGAGCCCCTACTCTGTTATTAAGAACATTTTGTCTTTTTTTTTTTTACATTTGTCTTTCTATTGGGTTTGGAGAAGTTTTTGTGAAGTCCCAGAAAGATCTGAGAATTTACTAGAATTTTATTAATGCTACAAGTTTCTTTTTTGGGAGCTGACATCTTGGTGACATTGAGTTCTTTCTTCCTTCCTTCCTTCCTTCCTTCCTTCCTTCCTTCCTTCCTTCCTTCCTTCCTTCCTTCCTTTAAAAAAGATTTTATTTATTCATGAGACACACACACACACACAGGCAGAGGGAGAAGCAGGCTCCATGCCGGGAGCCTGACGTGGGACTCGATCCCAGGACTCCAGGATCACGCCCTGGGCCAAAGGCATGTGCTAAACCGCTGGGCCACCCAGGGATCCCCATATTCACAGATATATGTAGCCATCACCAGAGGTTTATGGTTTTAGTTCATTTTCATCACCTCCAAGGAAACCTCATACCCTTTGTCTATCACCCTCCATCCTGCTCCTGGCCATAAATAACTATTGGTGTACTTTTTGCCTCTTGAGAATTTCTTATTCTGGACATTTCATGTGACTGGAGTAACATACTTTGTGGTTCTTTCTCCTACAAGTTCAAATCTATGGCTAAGTCCCTCTAGTGACTTTTTTCAGTTATTGTGCTTTTCAACTCCAGGATTTTCATTTGGTTCATTTAGAATAATCTCTGTCTCTTTATTGACATTATTTGGTGCATCATTGTCATCATATATTCCTCTCCATCTTTAATCATGATTGCCTTTAGTTCTTTGAACATATTTATAATAGTTACTTTGAAGCCTTCTTCTGTTAAATCCAGTATCTGTTTGCTCTCAGTTTCTGTTGCCTGTGTATTTTTTGCTATAAAGATCACAAGGTTTTTTTTTTGGGCACACCTTGTAATTTCTTGTTGGAAACTGGACACTATAGATAATGTATTGTAGTGTCTTTGGGTACTAGCCCCTATCCTCTGGGGCCTGTGACTGTGTTTGCTGGGTGACTGGCTGGATTATTTTAATCAAATCTATTTCACTCCCCTCCCAGCCCCTTCAGTGTTAATTAAGCCTCTGATGTTCCTCCTCAGTCACCTGGGGATGGCAGTAGTGTTGGCAGGATTTTCTTTTCTTCCCACTGTTAAGCTGTTAAGCTCCATTAAATTGTAGGCTGACTGCTTTATTGTTTTGAACATGCCATGGGGCACACGTTGCCCTATGGACTAACCCAGTCAAATTTGGACTCCTTTGAAGGAATAGCTTAACAGATCACTGTTTGTTAATTATTCAGACCCTTGAAAGGCTCCTCCCAGCTTCCTCTTCCCCTGTTTCTCCCTGCAAACAAGGTGGACTACAATTTTTTTTTAATTTTTTTTTATTTATTTATGATAGTCACAGAGAGAGAGAGAGAAGGCAGAGATGTAGGCAGAGGGAGAAGCAGGCTCCATGCACCGGGAGCCCGACGTGGGACTCGATCCCGGGTCTCCAGGATCGCGCCCTGGGCCAAAGGCAGGCGCCAAACCGCTGCGCCACCCAGGGATCCCATGTGGTGGACTACAATTTTACCTGAATCTTGAATCTCTTCCCTGTTGACTTTTCACTACAACTTGCACTGTTTTGGAGAGCACCCTTAGGCTTGGGATTCTCCATCTTCTCCTGTAAATGAAGTGGGTTCTTTGAGAAGAGACTAGGAGCTGCCTGTTTTACAGCCTGCTTTTCTTCCTCGTCAAAATCTCTGGGCCAGGGAACTGCAGTGAGATGGGGACAATGACACACTTATTTCTCAGTGACACTTCACTTTAAGAGCTGAGCAGTAAGTGGAGGAAGGGCAGTTGACTGATGTCTTCTCAGCTTGCCTCTCTTGGGTGTGGAACCTCTGCCCAATGAGGCAGAACAAGAGCAATCAGGTCCCCAGTATTCTCATCAACCCTGTACCCACTGTAGAGCCCACATTCCACAAGTAGGAGCTAGTGGAGCAGAAAGCCTGCACCTGTCAACTGCACTTGCTTGAAGCTTAAACTCAGTAACAGCTAACGGGGGCAGGGTGAGAAATGCTGACATCCTCCTTCCCTGACTAGGGACAGGAGCCTGTGGTTTTGGCCGCAGTCTAAAAAAGGAGTCTAGGGAAAGAGAGTGGTCTTGGTTCACATACCAGACTGTTAACTCTTCTTACTGAATTCTCATAGAACTTCTTGAATACCTGTTTCTTCAGCTGTATGCCCTGGGGACTATTTCTAGAGGCTTGAAATGATGGTTTTAGAAGTAATTTCCTTTAAAGGTCCACAGTGTACCGCATATTGTCATACAGTCGTGTTCTTTCTTTTTCTTTCTTTCTTTCTTTCTTTCTTTCTTTCTTTCTTTCTTTCTTTCTTCTTTCTCTTTCTTTCTTTCTTTCTTTCTTTCTTTCTTTCTTTCTTTCTTTCTTTCTTTCTTTCTTTCTTGTATGTGTGTTCACTTTAAAAAATTTTTCCAACTAGTGTTGTTATTAAATGGAAAGGTAATGGGTTTTATTTTCATCTTGTGTTTTATTCTAGAATCTTGCTAAAAACCTTACTCTTTGGTTCTTTGTGTTCTTTTGGGGCCCAAAAGAACTAACAATGCATATACTTGTTAGTGCTAAGGGTAAGAATGATCTTCCTATTCTTTTGTAATTCTGCATGTTTGTTTATTTTCAGGTGGCACTAGATTGGATCTCTAGTATAATCTTGACTAGGAGTCAGGTAATGGGAACGTAGTTTTGTACTTTTTTTGGTAGAAAACAATGAACTTGGGACACCAGGGTGGCTCAGCAGTTGAACGTCTGCCTTTGGCTCAGGGCGTGATCCCAGGATCCCGGGATCAAGTCCCACATCGGGCTCCCTGCAGGGAACCTGCTTCTCCCTCTGCCTGTGTCTCTGCCTCTCTCTCTGTGTGTCTGTCATGAATAAAAAAATAAAATCTTTTTAAAAAAGAAAACAACTTCACTCCATTTGTACGTTCTCTTTTGAATAATATTTTTTAAATGATGCCCTTTATTGGGCTATGCATCTTACCATCAGTTCCCCCATGGTATGAGATTCTTTATGTTTCTGTTGAGTATTATAAAATTGCTTTCATCTTAAGATTATTTCAGGTAAATTGTATTAATTGATTATAGAGTTTCATCGTAAAGTATAACACATGCCTAAAAGTACATAAGACACATTAGACGGTCCATGGAAATAATAAAAAATAAACACCTGTGAAATAAAATCCAACCCTAGACCTAGAACAGTTCTTAACATCAGACACTTCACTGAGAGTGATTCCCTCCTCTCCAGATGCAATCAATATCTTGAATCATGTAGTAGTAATATCCATGCTTTTATCGCCTGTGTATCCATCATTAAATAAAGATACTCTGGGCAGCCTGGTTCAGTGGTTTAGCACTACCTTTGGCCCAGGGTGTGGTCCTGGAGTCCCAGGATCGAGTCCCGTGTCAGGCTCCCTGCATGGAGCCTGCTTCTCCCTCTGCCTGTGTCTCTGCCTCTCTCTCTCTCTCTCACTGTCTCATGAATGAATAAATAAAATCTTAAAAAATAATAATACACATATAAGTTAAAATTAGCATGCCTCCAGAAAAATGTCTTTATGCGCCCGGTTGGACTTGTGTATTTTGAATGGAGTACATCAAGACAGGGTCAGCTATCCCACATTGCTGGTTGAGTTTCCCCCTTGGGCCTCTCACTGTTGGTGAGGAGAAATGAAGGAAAAACTCCTTCAGTGTGTTTTTATTTATCAGAATCTCATCAATACTTAAGCTTGTGGCTTATGCAGTGCTAAGAGATGTGGTGGGCAATAAGAAAAGAGGTAAAATCATTTTTGTCAAAGAATTGATCATCACAAAATAGTAATATATTTGTTTCATTTGTATAGCACTTCTCTAATTTCTCCAATGTGTTTTGGACTATTCTAGACTTTTCAAAGCCAGGGATCACACAGGAAGGGCCACAGTAAAAATGGAGAGAGAAATAAGTTCAATGTGTTAATGATATGTTAAGACTATGATACAGAGAATGAGTGTGGACATAGATTAGATGTGGGGAGGCTAAAGAATCTTGTTTGAACTTCCTGTGAACTTGAGTCCACTTTCCCTGTGTTGTCAGTGTCATTCATTCTCCTACAATTATGTCATTTGTTTTAGGACTCAGTGGTCTTTGAAGATGTGATTGTGGACTTCACACGAGAGGAGTGGACTCTGCTGAAACCTGCTCAGAGGAAGCTCTACAAAGATGTGATGCTGGAAACCTTCAGGAACCTTGTCTCAATAGGTAAGGAGGCATCAATCCTTCATTTAGTTATATAGAGAATAAGTATTTATTATTCATTAAGCCTATTTCAAGATTTGGAATATAGAAGGAAAACACATTCATAAATAAAACAGGCGAAATCACAGCTGTCATGGATCTAGAGTCTACGTTTCTCTGTGACAGTAAAAATCTATATACTAAACTGTGTTTTTTACTTTATTGTTTAGAATACTTAGGGTCCTTCAGTGTCATTAGTCTGGGTATATATCCATGGGTCACTTTGTGGGCATTGAGAAGTTTGTTGTTTGAAACCTTGTTGTTTTCTGTGCATATTAAATTGCCTTCATTTTGACCTTCTGTGCCTCTAAATAATGAAATTTTGAAACAGCTAAACTAAATGTATTTCTTTGCTCATATGTGCCTTTCTTATAAGATTTATTCACTGTTTTGTTTTAGATGATGAGACTCAACTGAAAATCAATGGGTCTATTTCTCAGCAGGATAGTTTTGGAGAAAAATTATCCAATGATCAGAAAATAGCAAGGTTCATAAAAAATGATTCCTGGACCTCCCTTTTTGGAGAAAATTGGGAAGACCAGTGCATTGAAGATAAGTACAACAATGAGGAGGGACACTTGAAGTAAGTTGCATTTAGGAGAAAATTCAATATCCCAGTAGAGAATCTTACTATTTCATGGAATTAAAAAACAAAAACAAAAAAACTGATAAACCTAGCTCCAGATTTGTTCATTCACAAATTCCTCCCTTTTTTCCTTCATGTGACTCAGACATTGAGCATTTGAAAGATAATTCAGTGGGAAGCAATTATCAGGGGACCCTATATGAGAAATGCTGTTGTAATAATGGGCTGTGCTTAAGTCCATTCCCAAAGCAGCTAGTTTGTTCCACTTTGAAATAATTCTGACGGGACAAAAAACCCCACATTAATACAGAAAATGGTATAAATGTAATCCTAGCAATCATTAACAAATATTAATAAATCATAAATACACAAACTATTAATAATGTGCTCTCCCCACCTTCTTTTTTCAAAGCAGAAGTCATATGGTGGAGCGACTCTGTGAAAGTAGCAAAGGTAATATGTGTGGAGAAGCCATCAGCCATATTCCAAACCTTAAGCTGTACAAGAAAACTCCTAGTGGAGTAAAACTGTATGAATGCAGTCAGTGTGGAAAAGTCTTCAGGCATCGTTCATCTCTTAAGAGGCACAAAAGGAGTCACGCTGGATACAAGCTATATCAGTGTGAGGAATGTGGGAAAGCCTTCAGTTGTTCTTCATACCTAAGGAATCATGTGAAAACTCACAGTGGAGAGAAACCCTATGCATGTAAACTTTGTGGAAAAACATTTATTCGTTCCCATTCCCTCACTGGACATATAAGGAGTCACACTGGAGAGAAACCTTATGAATGTATGCAATGTGGGAAAGCCTTCAGTTGTCCTAAATCCTTTCGAGTACATGTGATGATGCATAATGGTGGGAAACCCTATGAATGTAAGCAGTGTGGAAAAGGCTTTAGCTGTCCCAAGTCTTTTCGAGTACATATGATCATGCACACTGGAGAGAAACCCTATGAATGTAAGCAGTGTGGGAAAGCCTACTGTTGGCTCACATCCTTTCAGAGACATGTGAGAATTCACAATGGAGAGAAACCCTATAAATGTGAAAAATGTGGGAAAGCATTTGGTTGGCCCTCATCCTTACACAAACATGTCAGAATGCACGCTGGAGAAAAACCTATAAATGCAAGCAATGTGGAAAGGCCTTCGGATGGTCCTCATCCTTCCAAAAATGTAAGAATGCAGACTGGAGAGAAACCCTATAAGTGTGATACGTGTGGGAAAGCATTTGGTTGGTCTTCATCCTTACACAAGCATAACAGAATGCACAATGGAGAGAAACCCGTAAATGTAAGCAATGTGGGAAAACTTTCAGGTGGCCCTCATCCTTCCAAAAATGTAAGGATGCAGATTAGAGAAAAGCCCTATAAATGTGAAAAATGTGGGAAAGCATTTGGTTGGTCCTCATCCTTACATAAACATGTCAAGAAACACGGTGGAGAGAACCCTATAATTGTAAGCAGTGCAGGAAGGCCTTCAAATGGCCCTCATCCTTCCAAAACCATAAGGATGCAGACTAGAGAGAAATCTCATAAATGTGAAAAATGTGGGAAAACTTTTAATTGTCCCAAATCCTTTCATAGTCATGTGAGAACTCATAGTCCAAAGAAAACTTATAAGTAATGTGAGAAAACCTGATGCAAATTAATTTGTGTAAAACTGTATGGAAAATCCACACCAAAAGAGAAATCTTATAAAAGTTACAAAGATGGTATCTCATCCTTAATGTGGACTGCTAGCAAGTGAATTTCTGTATCTCTTCAACTAAACATCAAGATGAGAATTCTCAAGTATTCTAAGTATATCTATATATAGTACATGAATTTTGATATATTATGGATTTTTTCATTCATGAATTCAGGTGATATTTCTGTTTCCATTTTGAAATGTGATGCAGCCATGGGTGACTTGATGTGTTTTAAATATGCATTAGGTTTAATTTTATATAGTTTTTAAAATTATTCGGTAAGTATGGGGCCTTTAAGCTACTGTAACATTGGTATTTGTTTGGATTTTCTTATGGGCCCAGTGTGTTCCAAACTGGGTTTCACCTTCCCATTACATATTATTCCATCTTATTATCTTCCTGAGAGAACCTACAACTTTTAAAGTTGGCACTTCTTTGCTTACACAAGGTATGTATTCTCAACACCTTTTTTTTTTTTGGCTAGAGGATCATTATTCCATTTTTCTGGCTTGCAATTTTGTAAATATGTAAGCTGGTAAAAATTTATAGGTATGCAATGGTCTTGAAAGAGTATAGTTTCATTTAAACTATTATTTCCATCTGCTGCTGTATTGTCCTGGCTTCTGGTTAGGAAGTGGACAACACATTTGAATTAAGAAGGGAGACAATGAGGGGCACCTGGGTGGCTCAGTCAGTTAAGCATCTGCCTTGGACTCAGGTCATTATCCCAGGGTCCTGGGACCAAACCTCACGTGGGGCTCCCTACTCAGTGGGGAGCCAGCTTCTCCCTCTCCCTCTTCCCCTCCCCCTTGCTTGTGCTCTCTCTCAAATAAATTTTTTTTTCAAATAAATTTTTTTTAAGGAAGAGAGACAATGAAATCTAGAGGGGAGATGGTTCTGTTAGATAGTGTTCTATCAACACAGATAAGGCTAGGAACTACATTTCCCAGGATGCCTTCTCTATATGGTCCCATGATAGAATTCTGTAAGAGCCTAGCTTGCATGAGATTTGGAAGAAACAATCTTCAGCTTATTGAGCCACCACCATGTGAGGAGATAGACAGATGCATAGGGGCTTTGTGGGCACCATCTCCAGCTTATTTTCCTGATTGCTAGTCTTGCTGATCAAAAGTGTCCTTAAAATGAACAACTGCATGACTCCCATTCTGTCAGAGGGGTAGGCTTTCACATCCACCCTACCAGCTTTCCCATCATGGATGCACCTCCATGGTTAGATGTCTACAGCTTGCATTTTCCTGAAAGCCCTGTACTGTACTGATTAGGACATCATGGCTGTTGCTCTTATCTAATATGTTCTGACCTCTCTTCTCTGGATCGTAAGATATTCATATCACATCTGATTTGTATGGTGAACAGCTCATCCTCTTAATATTTCTCATGCTTCTATGTTTCTGATTCTACTAGAACAGATGCAGTGTTGCATCAATAACAACATATGGGACTGTGTTTCCCTCCAGCATCATTGAGCAGCTACCCCAAACCAGTATTTCTATGAAATAAATAAGCATTACTGACATACTGGGCAGACTATGTGGGTTTCCTGTTACTCCGCACTGACTACCATCCCTCAGGGTGTGTTCAATTATTAAGATTGAGCATGTGTGGTTAGATACAATGTGTTTTTTGGTTGAACAAATGCTGTGTTTCTGAAAAATATTCTATTAATTGTTTTCATATGAGTTATGTACTTTATATGTTTCTGAGAAATCTTATTAACTATATTTTCAAATGTATACTAATAAATGTCAATCTCTTTAATTTACTGAAAATACAGTAAAATATTGCAACTCTGAGCTGTCAAATCAACCTTGTAACTGTGAATTTAAGATTTGTAGAAATTTAGGCAGTTTTCATACTAGTGTATTTTATTTGTATATAGTGTTATAATTGTTTCAGCATAACTTCTTATTCATAATAGTAAAAACTTAAATAATAGTTTTAGCAATTTAATTAGGTAGCAAATAAGTCTAGCAAATGATATAAAATATTCTGATGAGAAAGTATTTTAAACTTTGTTGGAAAATATAAAAGCAGAGTGAAGTAAAATATAAACTATGACAAGGGAGCTAAAAGGGGTGAGGAACAAAGGATAGAGGTCTCAGTGAATGAGAATATCATCGATTCATGTATATTTACACTACCTAATATGCCTTAGATCCTTTCTGGAAGTGTTCAAAAGTGTTAGTAAATAGTGGGTGGTAATACAGGAATAATTCTCCACTCGTTAAGTTATCAGTAATTATTTTCCATAAAAGTGAAGATATAGTTCAGCCACTTTTTTGCAATGGTTAAAAATTTTAAGGCATGTCATGTATGTTTATGAGACTGGACATGGGTATTTGGGATCAGAGAGTTCATATGGATTTGAAGCACAGTGTATGGGTGTTTATATTTAACATCCTCATGAAATAATTTGAAATGGCCTCATATATTTGGTATTCTCATCTTGGGGCTCCATTTTGCTTGTTACAGGTATTCTTTGCACATGCTTAGGCTTCCAATACACATTAAGAAAGAAAAATATAACAGTATTTTGTTTAATTAAAAGGGAGATAAAGTCCAGTCTTCATCTGTTTTTTCACATTAATTGTTGTTTTCACAGCACAGCAGAGATTAATGTAATTTCATAATCCTTATTACCTCATTTGATCACTTCTCCCAACATCCTTCCAATTGTACAAGTGACAGAAGTTGGCATGGAAGCAGGGTCCTGCATAAGCTTATGCACCTGATAATAGTGCATAATTATAATGGAGCCTCTCTATTTTGAAGGCCTAATGTGTGCCACCGCCTGTCCTGGGCACTGTTGGAAATTTGAAAATCTCACAATTCTAGAGGACAAGGATATTTACACAATTTTCTTTTTTTTTAAAGAGCTTTTGGTTTTTTTTTAAGATCTTATTTATTTTTTCATAAGACACACCAGAGAGAGGCAAAGACACAAGCAGAGGGAGAAGCAGGCTCCATGCAGGGAGCCGGATGCAGTAGTCAATCCCAGGACTCCAGGATCACACCCTGAGAAGGCAGATGTTTAACTGCTGAGCTACGCAGGTTGCCTGTAATTACACAATTTTCAAAACGTAATGTTAAATTTTAAACATGTATTCAAAAGACTATATTCTGGAAAGAGTAAAGGTAAAAGGAAGACTAGATCAGAAGGTTAAGAGTGGGGGGACATTTGGGCACTAAGAGGTTGTTTCCTGGGGGGGGGATGGAGTGTTCTGTATTTTTACTATGGTAGTACAAGTATGAATTTATGAAAACCCACAGAACTATACTTACAATGGCCAGTTTTTTAAAATGAATTATTAGAAAACAAGGCAACAAATACATGAACTAAAGGGAAATTTAGACTCACCTACACCTTGATGTTTAGGTGAACAATGACAGTCCTTCCCACCTCCTAAAGACCTGTGACCCATCAGGCCTTTCTTGTAACTCATCTGAAGTTAGAAAACACTCCAGGGTCACACCTGTCCACACCTTAGTCACATTACCTGAAGGAAATGAAAGGGAACCAGCAGAGTGTCTCTAGGCTTACACTGTGTTCCTGGACTCTCGGGAATTCTGTGGCTTACAATGTAAAAGCAATTCCAGAGCATTCTCAAGGAGATCCCCGGGAGTGGGGGGAGGGGGGAGTCGGCTTGGTGGTGGGTACACACATTCGGTCCTGTCTGCGGCCATCTGCAGCTCCACGCGGACCACCTGACCTCTCCGGGTCGGAGCCAACTCTGACCTGCACCGCAGAAAATCTTCGCTGCCCATGGACCCCGGAGGCGCTCCGCTTGTCATTCCTCCGCAGCAGCTCCACGCGGCTGCAATGAGAGTCCGGAGGAGAGTGTGACAGGTGACGCGCATCCTTCCTCCAGGGCGAGGGCGACGGCTCCCGCGGGACCTCAGCAACCTGCCAGCCAGGCAACTTGGACTTCCATCCGCCCCAGCCGTGACCCCTACCACGTGCGCCACGTGCTCAGCAGGACGCGACGCTCACAGCCATGCGCATGCGCACCCCCCCCCCCTGCGCCCTCGCTCCCGTACTGAGCTGGGCGGCGTCGCGCACGCGCAGTCGACCCCCGGGCTTTCTCGCCTCCGAGCTCCCCAACAGCTCCAGGCAGAATCTGCAGAACCCTTCCCGCCGCACGCCGTGCTCACTCCCGACCCTGAGCCCCCGCGGCTCCCACGGTGGAAATGCAGTTTGTGCGGTGTCCAGCGTGCTCCCGGCAGGCAGCGCGGGCGCAGTCACGGCGGAGGCGGGCGTGCGCGGGCCCTCCTCTCTAGGAGCTTCGGGGAGAACGCGCAGTCGCAGTTGTCGTCTGGGTGGGCCCGGGATGCTGAGGAGGCGTCCCGGAAGTCCCGCCCCCGCGCCTATGTACCAGCTTCCGGGTGGCTCCTCGGTCACAGAAGTGGTCGCAGGTAGCCTGGAAACGGGATGTCCTGGCTTTCCTCCCAGGGGATGCGGTGAGTGCGCGGGCCTGCGAGGCCGCAGGGCCGGCGGCGAGAGTCCACCCGGGGATGCGAACACCGAGGGGAGCACCGCGGGGAGCGCCGGGGCGGAGCAGGGGTGCGGGGAGGGGGCGGATCGAAGTAGGACCCCCCCCCCCCATCCAGGTGTCAGGGGCTGAGAACCCGTCTCCCCGCAGAAACCTACAGCACAGCGAGGCCCTGGCGGCTGGCGGCTCTTGGGTACGGGGCGCTGACGACACCGTCGCCCGCCGCCGGTCATGGAGACCGGGGGCTGCGCTGGGCGCAGGGGGGCTTTGTGCACAGTGCGGGTTCTGCGGTGTGATCGCCCATTTTCCAGCAGGTCAGCCGAAGTATCCTTCGAGAATTCACTTGGGAGCCCACGGGACCCCTGTACTGTTTGGCATGGGGAACCTAACCCTTCACTCTGGGCAGACCAGAGGGATGTGAGCCCCTGAATATGTTGGTATAGGTGTGTGTGTCTGTGTGAACCTGGCCTTTCAGTAAGCATTTAGGCTGTGGCCTGGGTGCTGTTGGTTGACCAGTGATCAGGACAGAGGGAGTATCTCTTCCTACCTGCAGCTGAAATTCTTTTTTTTTTTTTTAAAGATTTTATTTATTTATTCAGGATAGACACAGAGAGACAGAGACAGAAGCAGGCTCCATGCCGGGAGCCTGACGCGGACTCGATCCCAGGAATCCAGGATCACGCCCTGGACCAAAGGCAGGTGCTAAACCGCTGAGCCACCCCCTGCAGCTGAAATTCTTAAGGACACCTCATCAAAGTACAAGGTGTATCGGATGGTGATAGGTTCTTTTTTTTTTAAGATTTTATTTATTATTTATTCATGAGAGACACAGAGAGGCAGAGACACAGGCAGAGAGAGAGGGAGAAGCGGGCTCCATGCAGGGAGCCCGACATGGAACTCGAACCTGGGTCTCCGGGATCAGGCCCTGCCGAAAAGAATAGAATCAAATTGAATCGAATTGAATCGAAACGATTTGAATCGAATCGAAACGAAAAGAATCGAATCGAATCAAATCGAAAGGAATCGAATCAAATTGAATCGGAAAGAATCGAAGCGAATCGAATGGAATTGAAAAGAATCAAATCGAAAAGAATCGAATCAAATCGAATTGAAAAGAATCGAATCGAATCGAATCGCGGCCAAAGGCGGTGTTAAACCGCTGAGCCACCCGGGCTGCCCGGTTCTAAAGGGAAAAAGAAAGTGGAAGAAGAGTGCAGAGGGCCTGGGCTTTGTTGGTGTCTCTTGGAGGTCAGTCAGAGTGTGTGAAGCTTTATTCCAGGTTTCAAAGTCTAGGTGATTGTGTCTGTCTGGGGGCCACATGGGACTTGGCTGGCATTGTCCGTGTGGCGGAGTTGTGTTCACACAGGAGTGTCTGTGAGTCTCCTGCATTTACTGTGATGAGAGCAGTTCTTTGTCTCTATGTTTCGCATGCTGTGTGTAATAAGGTAATGTTGGCCATTTCTTCATTGGAAACAGGGTCTGTTCAATTCTTCTCTCTGTTTTTGAATTAGGTTGTTTGTTTTGCTATTGAGTTGTGTGTGGGTTCTTTATCAGATACATGACTTTGCAATTATTTTCTCTCATTCTGTTGGTGGTCTCTTCATTTTTTTGATGGAGAAAAGTTTCAGGTAACTAAAAGTACAACAGTCTCAACCACCTAACACCCATTAGGATGGCTACTTTAAAAAAAAAAAAACAACTCAGAAAATAACAAGTGAAGATGTGGAGAAATGGGAAGTCTTGTGTACTGGGTGTAGGAATGTAATGTGGAATTGCTAATGAAAATAGTATGGCTGAAAAAAAAAGAAAATAGTATGGCTGTCTTAAAAATATTAAAAATTGAATTACTGTGTGATCCAGCAGTTGTACTTCTGAGTATATACCCCCAAAAATTGAAAGCAGGGACTAGATATTAGTACATCCATGCTCGTAGAAGCATTATTCATAATAGCTAAAGGGTAGAAGCAACCCAGATGTCCATCGATGGATGGATGGATAAATGAAATGTGGTGTATATATACAATGGGATATTATTCAGCCTTAAGGAAGGAAATTCTAACACATACTACAAAATGAATAAGCCTTGAAAACATTATGCTAAATGAAATAAGACAGTTACCAAAAGACTGATACATGGTGGTTGCCAGAGGTCAGGTCATGATGAGGGGAATGGGGAGTTCTTGTTAAATAGGTTGAGTCTCAGTTTTGCAACATGAAAACAGTTCTGGATGGTGCTGATAGCTGCACAACAATGTGAATATACTTGGTGACCCTGAACTGCACCCTTTAAAATGGTTAAGATAGTAAACTTTATATTTTGTATTTTACCACAATTAAAAAATATATAAAAGTATCTCAATTTAACAACCAAATTCATGCTTCATACAATAATAGTCTCCTCTGGAATGGAGGAAAGGGCCTGTCTTCTTATGCTAGAGTATTTGTTATCTGCTGCTGCATAGTATCACTTCAAAACCTACAGATTAAAACATTTATTTTGCTAACAAACCTGCCATTTGACCAGGACTGGGTATTGACATATCTGCTCCATTCCATCACCACACTAGAACCAGTTGGAGTGTACTTTTGGCCAACTAGTTTTTACAGTTCCTACCATCTCTTTTTATCCTGGAGATCATAGGGAACTTTATAGCAAATAGCAGGGTTGACACATGAAACAATACAATATCTTTTTTTTTCCCTTTTAGCAAAAGTGCCCTTTTTAGTTCACCATCAGCAAATCTGGTCTCTATCCAGTCTGAAAGAAAATCAAAACCAAGTCATAAAAAGACAAGGTTATTACGTTTGGTTGGACTCTGAAAATCACAATTCATTGTCTTTTCTTATCTTGTAAAACTGTTTCTTTAGTTTCATTTTCTGGGATTTGAGGATATGCATTATTAGTAGTCATTACTAGATGGGAGCAGAGAGCATCAGTCAGATTTCACTAGAGGATCAAATCAGCTCAAGCATCTCAACAGCATGTGTTTTTGGAGGCTTTAGGATGCTGCTTACGCCAAGGCTGCTGCTGAGGCACCTCACCCTTGCACACGTAAGGGGCTTGTGTGCCCCTACAAAAGCCTCTACCTATGACCCTGAGTTCTGCCAAATGGCTGCTAGTGTGCCTAATGCTTTTTTCGGACAACAGGCTATCATTGTACGATCTGGCCCTGTGATCACAGCAATTTTCTCACTTTTGCATCTCTCTCTGTATGTGGACCTGAGCCAAGCCAACTTGGTGGCTTCATTCTCTTTTTCTGAGAACATTCCTAGCCATAAATGTGAGTCTGCTAGGTCATGTGTTACCTCTTTCCCTTAGTTAGGAAATTTACATGGAAGTGAAATATATGTAAGTTGCCATATCATGCCTTACATATAACTTTTTTCCAAACAAACTAAACATAAATGTGAAAATTTAAACAATTTAAGAAGAAATCACAAGAGATCATCATGAATTTGGAATAGGCAAAAATTTCTTAAACAGAACACAAAAATAATAATCATGGAGAATAGAGTGCACTGTAAGTAAGAAGTGCCCCCTGCCCCAAAAAAGTCAACATTCATAGAGTAAAAGAGCAGCCCAGAGAATAGAAAGAAGAAGTTTCAACCTGTATATATGGCAAAGGACTTGTACCCAAAATATATCACATGCCCCTGCAAGTTAATAAGAAAAGTGCAGGCAATGCAAAAGAAAATGAATCCTTCACAAAGGAAGATATTCAAATAGCTAGTATAGAGAGGGAGACAGAACATGGAAGACTCCTAACTCTGGGAAACGAACTGGGGGTGGTGGAAGGGGAGGAGGGCGGGGGGTGGGGGTGACTGGGTGGCGGGCACTGAGGGGGGCACTTGACGGGATGAGCACTGGGTGTTATTCTGTATGTTGGCAAATTGAACACCAATAAAAAATAAATGTATTAAATAAATAACAAATAGCTAGTATAGATTTAACTTAGCTATAATTAATGATAATTATAATATAGATGTATAACTAGAATAGAAATGTTCAATTTGGTTAGTCATCAGGAAAATACAAATTAAAAGCACAATGAGATAGCAGTACGTCCTCACCAGAGTTGTTAAAATGAATATATACAAAATACTGGCAGGAGAATGTCAGTGAAGATGTAGAGTGACTGGAATTCTTCCACACTGTGGAGTGTAAGTTGATATAACCACTTTGGAAAAGTGTTTCCAGTATCTGCTAATACTGAGAGTATGCATTCCCCATGTCCCATGTGTGTGTGTGTGTATATACACACACACATATTCCAAATAGAAATGCATATATACTTTTACCAAGAAGGTACTTGCTAGAATGACCAACGCACTGCTATTTATAATAGCTCTACATTGGGAACTACTCATATCTATCAACAATAGAATGGATATTTTCAGGTAATAACAGAATAAAAATCAAAACAAGACAAAACAAACAGCTGGAGACTGACTTACAATGTTGCTTGGAAACCCAGATACACAAAAATATGTAATTCTAATTAAAGAAAATACAAACTAGGTGAAACCCATTCATGCTCTCATCTTTTGAGGATAGTGACTGGAAGGGAGCACAAATGGTTCTCCAGGTGCTGGCAGTTTTCTGTTTCTTGATTTGGTGATTACATGGGTGCATTAAATTTATAAAAACCCAGTGAGCCATTTTAGAATATGTTCACTTTTCTTTTTTTTTTTATGTTCACTTTTCTATATGCCTATTGCACTTCTGTAAAAAGTTAAAAGGAACAGGGACAGTTGGGTGGCTCAGTGGTTGAGTGTCTGCCTTCAGCTCGGGGCATGATCTCAGGGTCCTGGGATCGAGACCCACATCAGGCTCCCCATAGGGAGCTTTCTTCTCCTTCTGCTTATGTCTCTGCCTCTCTCTCATGAGTAAATTTTTAAAGTCTTTAAAAAAGAAAATAAAAAGTTAAAAGGAACAAATGGAAAACGTGACTATGAATATATCAGCAAAATTAAGAACTCCAAGGATGAAGCCTGCAATTTACATACACCTGAAGAGAAACTTAGTGGAAAGTAAGAAAACATAGAAGAGAATGTCAAGGATGAAGCCCACAGAGGCAAAACTGGTGGTAAGTACAGAGGAGAGAGTATGAGCCATTATGCCATTTAAAATTATGGACCTTGGAATGTATCAAAAGGGGAAAAATTATACTTATTGCAGAACTCTGTTCCAGTACCTATAAAATATCATTTAAATGCTAAAACTGTATCCAACCTCAGTAAACCCAACAGCTCACTCTGTCCTCTCCCCCTGGAATACAAAATCTTGCCTGTGAGGAGCCTGGAATACAAACTGTCCTATTTTCAGTAAACCAGTCAGTCCAACAGGAAAGTTCTTATAGTTCAGAATATCATACTGTTCCATATATGTTTTTCTTCTAAGGAGCCAGTCACCAGTGTTGTTATTCAACTAGTTCTTCCTTAGAGGAAGTGGAGCTAAAAAGAGATGCATAATCTGTAATGGAAAATGAACTCAGAAAAGCAAAATATTTAAGGTTGTGGCATAGCTTTGGAAAGTTTTATTTGATACACCAATTGATCACTTACTTCCAGCATATTCAAGTGTAAAAATATCTAATATCCATAATATCTACAATGTCCATTCCAATCTTTGTGTAAGTTAAATGAGAAAACATAATAAATGCATGGGAAACTAAAATTGTACATATCAACACATGAAAATAGAGACATTAAATTTATATCTATGTGTTAATTGAAATTGCCATGTACTCTCTAATGCTTGGGGACCATTAGTAATCTATGAATGTAGTGTGGTTTCATAAAAATCTGTATTTGAAATCCAGGCAAACCTGTGACTGAGATAAATTATGGAAATCGGTACACAGAGTGTCTTTCACAGAAGAGTTCAAAGGACTCGACTCTTGTAGAGTCATTTAAAGACATCGTGGGTAGGATTGGGAAATTAATGACATTGGGAAAAGAAGTTTTGGCTACACTGGGCAGCAACTCCTCCATCACAAGAATTGCTCTAACCAGTGCTATCTTCTATTTGATGAAAATTCCAACATGAATGAAATTAAGTTCAAGCTACTCATGTTCTTAGAAACTTTTTACATCGTGAAACATGTACGGTTACAACTTCACCACTGGAGAGAGGACATCAACTTATTTTACATGAGCTCTTTGAACTTTCCAGGACTTCACAGGGAGGATCAGGTACCCAGGAAATTATAGACTTGGGGCTACAGAAAATAATGGGAATCATTACCTACTAGGGAACAAACTGTAGACTTTCAGCATTCTCCACATATTCTACTTCTGTATCAATGAGGAGCACGTTATGAAGGACATTGTAGACAGTGTAACTGGCATCCACAATGGTCCTGTGTAAAGGGTGCAAAGGCACAACCTTCAAGGAAGCAGCCAGTGAGCATTGTTCTTAAGTTTC
Organism: Canis lupus baileyi; assembly: GCF_048164855.1. Taxonomy (NCBI): domain Eukaryota; kingdom Metazoa; phylum Chordata; class Mammalia; order Carnivora; family Canidae; genus Canis; species Canis lupus. The sequence goes on along the minus strand of NC_132856.1, from coordinate 58,058,343 downwards.
ATAGTCAAAACCAGGAAAAAAAAAAGCACTGGGAACAGAAAGGCCAGAACTCCTCCCCAGAAGAAAAGTCTGGGTATTTAGAAGGATCAGCTGTCTGAGTCCCTTCAAAAGTGGCATGAACTCTTTCTTGCTGACAGGGAAATCCCACAAGGCAGTCATAATCTATACCTCTCATATTCTGTTACAGTGTTCAATGCAGTTGTATGGAGCCTAATTGTATACTAATGTCCCCATAAATAAGGGTCACCTTGGTTGGTGAATCTATGACTCTGGAGAGTGAAGTTCATTTTAACAATGATTGAAATCACTCTGATTCAGGCATCCTCTATAAAGCTATATGGATATTGCTCCTAACCATTTCCTCCCTCAAATCCCAGAGGACCTGCTCATCTTTCATATCATCTGAGGCAAACATCCTGGCCAGGTACAGCCAAATGCAGCAATAATACCACCATGTCCAGGGCCAAAGAAGCATTCCTGAAAGCCAACAAATACAGAGAAGAAAACCGACCTTTGGTAATCAGAAGACGAGAAAAATCACAGGTGATCTGGATGAAAAGGGGATCCCTGGGTGGCGCAGCGGTTTGGCGCCTGCCTTTGGCCCAGGGCGCGATCCTGGAGACCCGGGATCGAATCCCACATCGGGCTCCCGGTGCATGGAGCCTGCTTCTCCCTCTGCCTGTGTCTCTGCCTCTCTCTCTCTCAATCTGTGTGACTATCATAAATTAAAAAAATAAAAAAAAGGGGGGGGAAGCAGGGTCCATTTTTCAACTAGTGTTAATAATGCAGTGGGGAACATTGTAAGTAGTAACATCATCAGTCACCCATAGGAACTCCAGGAAAAATTTCTAGAAGTTCAGGAAGGCAGTTAGCAGAAAGAAAGAACTATGGGGACAAAGTTCTTAAGTGTTACCTTGAGGGATGCCTGGGTGGCTCAGCGGTTGAGTGTCTGCCTTTGGTTCAGGGTGTGATCCCAGAGTTACAGGATTGAGTCCCACATCGGACTCCCTGCATGGAGCCTGCTTGTCCCTCTGCCTGTGTCTCTGCCTCTCTCTCTGTCTCTCTCTGTCTCTCATGAATAAATAAAAATCTTTTTTTTTAAGTGTTACCTCGAAAATTAGAAGCAGGTTTCCTGGAAGTCGGGATTTACTTAAATCAGTAGTGCTTGGTCTTTCTGTTTTATCTCCTAACATCTCCTATCTAGCTTACATAAAGGGCTCCCCACATCAAGAATACATTATTTTCTAGTTGTTCCCTGGGAAAAGTGCATAGGTCTAGTTCCCCCCATACACTGTTGAGCTGTGAGAGCATAGTCCTGAGGAAACATTTTATCCTTCCTCTCTCCAACCTACCCTCAAGTGCACCTCTGGGAATTTGTACAATCCCAATAGTGTCTTCCTCCACCGACCTCAAATCTGTGCGAAATGGCTGATGGGTTCCTGTAGTGATGGCCTTGAACCTGTTCTGTTTCTGATAGGTAAAATTAGGGACAGTCCTGCCCCATTTTGTGTAAGCCACATCAGGGTGCTCTCCAAGTTGCTCTGATCATTCTGGTAGGCGGTGTAGTCATGATACCCTAAAATTGTGTAACTAAAGAGTCTTCCTGTTGATCTCAATGGCAGACATGAAGGCCAGAACATTGTTATTGAATCCCTTTGCATTGAAGGAAGTGCATTAGGAATCAGAGCCCATCCAGGACTTTGTCAAAGAAAGAAACAACTTTATTCTTACCTGTTAGCTAGATTAAAGTCCCAGTTGGGGAACAGATTGTGCCCTACCCTTGGATGAATCTTTTTTTTTAAAGATTTTATTTATTCATGAGACACACACACACACACAGAGGCAGAGACACAGGCAGAGGGGGAAGCAGGCCCCATGCAGGGAGCCCGATGTGGGACTCGATCTTGGGTCTCCAGGATCACACCCCAGGCCAAAAGCGGCACTAAACCACTGGGCCACTGGGGCTGCCCCCTTGGATGAATCTTAAGCAGATGCCACCATTTGGTTTCTTCTTAAAAGTCATTTTCAGGTCTTAAAAGTCCTCTGGCTACTTTCAGATATGGTGACTTAAAGTCACTATAGCTTAAGTACTTAAACCAGGGCCTAAGAGGCTTCCCATTGAAAGGAAGAACCAAATCAATGGAAAACCAAGTATTTCTACTTTTACTCCAAATATTTATCAGTACATTAGTCCATGATGTGATAATCAGAAAACACAATGATCAATATATAGAATTGGAAAGAAGCAAATATTGTTTCTAGAGATGATAGCATTTCATTTTTCTTAGGAAAGATCTTCTCAGCAGCTACAATTCTCCTTGGATTTGCTGGATTACCAAAAACTTGCATAGATATCATTCTGCTTGTAGGAAAGGACATATGCTGGGGTAAAACTATGTAAATGATCCTGTCCCCTTTTCACACTAGGGACCAACTCTAGAGAGAGAGAGGTAGAAACACAGGCAGAGAGAGAAGCAAGCTCCACGCAGGAGCCCGATGTGGGACTCGATCCCGGGACTCCAGGATTATGCCCTGGGCTGAAGGCAGGCACTAAACCACTGAGCTACCCAAGTGTCCTATGGTTTTCAGACACTCTTGATCAACAGGCCCAGAAGGCAGGAAAATCTGCTGGAAATTGGTGCCCACCAAGATCTAATGCACACATTTCAATGTAGGATAACTTCTAAAACTAATTATGGGGGATCCCTGGGTGGCACAGCGATTTAGCACCTGCCTTTGGCCCAGGGCGTGATCCTGGAGACCCGGGATTGAATCCCACATCGGGCTCCCGGTGCATGGAGCCTGTTTCTCCCTCTGCCTGTGTCTCTGCCTCTCTCTCTCTCTCTCTCTCTCTCATAAATAAATAATAAATAAATAAATAAATAATTTTTTAAAAAAAATAAATAAAACTAATTATGACTTAATGTTCATTTCTGCCTTCTTATCTCATTGCCATTCCTAATCTGGGACAATACTGGGAAAAGATTCTGGGAAATGTAGTTCCCAGGCTTACCCACATTGACATGTCATAATCTATCCTGAAATAGCTATTCTAGCTTTTATCATATTCAAGTAATAAGATCTCTCTTTTTAACTCAAAGCTCTGTATCCAATTCCATCTGAGCCGAGAGCTCAGGTGAGCAAAAATGGGCAAAAGAGGAAAGTAAGTCAGATGAGGGTGTCTTCATTTCAACAGCTTTACACTGAGGAATCTCTGCCAGAAAATAAAATATTGTGTCCACTAACTAGAAGAAATGGCAAACATATATTTTTGTAAATACTAAAGACTGAGAACCTCAAAAATATTGTTTTCCTTAGAAAGGAGGGAAGAGAGGATAGATGTCCAGTATATAAATCCCAGTATGTGCAAGAAACAAAATTACAATGACACCAAAGTATCTTTATCATAATAACCACATGCCTGAAATGTAATGAAAACTAGAAATAAATAACACGATCTAAAATCCCAATAGTGGGAACCCTGGTTGGTGCAGCGGTTTAGCGCCTGCCTTTGGCCCAGGGCGCGATCCTGGAGACCCGGGATCGAATCCCACGTCGGGCTCCCGGTGCATGGAGCCTGCTTCTCCCTCTGCCTGTGTCTCTGCTTCTCTCTCTCTCTCTCTCTGTGTGACTATCATAAATAAATAAAAATTTAAAAAATAAATAAATAAATAAAATAAAATAAAATCCCAATAGTTACATTTTAAAAATACACTTCAAAAGGTCTGTTCCAAAAGACTTTATAGGGTAAATAATTTCTATGTAAGCAATTCATAATTAAAATATCGTGTATCAAAACATGTAATTTGGCAGACAGGGTATATAGTGGCAAAATGGTGGCCATCTAAAAGATATGTCCACTCTGAATCTTTATTTGAAGAGTCCTTGCAGATGTAGTATCTCAAGATGAGATCATCCTGGATTAGGTCATAGGCACTAAATCCTAAGACACGTGTCCTTACAAGAAAAGGGGATAGAGCAGGTAGAAATGGTGATGTTAAGACGGGGGGAGAAATTGAAATGATAAGTGTCAAGAACACTAAGAGTTGCTGGTAGCCACTAGAAGCTTGTAAAGTGACATGGGTCATGTTCCTCTTCAGAACCGTCCGAAGGAACCAGTGTGTGTGTGTGTGTGTGTGTGTGTGTGTGTGTGTGTGTGTTTAATAGAGACACAGAGAACATGAGTGGGGATAGGGGGCAAAGGGAGAGGGAGCCCACATGAGGCTCAGTCTCACCAATCTGAGATCATGACCTGAGCTGAAATCAAGAGTTGGATGCTAAAACAACTTAGCCACCCAGGAGCCCAGAAGGAACCAATGTTAATGACACCCTGATTTCCAACTTCTAGCCTCCAGATCTGGAGAATAAATTTCTGTTCCTTTAAGTTACCAACTTTGTGGCAATTTGTCAGGGCTGCCTTAGCAAAATAATGCTTAAAGGAGTATTTATCTCCTAAATGTTTTTCTCAGAAAGAACTAGAAATAATGTGATAGGAGTCTACTTTAAGGCACTAATAATGTCAACAATATAAAATGCTTATAAAATTTTTCTAATAGTATGTAAATTTTGTGCACAATAAGTGATGTAATTTACATGAAGTTTTTCCCACATTTACTGACATAAGGTTTCCCTCCTGTTAGGGTTTCCATGTCTTTTTTTTTTTTTTTTTTTTTTAAGGATAAGGTACCACAGAGGTCTTTCCCACACTGCTTACATTTAGAGTTTCTCCCCACTGTGAATTCTCACATGTCTTTGTAGGGATGTGAGTCTACTGAAGGCTTTACCACATTGCTTACACTTATAGGGTTTCTCTCTACTGTGAGTTCTCAAATGTCCTCGAAATGATGATGACCAACTGAAAGCTTTCCCACATTGCTTACATATATAGGGTTTCTCTCCAGTGTGAATCCTCACGTGTTCTAAAGTATGAGAGACTGCTGAAGGCTTTTCCACATTTATTACATGCATACGGATTTTCTCCTGTGTGAGTTCGCAAATGTCTCTTAAACGATGAAGGGGAGCTGAAGGATTTCCCGCATTGTTTACATTCATTTTTTTTTCATTGTTTACATTCATAAGGCTTTTCTCCAGAGTGTGTTCTCATGTGAATCCTGAGGTCAGAGGGCCAGCTGTAGGCCTTCCCACATTCCACACATTTATAGGCTTTCTCTCCAGTGTGCATTCTTGCATGTATGATCAGGTAAAAAGGATGAAGAAAGGCTTTCCCACATTCCTTACATTCGTAGGCTTTGCACTGTGAACCTTCGCATGTTTTCTGAGACAAGGGAGAAGAGAAGGATTTATTACATTCTCTACAGGCATAGGGTTTCTCAACAGTATGAGTTTCCCTATGTGTCCAGAGGTTTGAGGGAGATCTGAAGGTTTTCCCACACTTTTCACATTCATAAGGCTTCTCTCCAGTGTGGGTTCTTATATGAACCCTAAGTTTGGAGAAGTATATAAAGGCTTTTCCACATTCCTTACATGTGTACAGTTTCTCTTCAGTGTGAGCTCTTATGTGTGCCCTAAATGATGAGTAACAAATAAAAGTTCTCCCACATTCCTTACATCGATGGGATTTCTGTCCATGTTGAAGTGATGTTATGGGACTCTTTAGGGATGTAGTATCCATGATGGCTTTTTCAAACTTAATGTATTCATAGGACTTTATTACTCCAGTAGAAAGTTTCTTATGCAATATAAAATTTGAAATCTGGTTGGTTTCTCCACATTGATTAGTTCCATTATTTTCTGAGAGTATCTCCACCGCATGACACCTGTTACAAATAAGCATCATGTTACCAGTGATTAGCTAACAATTCACTGATGGCTTTTAACAATTAATAGGATTACGTTTTTACCATATTCAATGAATGTGTACATTTCCTGCCCTGTCAGAATTGTTCTAAAGTGGTACATAAGCTAAATGCTCTGATTGAGGGCTCTGTCCCATTTACCATTTCAGTGTTTTTTACCTTTTGGATTTTGTTTCCTGATGGCTGTTTACAACTGAACTATCTCAAATAATCAACACATGCACCACTTTTATAGAACTGGTGAAAATTCTCTGTGAATACTCATCATCTGATGTATACCTACATATGTGTACACACACACAGACACACACACACACACAGAGACACATACACACATTAATATCATGGCATACTCAGACTCTCTCCTGAGACCTGCTTTCTCTCAAGTTGATGCCACTCACCTCATACATGTCCCCAGGTTCTTGTGCTGATCTTCAATACCATGGCATTTCCAGTTTTCACCTACAATGAAGGACCAGGAATATTTCTTCTGAATCTTACTGTAGTCCATTCATGTCATATTTCTTCCCCAAACATATACTATAGAGGATTTGACCTGGTTTTGAGTGTTATGATATGAAAAACAGCAACAAAACTTTCTTTCTTTGGAAAGAACTGGTGAGATGAAGGCAAAAAAAAATAAGTTGGGAGCACACTTCTTTTCAAATAGTGATCCAAAAAAATAAACACATTTTATAAGGAGGAATGTACTTTTGAGCAAAGGACCACAACAAACCTTGAAGAGTTTTGGCTATTTCAGGACTTTGACAACAACAAAGACAAGAGGCCAAAATGGTGTGCAATTTACTGGAAATACTCCATGAAGATTGAGATTTATGGCGACATAAACACCCTATTGTCAGGAAAGCAATGTGGAAAGGAATTGGACAAACTGCACATGCTCAATACTAACTTTAAAAGAGAAAATATGGAAGGTTTTTCAGTGTGAACAAAGATATTTGTGAGGATGGGAAAAATAAAAAAAAAAAGATGCCAATGTGTCTGACAAAATGAAACTTCCTCAGTAAGAAGAGTAATTTATTTTTAATTAATATTTCCAAATGTAGGGCAGCCCGGGTGGCTCAGCGGTTTAGCGCCACCTTTGGCCCAGGGCATAATCCTAGAGACCCAGGATCGAGTCCCACATCGGGCTCCCTATGTGGAGCCTGCTTCTCCCTCTGCCTGTGTCTCTGCCTCTCTCTCTCTCCCTCTGTCTCTCTGTCTCTCTCTTTCTCTCTCTCTCATGAATAAATAAATAAAATCTTAAAAAAAATATTTCCAAATGTAATGCTCCCCAACAAGGGTTGTTCCTCTTAAAGCAAAGAGTTATAACCCTTACAGAGGTGAAAAGCATTTAAAAGGGAAAGTATCTGGGAAAGAACTAGGGGTGGTAGAAGGGGAGGAGGGCGGGGGGTGGGAGTGAATGGGTGACGGGCACTGGGGGTTATTCTGTATGTTAGTAAATTGAACATCAATAAAAATAAATTTAAAAAAATAAAGTATTTAGGAAAAAAATATAAGAAATAAAATTTCTTATAAACCAAAAAAATAAAAAATAAAAAAATAAAAGGGAAAGTAGCAGATTCAAATACATACATTAGAAAGTTATTAGACTATATCCTCTAGTAATGTAACCATGTCTGTCTTCCTTAGCTACAAATTCCCATTGTTCAGCTCAAGTTTTGGAACAAGCTCGATAGCTTGCAGGTACTTATACTCTAGAGAGTAAGTGAAGGGATGAAGCCATCCTTACCCACTGAAGTCAGGTTCCTGCAGGTCTCCCGCATCACATCTCTGTAGAGCCTCCTCTGAGCACAATCCAGCAAAGCCCACTCCTCCGGGGTGAAGTCCACAACCACATCCTCAAAAACCACCGAGTCCTGAAACATCCCACAGATTCTGGTTCAACAGGGTACTATTCTCCACCAGTGTGTGCGAGGAAGGGGGAGGGGAAGCTGACTGGGGAACCAGGACTTGAGTCACAGCAAGTTCACACGTAGTTCTGTGGCCTCCCATCAACTCTAGGGCTGTGTCATCCTATCTCCTTCCCTGTCTTCAGCACTTACATCCTCAGGGATGCCAGCTGGCCTTGTAGATTTAATAGCATCTCTAATGAGCTCATCCTGCCACAGTCTGTGACGATTTTCACTCTTCCCCTCCACCTGAAGGGTCCAAAGAAGTCCACAATAAGTCAGAGATATGAAAGAAATACTATACAAATGAAACAATGATTTCCTCTTTAAAAACATCAGTTCCTTGCGATGAAAAGGATTTCTGGGATGCCTGGGTGGCTTGGTGGTTAAGCATCTGCCTTCTGCTCAGGGCGTGATCCTGGAGTCCCGGGATCAAGTCCCACATCAGGCTCCCTTCATGGAGCCTGCTTCTCCCTCTGCCTGTGTCTCTGCCTCTCTCTCTATCTCTCTGTGTCTCTCATAAATAAATAAATAAAATCTTAAAAAAATTATTCTCTTTCTTCACTGTCCTCTACAGGCCTTAGCACATGAAGCCAGCATTGGACCTAGATGAGGTTTTAATGAATGAAAACATGTTGAGGGCCTGGGAGCATTTCCTGCTTCTCTGCCCACCAAGAATTTGATTCTTAAGGGGCCTGGTTATGCCCAACCCTCAACCCAGGCCCTGAATGGACATATTTCCTTGAACTCTGATACACTGTCAACTGGCAGGTCTACCTGGTAGAATAAGAATATTCTTCAGGAGAGGCATTAATACTTATCTGTCTCCTGTTTTTCTATAAAACAGCAATCCTTCCTTTCCTACATTCTCTCTAGGAGACAGGCAGTGTATTGGCAAACGAGCTCAGGCAGAAGTTCAGACCTCACCACAGGGCCTGCGTTCGTGGGCCAGGGTGCTGGTAACCACTAGTTATGGGTGACAGCTCTCCTTCAACAGACAGACTGACATTGCAAGATGTCAGAACAGCCTTGTCTGTCCAGGAAAAGTGTGCCCTGGTTCTGTGAAGAGGCAGTTATGAGTTCCACTGTAGAAGTGAATAAATTGAAATCCAGAAGGGTTTGCCTGTGAATTTGCTGAGATCATAAAATTCATAAAGGTCTCAGGTAGCACCTTCCTCCAGACCATCTGTTCCCACTGTAAAAATCCAGAGGCACTGACCTATATACCAGCCTCCTGGTTCTCTACACACAATAAGCAGTCCACACCCTTTGCCCTGCAGACAAGCTTAACTGCCCAGCCCCGGAACGGGGACTCCATTGGCCTGCAGGATCCCCAGAAAGCTTATCCTTTGAGAAAGCACATCATTCCATTGGCTTCTGCATGCACAAGTGCAAATAGAGGCTGCCACGCTGCAGTACAGGTGCAGCAATTTGCCTGTACAATAAACAGCAGCAGAACTAGAAGTCCAGATGGAAACACTCTTCTTATGAGGTAAGTAAAGCTGCTTTGGGTCTTCTAATTACAGTACAGTGGTATCTAGCGTTGTCTCACAACAAACTTTTATCCACAAATTCGGTGAACTCTTCCACTGTTGCGTGCCATGTGATATTTTAAAGCCATGAATGCCCATAACAGCCTCAAATCAGTATTAACAATACTATGTACTACTGAGCATCCCTGATGTGTGAAATACTTGACACAGAGATTTCCAAACATTAGCTTGTTTCTCTTTTTTTTTTAGCTTGTTTCTCATAATAAATCTCCCAAGTAGATATCATAATCAGTATGTAACAGGAAAGTTAGAAGGACAGTCAGTAACACTCACTTTTACCCAATTCGAATGTTGTAAGTCTGCTTGTCTTCAAAGCCTTAAGTCCTAGTAGCTGTAATTCTAGACATACATACACCTTACAATATGATTATGGCTGTTACATCATTTAGGCTTTTCCAGCCATGTGGTTTCCGTGCAATTGCTCAGCTATGCCTTTGTGCCACAAAAGTAACTACAGACGACATGGAATGGAATGGCTGTGGCTGTGTGTCAGTAAAAGTATATTTACAAAATAAGTGGCAGGCTGGATTTGGCCTGTGGGCTGTGGTCTGTCAACCTCTGATCCAGAGCAGTACCATCAGAGTGGAAGATAATATAGTGTATCTAAATTTGAATTTTCTTGTAACCACCTTATAAAAAAGATGTATTGAATTCATTTTAATTACATATATATTTAAGATTTTATTATTTATCTGAGGGAGAATAAGAGAAAGAGAGCACAATCAGAAGGAGAGAGGGAGAAGCAGACTCCCTGTTGAGCAAGGAGCCCAATGCAGGGCTTGATTCCAGGACCCTGAGATCCTAACCTGAGCTGAAGGTAGATGCTTAACCAACTGAGCCACTCAGATGCCTTTCATTTTAATATTTTTTATTTTGCCCATTAAACTTTTATTTTGCCCATTTCAACATGTACCCAATTATTGAGATATTCTGTATTTTTGTCATAGTGCTACAAATCTGGTATGGATTTCACACATACAGCCCAACTCAGTTTTGACTAGCTGTATTTCGAAAATGCAACAGCCTCATGTGGTCAGAGGCTACTGTAGTAGACTGTGCAGTGCAGATCTGTGAAGACTAGAAACATGAAACATTCTTATTTCACGCATTTTTGGGCTCCTTCTGGTAAAGCCCTTGTCTCAGCCCTTACTTCTCTATACATCTGTAACTCTCATTCATTCATTTGCTAAAAATTGGTTTAGGTGATAATTCCCACTACATGCAGCTACAGGGTATAGTGCTTTAAAAAAGAGAATTCTGAACCACTTGTGTCTTAAATTCTCATGTGGGAGGAAAATAAGGAAATCTGATATAATCTAGGTGAAGGGTAAGTGCTGTAAATAAAATAGAGACAGTGAAAGCATATGGAATGAGAAGGCAAGCAAGCCAAACTAGGGCAAGATAAAATAAAAACAGTAAAAGTAGCCACAGATCCATAAAAACAGAACAGACTGATGACTGCCAGAGGGGAATTCTGAGTACTTCCAGGGGCTCAGTCCATTAAGCATACAGCTCTGGATTTCAGCTCAGGTCATGATGTCAGGATTGTGAAATCAAGCGCCATATTGAGCTCCATACTCAGTGCAGTCTGCTTGTCCCTCTCCTTCTCCTCCCCCTGGCTTGTGCACTACCACAGTCTCCCAATAAATAGATATAGATAGATGGATAATCAATCTTTTTAAAAAAAGATAAATGTATTACTACCATATAGAGAAATAATGTGCATAATAAATTACAACCAAGCTCATTTTATTTCAGGAATGCAAGAATGTCTAAAGACTGACCATAAATTAATATTAATTTTGCTCCATTAATAGAAAATACAGAAAACTCAGGGATGCCTGTGTGGCTCAGTGGTTGATCATCTGTCTTTGGCTCAGGTCATGATCCTGGGGTCCCAGGATCGAGTCCTGCATCAGGCTCCCCGTTGGGAGCCTGTTTCTGCCTCTGCCTGTGTCTCTGCCTCTCTGTGTGTCTCACATGAATAAAATCTTTAAAAAAAAGAAAATACAGAAAAAATTTCATGTCCTTCCATAGAAAGCAATGAGCATTACCATTATTCATGTATAGCAGCATTTAATACTCTGGAACCAGAAGGACGTGCTAGTTGGCTGATTGTGGAAGATGGTGCATGGAAACACCTACTGCAATGTTAAGAATTTTGAAAGAGTAAAACAGTTCCCTTGTCAAGAAGGCAAGACACATAGCGTCCTCTATTGTACAATGAACTGGAGGCCCTGGTGAATCATAAATGAAAAGCAAAATAATACGAGAAAAGGGTTGAGACATCATTACTTGTAGATAAGATTTCTGCATATAAAGACTCAAAGAATTTACAGATGGTCAATTAAAATCCGTGCACTTAACAAGGACACTGGCTCGACGAATAATGCTCAAACGTGAATTTACTTCTAACCAGGAACAGTATTTTATTTTATTTTAATATTTATTTATTTATTTATTTATTTATTTATTTATTTATTTATTAATTATTTAAAATTTTTGGAACAGTATTTTAAAAGACACCTTTTAAATCAGCACCAGTACTGGAGGTTTTGTTTTCAGTCCAAATGGAGAAACACAGCAAGTCCATGGATTGGAAAGCTCAGGACCGGGTGGATGTCCGTCCGTCCTCGACTTCATCTACCGATTCGACGTGGTCCCAACTCCTTGTCCTGGAGTCTGTCCGGCTGTGCTGACCCTAACCCTCGCTTTCTGCGTTTGAGAAACTCGGTCCCCCGGGCACCAGAACACATCCACTGCATCACCGCACCTCTCTTGGGTACCTTCTCTGCCACACCCTGTCTCCGTGTCTGTGACACCGGCCGTGGAGAGAACGTGACAGGGCGCCGGGGACCCCCCCACAGCCGGGGGCGGACACTCGGGTCGGGACCCCGAGGGCGGGCACACGCGGGCCCGCGGCCGCCTGCAGCCGGCTCGAGCCAGACCCCCGCATCTCGGCCCGGGCCGCGCGCACTCACCATCTCGCGGCCCCGCTCCGGGCTCCCGGGGGCCCTCCCCGCGCCTCCGCGGCTCGGCAGGTGAGAGCGGCGCGCACGGGGCACCTGGGGCTGCGCGGGGCAGGTGCCCAGGCTGCGATGTGGCCCGCCCCCTGCCCTGATTGGACAGTGGTCCGGGCTCTCCCTCTCCCGCGGTTCCTGATTCGACGCGGCTCCTGTCCCAGCGTCTCCGATTGGGCGGTGTGCCCGTCTGCACCGCCCCCGTCTGAGTGACGCGCGGGGCGCGGAGTCACGTGGCCGAGCCGGGCGGAAACGCCGTCGTCCCCCTCAGCCCTTTTCCCCGCGGGGCCTCCGCTGCCGGAAGTGCGGTTGGAGCCGAGCCCGCCCCCCGCGCGGCGCCCCGCCCTGCGGCCGGAAGTCGGGGGTCTGCGTTCCCGCGGGGCGCCCCCTGCCGGGAGCCGGTGGGCACGGGCCGGGAGGCCGGGGCTCCGGAGGCGGGTCCCCGCGCCGCCACGTCGAGGGTCTCAGCGCCTTCCCGGCTGCATTTTCAGGGATGCACATTGTGCTGGTTGGATCTCGAAACGTATTGATTCTTTAAAGTTTGTGTTACGTGCACTTAAAACAGATCTGACTCTGATTTACTGCCTTAAGATTTCATTTATGTCGTTTTAATGTGTTTTAATGGGTGCCCGGGGCTTTTCCTGCTGCTGTTGCGTGTATATTCTGTGTCCTTCCCTCGTGGTCTCCTTGGCTCTGTGTAGGGGGCACCGATTCATCCAATAAAGACCCGGACGGGCGCCTGGGAGGCTCGGCCCGTTACGCATCTGTCTTCGGCTCAGGTCTTGGTCCCTGGGTCCTGGGATGGAGTGGGGCGGGCTCTCTGCCCGGGGACTCTGCTTCTCCCCCTCCTTCTGCCCTTCCCCTGCGCGTTCTCTCTCCCTCTTAAATAAATAAAATCTAAAGAAAAAAAAAAAGAATAGGAAAGAAGTAGGTGTGATGGTTAGAGGTGGTAGCTTTGCTTTCTTGAGGGAGCTAAAGACAAAAATATAAACTGTTAGAACTGATGGAAAGAGTCCATTTACCAGATACCATTAAATATTTTATAATATGTAATGTAGGAGTCCCTGGGTGGCTCAGTCAGTAGGGTGTCTGCCCTCGGCTTAGTTGTGATCCTGGGGTCCTGGAATTGAGCCCCATGTTGGGCTCCCTGCTCAGCACGAGGATGGGGGGGCTGCTTCTCCCTCTCTACCTGTCCATCCCCCCTGCTCCTGCTTGCTCTATCTCAAATAAATAAAACTTAAATATATATATATATAATTGGACTAAAATTGCATTTTCATAATATATATATATACAAAGGCATTGAAGTGTATGTATAAAATGTTGAGGAATAGGCTTAACACCAAATGTAGGATCTGCGTGACAGCAATTACAAGTGTTTCCTGATGGAGTAACAGGTGTCACTTTCATGATACATAAGCAACTTGGTGGGATTGAAGATTTCTCAATGCAAAGAACCACATCTCTCTAGACACAGCCATAAAGTTTAGTGAAATTTCCAATGAAATTTTCATCAGGAACTTCTCTGGGCATCATAATGAAATAATTCTAGGGGATCCCTGGGTGGCGCAGCGGTTTGGCGCCTGCCTTTGGCCCAGGGCGCGATCCTGGAGACCCGGGATCGAATCCCACGTCGGGCTCCCGGTGCATGGAGCCTGCTTCTCCCTCTGCCTGTGTCTCTGCCTCTCTCTCTCTCTCACTGTGTGCCTATCATAAATAAATAAATAAATAAATAAATAAATAAATAAATAAATAAATAAATAAAAAAGAGTCTCTGAAAAGTAGTGCAAGGAGTAGCAAGGCAAATATTCTAAATGAAGAATGAAGAATTTTCTGATCACATGCACAAATAATTGAACCGGTCTGTTGCCATTATAAGAAGAGACCAGTAGTTCCCAGTCAGTTCCCTGACTTTGCACCTCGGGGACATATGGAAATATCTGGAGGTGTTTTTGGTTCATTGATGGGGATATGAAGAGAGTATAAAGCCATCTTTAGTAGACACCAGGGATGCTGTAACATCTTAAAATACACAGGATCAGCCCCTCAGAAGAAGAATTTTACCCAAAATGTGAATGACGCCAGTGTTGAGAAATTCTGCAACAGATAGAGAAGCCCTTGGAAATGTATTAACAGACACAAGAATAGAATAAAATATATAACTTATGGCAAGAGCTGATTCAATCTATGGTCCTCTCTTCTAGTACAACGAAATAATTTCCAGATGGATTAAAGATGTAGACCTAAGAAAAGACAACAAAAATCCTACAAGAAAACATCAGTGTTTCTAGATGCGTAAGTGAAATTCATGACATCCAAAGAAAAAATATAATGATTATTTGAAAAACAAAAAGTTAAAATGTCTAATAGTAAAAGACAAAAGAGGGATGCCTGGGTGGCTCCCCAGCTGAGTGTCTGCCTTTAGCCCAGGGAATGATCCTGGAGTCCCAGAATCGAATCCTGTGTTGGGCTCCCTGCAGGGAGCCTGCTTCTCCCTCTGTATGTGTCTCTGCCTCTCTCTCTGTCTCTCATGAATAAATAAATAAAATCTTAAAAAAATAAAGAAATACCAACTGGGAAGTGTTTTTAATAACATTATAGCAAAAAAAAGGCAATATCATTAATATTTTTAAGAGCTCTTCTAAATCAAATGTGAAATGTAGAAATCCAATAAAATGTGCAAAAGCTATGCACGGAAAGTTAGAAAAATTATAAATTACAAATGCCTAATAAAGATGTGAGAAGAGGTTAGTTTCTTGGGCCCAGAATGGATAATGGGAATAGATGTACTTATTAACCAGCAAAATAGCAGTTTTGATTTCCAAACTCATTAGTTGAGGCTTATAACCTAGGGGAGGGTCAAAGGAATGCTTCTGTAGTTACTCCTTAAGATCCTAAACCTGAAGTAGCACCTCATTGATGGAGGGGTTTTGGATATTAGTACTGCCATCCAGATACTCAGAAATGCAGGTTGGTTTACTTACCACAGCTTTATTTCAAATACGGCACCTTTGTTGGTGCAGACAAATCAGGCTCCTGGCATCTGACAGGCAGCTATTGGTTTAGCAAATGCTTTCTGCCCATTCTGCTAGTAGAT
The DNA here is from genome assembly GCF_048164855.1 of Canis lupus baileyi. NCBI lineage: Eukaryota > Metazoa > Chordata > Mammalia > Carnivora > Canidae > Canis > Canis lupus. The sequence continues at coordinate 58,042,944 of NC_132856.1, read as the reverse complement.
ACAGTGAGGATCAATTTCCCTTTTTTTGGTAGGCCCTTCAGTGTACTTGTCTGTACTGTCTCTATGCTAGATCAATAGTCCTGGTCTTTGTCCAGCTAGAGTACAGACACATGCCTATCTGACAGTGGGAATGCAGGGGAATTGCAGGGAAAGCTTGTGAGCCTATTGTTATTGAATTGTCCCACATATCCCATATATAGTTTGCCCTATGATTAATATTTTATGTTATTTTGACATGTTTGTTACAGTTACTGGACAACGTTGACACATAGTTGTTAACTAAAGTCCATACTTTATTTATATTTCCCTGGTTTCCACCTGATGTCCTTTTTCTGTCACAAGACCCCATCTAAGACCCCACATGACTCTTAGTAATCCTGTCTTCCTAGGTTCCTCTGGGCTGTGACAATTTCCCAGACTTTACTTGTTTTTTTTTGTTTTTTTTTTTTTTTTTTTTTTTTTAAACTTTTTATTTATTTATGATAGGCACACAGTGAGAGAGAGAGGCAGAGACACAGGCAGAGGGACAAGCAGGCTCCATGCACCGGGAGCCCGACGTGGGACTCGATCCCAGGTCTCCAGGACCGCGCCCTGGGCCAAAGGCAGGCGCCAAACCGCTGCGCCACCCAGGGATCCCCCAGACTTTACTTGTTTTGGATAACTTTGTTTTGAGGAGAACTGAGCAGGTGTCTTGAAGAGCGTCCCTCGATTGAATATGACCAATATTTTTCTTTATGATTAGAGTAGAGCAGTGGGGTTTGAGGAGGAAAACTAAGAGGTCAAGTTTTAGCTATTTTCATCCCATCATATCAACCGTACCTGCTACCAACATGATTTATCACTGTCATTGTTGACCCTGGTCACCTGGCTGAGGTGTGTTTGTCAGATGTCTCCATTGTAAACTTTAAGCACTTCCATCCTGTACTCTTTGGAAGGAAGTCATTATGTGCAGCCTTCACTTAGGAGTGGGGAGTTGTGCTCCATCTCCCTGAAGGCTGTCTACATGAGTTTTCTTGAATTCTTCTGCATAGGAGTTTTACCTATTTACCACATTTATGTATTTATGCAATCAGTTATTTATATCACTATGAACTCATGGATATTTTATATTTTAGGTTATAATCCAAAACTACATTATGTATTTTGTTGCTCAAGTTTTTCTAGCTTTGGCCAAGGAGACCTCTTTTGTTTGACTCTCATATCCTTCTGACACGCTTCTAACCTTGTGGGGGATTTTTTGTTTTTGTTTTGTTTTTAGCACTTCTGTAATTTCTGGCTGTACATGCTGCTCCAGGCTCTCCTCATCTGATGTAAAAATCACATTTCCTTTCTTGCCCTAGTCCTGGAATCACTAATTTCTCCAGGGAACCCTGATTCTGTTGGAGAATGGTTTGAGAAACCACGATCTGGACACTGGGTGTGCTCATTGCTATTGGCATGCCATTGGTTCTAGGCTATTGTAAGTGTTTATAATTATATATATTTTGTATCATTTGCTGTTTCTTCCTCTATCAGGAAGCTATATTTTGCTCTCTTATACTCCTTTCTTTGCTATTTAATAATGTTTGTAGTCTTGTGCTGGCTGTTGTCTTTGTACTTATACATTTTTAAAGCACTTAGTTCTGTATTTTTTTTTCTTTATCTTTTACTGTCTGGTTTATCAGGGTTGCTTTTGTATACTTAATGCCTTCCCACTGCCTGTACATCAATGAGTTCTGTTACTTCCTTTTCTCATCTCCCTTGTCCCATTTTAGTTGCATTCTTTCTACTTTCTCATGATCCATAACATTTGCACATAGTCTTCTACCCTCTTTCCACCTTTGCTCTATTATTAGATGTATATTTATATATTTTAAAAACACTCCCCATCAGTACCTTGGCTGAATTTTCTCAGATATCACTTGCTTAGATGAAGTTCATGCTCTAGTGGGTTACAAGAGGTGATGAAGGGGACAGATTTTCCTAAGTTCTTTGTATGTTAAAATGTTTTTCTGTAGCCTTGGTATTTGAAGGACATCTTGGCTGGATATAGAATCCTTGGCTCACATTTATTTTCACTGTTTTTTTTAAATTAATTAATTAATTAATTTTTTTATTAATTAATTAATTTTAAAGATTTTATTTATTTATTCATGAGAGAGAGAGGCAGAGACACACAGGCAGAGGGAGAAGCAGGCTCCATGCAGGGAGCCCAACATGGGACCCGATCCCAGGTCTCCAGAATCACACCCCAGGCTGCAGGCAGCACTAAACCGCTGCGCCACCAGGGCTGCCCTAAACACCATAATTTTTTCCCATTCTTTAGTTTGCTTTCTGTGTGTAGAAGACCTTCCTTTCCCCCTATTTGTTTATTCATATTGGTTTTTGGCTCCTGGTTTCTAATATTGTTCAGTGGGCTGTTGCTTTCATTATTGAATCTCACTCAACACTCAGAATTTTGCAAATCTTCCCATTGAGAGCCCTTTCAAAATAGTTTTTGAAATAGAAATAAAAACTATTTTTGGGGTATCTAACTGGCTCAGTCTATAGATCATGTGACTCTTAATCTTAGAGTTGTGAGTTCAAGCCCCACATTGGGCATAGACTTTACTTAAAAAAACTTTTTAGGGATCCCTGGGTGGCTCAGCGGTTTGGCGCCTGCCTTTGGCCCAGGGCGCGATCCTGGAGTCCCGGGATCGAGTCCCGCGTCGGGCTCCCTGCATGGAGCCTGCTTCTCCCTCTGCCTGTGTCTCTGCCTCTCTCTCTCTCTGTGTCTATCATAAATAAATAAAAATCTTTTAAAAAATAAAAATAGGGGGATCCCTTGCTGGCTCAGCGGTTTGGCGCCTGCTTTTGGCCCAGGGCGCGATCCTGGAGTCCTGGGATCGAGTCCCACATCGGGATTCCTGCATGGAGCCTGGTTCTCCCTCTGCCTGTGTCTCTGCCTCTCTCTCTCTCTCTCTCTCTCTCTGTCTATCATAAATAAATAAATAAATAAATAAATAAATAAATAAATAAATAATCTTTTAAAAATTCAAAATAAAAATACATGATTTAAAAAAAAAAACACATTTTTTAAGGGCAGCCCCGATGGCCCAGCGGTTTGGTACCGCCTTCAGCCCGGGGTGTGATCCTGGAGACCCAGGATCGAGTCCAGGTCGGGTCCCCTGCATGGAGCCTGCTACTCCCTCTGCCTGTGTCTCTGCCTCTCTCTCTCTCTCGCTGTGTGTGTATCTGTCATTAATAAATAAATAAAATCTTTATTAAAATTTTTTTTAATTTTTTAAATTTCTTATAACTAGCAGAAGTAGTTAGGAAATAACTATTCAGGCATACCTCAAAGATATTGCAGGTTCAAAGATACTGCAGATCACTACAACAAAGAAAATACTGCAATAAAGTGAGCTAAATGAATGTTTTGGCTTCACAGTACATATAGAAGTTATGTTTACACTATACTGTAGTCTGTTAAGTGTGCAATAGCATTATGTCTAAAATTATATATATATATATCTTAATTTAAAATACTTTATTGCTAAAAATGCTAACCATAATATGAGCTTTCAGCAAATCATCATCATTTTGCTGCTGGAGAGTCTTTTCCTGATGTTGGCGGCTGCCGACCGAGCAGAGGGGTGACTGCTGGTGGTGGGGGTGCTGTGGCAATTTACTAGGAGACAGTGAAGTTGCCACATCAATTGGCTCTGCCTTCCGTTCTCTGTAGCAGGCAATGCTGGGTTTGTTTTTTTAAGATTTTATTTATTTATTCGTGAGAGACAGAGGCAGAGACACAGGCAGAGGGAGAAGCAGGCTCCATGCAGGGAGCCCAATGTGGGACTCGATCCCAGGACTCCAGGATCACGCCCTGGGCCAAAAGCAGGCGCTAAACCACTGAGCCAGCCAGGGATCCCTACAGGCAATGCTGTTTGATAGCATTTTACCTACAGTAGAACTTTCAAGATTGGAATCCATCTTCTCAAACCCTAGTGCTGCTTTATTAAGTTTATGTAATATTCTAAGTCCTTTGTTGTCACTTCAACAGTCTTCACAGCATCTTCATCAGGAGCACATTCCATCTCAAGAAACCACTTTCTTGCTCATCCATAAGAAACAACTCCTCATCCATTCAAGTTTTATCATGAGATTGGAGCAATTCAGGGGTACCTGGTGGCTAAGTCAGTTAAGCACCTGCCTTTGGCTCAGGTTATGATCCCAGGATCCTGGGATCAAGCCCCTTGTCAAGCAGGGAGCCTGCTTCTCTTTCTCCCTCTGGCTGCCACTCCCCCCTGCTTGTGCTCTCTTTCTTTTCTTTTCTTTCTTTCTTTTTTTTTTTAAATTTATTTATGATAGTCACACAGAGAGAGAGAGAGAGAGAGGCAGAGACATAGGCAGAGGGAGAAGCAGGCTCCATGCACCGGGAGCCCGATGTGGGATTCCATCCCGGGTCTCCAGGATCGCACCCTGGGCCAAAGGCAGGCGCTAAACCGCTGCACCACCCAGGGATCCCTCTCTTTCTGTGTCAAATAAATACATAAAATATTTAAAAAGAGAGAGAGATTGCAGCAATTCAAATATAACAGTAATGAAAAAGTTTGAAATACTGTATTACCAAAATATGACACAGAGACATGAACTGAGCAAATGCTGTTAGAAAAATGGCACCGGGATGCCTGGGTGGCTTGGTGGTTGAGTGCCTGCCTTTGGCCCTGGGCATGATCCTGGAGACCCAGGATCGAGTCCTGTGTCAGGCTCCCTGCATGGAGCCTGCTTCTCCCTCTGCCTGTGTCTCTGCCTCTCTCTCTCTCTCTCTCTCTCTCTGTGTGTCTCTCATGAATAAAAAAATAAAATATTAGAAAAAAAGAAGAAAAATGTCACCAACAGACTTGCTGGACACAGAATTGTCACAAAACTTCAATTTTTAAAAACATAATATCTGCCAAGTGCAATAATGCAAAACAAAATAAAATGAGGTATGCCTATATATAATTAAATGCTAAACATACTCTGTATTAGTTTGTTAGGGCTTCTTCAATAACAAAATAACACAATTAATTGTAGGTGGCATAAAAACAAATTTACTTCCTTACAGTCCTGGAGGTGGAAGTCCAAGACCAGAGTATCCATAGAGCTTGTTTCTTTTTCTCTTTTTTTTTTTTAAGATTTTATTTATTAATTCATAGAGACACACACAGAGAGAGGCAGAGGGAGAAGCAGGCTCCATGCAGGGAACCTGACATGGGACTTGATCCTGGGTCTCCAGGATCACACCTCAGGTTGCAGGCAGCGCTAAACCGCTGTGCCACGGGGGGCTGCCCTACAGCTTGTTTCTTCTGAGGCCTCTCCTTGACTTGCAGATGGCTGTCATCCTGTATCTTTACATGGTTATCTCTCTGTGTATGTCCCAATCTCCTCTTCTTATAAGGAGACAAGTCACATTGAATTAGAGCCTACCCACCCTAATGGCCTCATTTTAATGCAATTCCCTCATTCAAGGCCCTATCTCCAGGTACAGTCACATTCTAAGGGTCTGGGGGTCAAAGTTTCACATTTTTTGAGACAAACACATTCAGTCCATAACATATTCTAACAAAGCATTAAAAAAAAAAACCCTAATGGGATAATAAAAACTTTCATGAGTGACGTAAAAGCCAACTGGGAAAAGAGAGAGACAGAGAGAGAGAGAGAGAGAGAACATGAATAATGTTTTTAAAAAGGAGAACAAAATATCAGTTCTAAACAAATAGATCTATAGTTTTCATTAAATTGCATCAAAACCTCAGCAGGGAGTTTTTGAACTTTACAAAAACTCTCTAAAATGTACATGGCTGTACAGTACCCAGGAATACCCAGAAGTTTCTAAAGAGCAAGGTAGCAAGACTTTCCCTAACACACATCAATTCTTTTTAAAATGCTGTAATTAGGACAGAATGATATTGACAGAAGGATGGACAAATAGACTAGTGGACTAGAACAGAAAGCCCTAAAATTTTAGAAGACCCACCTATATTTGGAAAATGAACCTATGCCAGAGCAGACATTGCCAGGCAGTGATAGAAATAATATTTTACATGAGGACAGTAAGGACTGATTATCTACAGGGGAATAGGGAATCTTCCTATCATCACTTTCTGTAGATAATCATTTCATTGCAGATTTAACTTTGATAGACAAAAGCAGAATAGTTTCAGAAGTTACAAGAAACACTTTTATAACGAGTTCGGAGTTCAGTTCTTTCTTATAAGAAGAAAAAGTGTAAGCCACAAAGGGATTGGTCAACTCAATACTATTAAAGTTCAGGAAAAAAAGAAAGAAGAAAAGAAATAGAAAGAAGAAAGAAAGAAAGAAGAAAGAAAGAAAGAAAGAAAGAAAGAAAGAAAGAAAGAAAGAAAGAAAGAAAGAGAAAGAAAGAAAGAAGAAAGAAAGAAGAAAGAGAGAGAGAAAGAGAGAACGAGAGAAAGAGAAAGAAAGAGAAGAAAGGAAAGAAAGAAAAGAAAGAAAGAAAGAAAGAAAGAAAGAAAGAAAGAAAGAAAGAAAGAAAGAAAGAAAAAGTTAAGACCAGTCCATCAGTATGTAGAATAAAAGGAATGACAAGATAAGCCACAATTTCAGAGGAGATATTTGCAGAATCCATGAATGAAAAAGGATCCACATCCAGAGTAAGCACAGTATGAAGGTGAAAAGATGACTGAAAACTTTAACAGATGATGAAAGACAACATAGGAAAAATGCTTGATCTTTTTAGTAATTAGTTAAAAACAGTATAAAATCACAGATGATATAGGAAAAGACTGTTAGGGTTCGAAGGCCAAGAAAGAATTCTTGAGGTATCTTTGGTGCAAAACAGTGATTTTGGTAAAGCACGGAGGCAGAGCTGCATTGGTGTCATGAGAAGTCGCCCATTATATGCTTACAAGTTGGGAGGGGGTTAGGGATAGCTTAAGACTCTCAGGGATTTTGGAAGCAAGGTTTCTAGGACCTTGAAGGGGCTAGCTATTGTTAGAAAAAGGCCATTAATTACCTTCTAATAAAACCTGAGTCATGAGACCCTTCAGATTTATATTGGTGGGTCATATGCTTGGGGGATGATTGCCAACATGTACCTTGAGGAGTGTAGAGTTAAAGGAAATTTCCAAAGGAATTTTTATACTTAGAGTAGAGGCACAGGGTCCTCGGGATCAGCCCAAGATTGCCTTTTGCCCTTAGCAAAGTATTAACATCGAGGCAGTTAAGTCCCTGGAGAAATGTCACTCTGCCTGTTTCAAGGACTTGTCAATGGGCTGTGAGTAGTAAGGGAATTTAATAATTATTCTTCTGCCTTTGTTTCCCACATCAACAGAGATCCTTCTTCACTTGCTCCATAGGCAAAAATTCACAAATTAGGTAATTCTGCAAGTGGACAACCATAGGAAGCTAATGAAGACATATACATAATGGTAGGGGGTCAAATCAGACATTCTATTGGCATTTCTTAGTAAATATGAACATTATTGTTGTGGCTTGTGGTATCATTGGGGTCTGGAACTAATGGACAAGAAAGAATTTTTGAGATGTCTTTGGTGCAAAAAGGTGATCTTATTAAAGCACAGAGACAGGACCTATGGGCAGAAAGAGCTGCATTATAAGTGTGGGGGGTGACTGATTATATACCTGGGAGCTGGTGGAGGTAAGGAGAAAGAGAGGTTTCCAAAACCTCTCTTTCTGATATGCTAAAGAAGACTCACCAGATACTGGAGGCCTGGTTGTTTTTCCTTCTAGTAAGGGATTAACATGAGGCAGGTGGGAGCTTCCAGGAGGAATGCTGTAATCTGCCTAGCCCAAGTATTTGTCAGTGGGCTGCAGGGTATAAAGAAATTTAATTTTACTTACATACCTTCTGCTTTTGTTTTCCACATCACTATGGAGGGGAGGGTGATCTTAGAGCTCCAGAAAATGAAGTCTATGTGTCTCTAGAAGTTAGGCTATTAATAAGGACACTTTTTCCTTGTACGTCACTAAGACGTTGGTGAACTGATGGAGACTCCTGTCTTGCAGGACTGTGATCTCTTATCAGTGAACCATGTGTTTTTTCCCTTACCTTAGTTTTAGGGCAGCCAGGAGTGTCTGAGGAATGTCACATTTATCTCACCCAGGAGTTGGGAGTTGGAGTGGGGGTGGGGGATGGTTGTTGTGGGGTGTCCGCTTGATCTTTGCCCTTAGCTTGCCTTCTGTCCCCTCACCAATTATAACTTACAACACAGCAGGTTTTTTCCAGGATGTGGAAAATTTAAAAATCGTTTGCACACACACACACACACAAATCGTTTGCACTTGGAGACAAAACCAAGAATGATTGTCGCAGCAAGTGTCAACAGGAGTGAAAATAGTCTTGAAGGAGCACATGCTACATAAAAGCTAGGGTGGAGGAGTTCAGTGGTGACCGGGGCCTCAGGTACCAGCAAGACAGACCAGGGCTGAGGGGCCACAGAACAGGTTTCTTTGTGTAATTTGACTCTTTTCCTGAGAGCTTAAGAGTCAAAATTAAACCAAACCCCACTTCCTGATAATCAATAGGTGGTAAATGATGTGGGAAACAAAGGCAGAAGAGAAATTATTAAATTCCCTTCCTACCTACAGCCCATTGACAAGTCCTTGCAACAGGCAGAGTGACCTCCCTCTAGGGACTCAACTGCCTCAATGTTGATACTTTACTAAGGGCAACAGGCGATCTTGGCCTGATCCCCAGGACCTTGTGCATCCACTCTAAGTATAAAAACTATTTTATAAATTTCCTTTATCTCTACCTACCCCCCACAAGATATGTGCTGGCAATCATCCCCCAAGCACATGACCCACCAACGTACATCTGAAGGGTCTCATGATTCAAGTTTTATTAGACACTAATAAATTGCCTTTTCCCAACAATAGCTGCTAGCCCCTTAAGGTCCTGAAAACCTTGCTTCCAAAATTCCTTAGAGACTTAGACTCCCCCTACCCCCCTCCCAACTTGAAAGTATATAATGGGCCACTCCTCCTGACCCCAGTGCAGCTCTTTCTGCATCAAGAATTCTTCCTTTCCTTCTGGCTTTGAACCTTAACATCTTTCCCACATCAGTGAGGGTATAACAAATAAACACCACTTGCAAGGGAGTGCTTATCTGTAGGGGCAGGAGGGAGATGGGGTCAGGGGGGGAAACACTGATGTGGGGCCACCAGCGGATGATCAAGAAATAATTCTTTTTTTTTTAATTTTATTAATTCGGGATCCCTGGGTGGCGCAGCGGTTTGGCACCTGCCTTTGGCCCAGGGCGCGATCCTGGGGACCCGGGATCGAATCCCATGTCAGGCTCCCAGTGCATGGAGCCTGCTTCTCCCTCTGCCTATGTCTCTGCCTCTCTCTCTCTCACTGTGTGCCTATCATAAATAAAAAATAAAAAAAATTTAAAAAAAATTTATTAATTCATGAGAGACACAAAGTGAGAGAGGCAGAGACACAGGCGGAGGGAGAAGCAGGCTCCATGCAGGGACTTGATCCCAGGACCCCAGGGTCATGACCTGAGCCGAAGGCAGACGCTCGACCACTGAGCCACCCAGGCGTCCCAAGAAAGAATTCTTGAGACATTTTTGGTGCAAAAAAAGGTGCTTTTATTATAGCAGAGGGACAGGAACCGTGGGCAGGAAGAAGTGAGCTTTTGCTGTATGAGGCTGGTGGTTATTGATGAGGAGAACAATTGCAAAAGAAATGTAGAGAAGATTACACGTTCTTACAGCTTGCAGCCTATCAACAAATACTTGAGGCCGGCAGAGTAACTGACACTCCTCAAGGAACTCACAACTGCCTTAATGTTAATGCTTTAAAAAAAAATTATATGAGAGAGTGAGAGCAGGAGTAGAGAGACAGAGGGAGAGGGAGAAGCAGACTCTCCCCTGAGCAGGGAGCCTGACTTGGGGCTTGATCTTGGGACCCTGGGATCATGACCTGAGCCTAAGGCAGACACTTAACTGACTGAGCCACCCGGGCACCTCAAAGATATGTTATTGAAACAATTTTTCCTCTCTATTTTCATCCTTATTTCCAGAGATAGCCAAATCAAGACTAATTTAGTTGCAAAACAAGCCCAGTGTTGGGATCCCTGCGTGGCGCAGCGGTTTGGCACCTGCCTTTGGCCCAGGGCGCGATCCTGGAGACCCGGGATCGAATCCCATGTCGGGCTCCCGGTGCATGGAGCCTGCTTCTCCCTCTGCCTATGTCTCTTCCTCTCTCTCTCTCTCTGTGACTATCATAAAAAAAAAAAAAAAAAAAAAACAAGCCCAGTGTTAACAAACTTGGCCCAATTATTTGCATAAGCTCAGCAAGAATAAGCTCAGTGATTGGCCATATAAGTTATTTTTTAAAACTTGTTCTGCTGGAACTTTTTATAAGGAATCTCTAGAGTGAACTTTTAATAGCCTCTCGAGGCCAGAAGCCAAATGCTTGTCAGACTTGGCTGCAACACCTGTAGATTTGGGGGGAATTCCTCTTCTTGAGGTCCCCAATATATCCTGAGGTTTCCTGCACCTGGCAGGAAGCAACATTCTTTACTCTCCTGGTAAGGCTGCTGGGAACTCTGTCAGCAAAGTATCAGACCAACATTTCCAAGGGGCTTCATTGGCTCCATAAAGTCAACCTTAATTTCTCAAAGCTATCTGGCCACATCTCTCTCAAATATGACATTCCAGTCAAAGCGCTGGTAGGATAACCAAAGTTTTCAAGGATGTCCTGTTAGAAGGAGAACAGATACTCATTGAACTGATGCAAATGATTATAACTGCCAAGAAAGAAAGAATACTTTCTTTCTGAACTTGAGAGTTTCTGAATCCTAGAGGGTTTGGGTAGGGAGAAAATTAAGACATTTTAATTTGTTCACAAAGGAATATTTTATCATTTTCCTCATTTCATTCAGTCCTATGTTATTAATTTTTGTTCTGTTTGCAGCTTTTTCTGTTAATTCTGGATATTTTCATTCAGCTTAGTTTTATGATTTTAAAGATATCAGAAACCTGCATTTGTCAAAAGTCCTTTTTATGAATCCCCTTGAAGATGAAACACATTTTGTGAGAACATCAGAACAATAACTATAAATGACACACACACACACACACACAAAAACCCATGGCCATGATTAAAAATCTGATGGGAGAGTTCATTATAATGCAATTGCCAAGGAAATCTGGTTATTTCTGTGACACACAACATTTCAATAATTCAAGTAATGATCTTATACCAGGACATATTAAAACTTCAGGAACTTCATATATTTTCTAGAATAGTTATAGCATTTATCCATACAATGCAGCCTATGGCTTATCATCATTTGCTTCACAGCACTTTCCAAGTAACTAAACATACAAAATAAAAAAATAAAAAATAAAAAATAAAAATAAATAAACATACAAAATAGACAAACCTAATTAACTTAATTTACCATTTGAATCTTGGGATATTTGTTTAAAACCCCCCAAAATTTTAAAGCACATGCCTAAATAGGATTACAGATCATTATAAATTTAATATTTATATTTAACCAAGGTGGAGATATGGATTTTACAGGAAGCTATTTAATTGTTGGCAAAATGTAGCTCCTTTAACATTGAGATGCTTTAACTTTTTTAAGTAACTAAAGACCTGATAAAGACAAAGCATAGAAGCTTTGGTTTTCTGGGCAGATAAAGAGAAGAGAAAAAAAAATTGCTTTTCAAGAGAAGACCAACAATCAAAGAAATCTTTGTCTTATTAACTGAGAGAAAAGCAGAATGTCAATCTTATACCAGTGTACTTTTAATATCCATTCGTTTCAACCTTAGTCCTGACTACACATAAAATTCTTTTCCAAAGCTTTCCTTTCACAAACCTACAACTTTCTTTTTCAATCAGATTATGTCCTATGCCTTTTCTCTCTAAACAACTAGTCTCATTTTAGGGCAAAATTGCTTTCTTTTTCCCTCCACAAAGTGTATTCCAGTTTCTTATACCTTTCCTACACATCTACTTTCCTACATACAGAGTTGTTTTCCTCATCATTTCCATCAGGCTTAATTACATTTATTAGAATTTTAACTCTCCGAAACCTTAGTCCCTGCTGAAAACTAACCAATTGTGAACAGTTGGTTACACCAGAATTCTTTGGATGAGAAGTTTATAAATATATTTCTAATTTCTAAAAACATACATTTTTTCCATAGTACAGTATTTTAATCAAGCACAAAGCATATTCACTAACAGACCTAAGTATACTCATTTTCTCTGCAATAAGAAGCTAAATGCACAAACCTATGTTCATTAATCAGTGCTGATACTAATTAAGATAAGATTTAAAAATAACTACTTTATCTTATTTGGAAAAGGCAGATATCCAGTCAATTTAACCCAATTTGTCATCTAACTTAGCAAAACTTCTAGGTTTCAGGTTACCAAACACTTTTAAATCTATCTTAACGTTATTACCCATGAGAACTTTATGAGACAGACAAAATTAACCATTAAGTCATCTTTTTTGCTGACAAATTGCAACAGAGATACCATGAGCTTATCTGACCTTTAGTAAACCTTGGTAGAATAAGTTTTATGGTTAATGCTGATAACCTAAGGAACCTAAATCAGCTTAAATACCAGATGTATTGCACACGGGTCCACTTAAAAGTCAATCAGTCTGTTGTTCCCCAAGGTCAATTTTTTTACCTGGGGCACCACTGGGGGAATCTGAATTGGGGGATGTAGGTCCAGGGAGGGGTGCTCTAGGCTCTAGAGGGTGCTCTAGATGGCGAGGAGAGGAGCAGGAGCCAACGGTACAGGAATCACTGAGCTGATACCAGAACCAGTTATTTGACTGCAACTAAGGTGGTGCAGAAACAGGAGGGTGTTGCGCCCAAGATTGCGAATCCAAGAAACCACCAAGGAGCCGACACCGATGCAAGTGCATGAGGGTTTATTAGCAAGCTCGAGCTTGGGTCCAAGTATACCCGACACAGCGGAGCAGGGACTTGGACCCCCAAGTGGGTTACAGCTGGGTTTTTTATAGGCTGGTCTAGGGGATTTTCAGAAGGGGTGGAAGAATTTCTCAAGTTCTGTTTACATTCTGATATGGGGCTTTCAAGGGCATTGAGTTCTGTTCTCATTCTCATATGGAACTTTCTACCATGGGCGTGGGCTCTGTTGTCTTTCTGATATGGGATTCTCTGCCGAGGACAATTCTGAGCTTTGTTGTCTTTCTGATATGGGATTCCCTGCCGAGGACATTCTGCAGTTTTTCCTGTAAAGTTCAGCTCTTATTCACAGGGGCCTAAGATGGCTGTATTGTGCTAATGCTAAACTTGAGGTGGAATGGCCTTGATTTTTCTTGGCCTCCACAGAAGGCAAAGGCTGGAGTCAGAAGAGGTGAGGCACCTAAAAGCCCACAGGGCAGAGAAAGAGAATTCCCTGACATGTTTAGACCATAATCCAAAATATCAGGAAAGGGTTTACAAGCCTGGTTAGCAAACAGACAAATTCTGCAAGAGGCCCAAAGTTCGGGGCCTGGATTTAGGGCCATGCTGGGCTGGACATGGGGTACCTCTATCCATTTGCCCTGTTTCCTGCAGAAGAGATCTGATAGATCATATTGAAGTTTAACATCCCATTATTGGGCCGTTTTTCCTGGTCTCATAAGGAGTACTGAAGCCATGCAGTATTACCGAAGATCAGTCCTTTCTTGCAATCTGAGTTGTTTCCAGTGGGTTAAAAGGCATTTCAAGGGAGATCCTTGGGAACTGAGGAAAGATCCATTATCAAGAAAATCTCCCCTGAATCCCGAGTGGCATCCCATGCAAGATATGTCAGAGGTTCCTAGTGTCAGAGTGACCAGAAGCGTCCCTCTAAGAAGTCCCCGTGAACACCGCCTTACCCTGTAGGAGAGATGCTGGTGTCCCTCTGCTTCTCCATTGCATTCTAGACCACAGGGTGGGTGCTGGTGAGCAGACCTAAGACCCTGCCATGAAGAACCTGTTGTTTTTATTTTTTTTAAGATATTATTTATTTATTAATGAGAGACAGAGAGAGAGAGACAGAGGCAGAGACACAGGCAGAGGGAGAAGCAGGCTCCATTCCATGCAGGGAGCCTGATGTGGGACTCGATCCTGGGACCCCAGGATCACGCCCTGGGCCAAAGGAAGGCACTAACTGCTGAGCCACGCATGGGTCCCAAACCTGTTGTTTTTAACCTATGGAAAATACTAGAAAAGTTTTACAAGGGGGAATTACCCAATGTTATCATCTAAGTAGTCAGTAGGGGGCACTGATGAAAAATAGTAAAGATAGAAATCCACTGTAGTCTAAGCAATGCTCCCACACATGTAGTCTCAACAGCCAACTTCCCTAGGAAACCATCCCCAGTTGGGTTTTATTTTAATTCAATGGGGTACCTGTTTCGGCAGCTTCCAAGTGGAGATCTTGTGGCCAGAAGCGGCTACACCAGAGATGTGGAGGGGATCACATTAGACCAATGAGGGGGGAACCTTGCACAGGAGTCCAGATTGGCAGCTGTCCTGGTCACATAGCTGGCTGTCCTGTGCCCAAGATAGCAGGTAAATTCCTTGGCAGGAGTGACCCCTGCAAAACCGCAGTGCCCTGGACCCCCTAACATCTCTTGCAGGGGGAACATGCACCTTCCTCCAGGAAGATTGGGGCTCCTATATCAACAACACAGGTTAAGTGGCCTCTCACTGGGATTTCTCAGATAACCTAGTGGCCCAAATAGAGGACCTCTCCTCTTGCTGGATGTCTCTCAGGGCACAGCTGTTAGGCTGGTGATGGCCATTAATGGCCCCATTTTTAGTCATCTTCCTCCTGCTGCTTTTCAGACCCTGTATTCTAAAAAATGCCCTTATCTGATTTGTCTCTTCTCGTTTAGAGTCCATCAGGCTACAGATGGTCGTGTCTGTGCAGCCACAGATGCAGACAGCCCCTACCAACTTCTACTAGGGACCCTTACACAGACCTCTGGGGATGAAACCCTGACTGCCATTCTTCACCGAAGCCCCCAACCACCAGGAAGCAGTTAGATCCGTCATTGCCCTCTTTCCCTAATGGCAGTTAGGGTCACTTCTTAAGAGGGGGGAATGTCAGGAGTTAGCTGGTCGGTTAGGTAATCAGGGCCAGGATCCCCCACAAGAAGAGAGGGAGGGAGTCAGAACACTTATGACAAAACCACACTAACATCCTGTTTTGCAGCTTACACGGGATCACACTAGCATTCTATTCTGCAGCCTTTGCAGGAGTGACTTCTGCAAAACCTCCTGAAATAAAGCAATTCACCACAGAGCATTTGTCACTATTACGAGCAAGGGGCAGTTAAAACATATCTTGGGCAGGTATTAGCCCAAAAAAGACCATCAGCACGTGGACATTAACCTAATGGGTAGACAACTGCATAACCAAAGCCCAGATTGGCACGACTCAGCACACCCTGGTTGCTTAAGATATTTCTGCAAAAGAGCTCCTAAAACCCCCTAAACTTAAAAACTCCAAGGACAACCCTCTGGGGTCCCCTCCCCACACCAGTATTTGGGTGTGTGTAAGTATCAGCTGCTGTCATCACCCTCTGCTTTGGGTTCCCAGCCCCCATCCCATCACTGAGGGCACCGCAGTGGATCCCCTCGCATGTTGTCACTTCCCACACAAGTGTGACACTGAGAAGCTCTAGCTGCATCCTTTCAAGCTTGCTTTGTGTATATGTAAATTTGGCTTCAATTGATATTTTGATTGACAGCTGGTGGTTATATAACATTTTGGCCTCTGCGCGTGTGCCTACCCATGATGCATTCTGTTATAATTGTATTTATGTATTGTATATTTATAAGTTTCTTATAAAAATTATTTATTTATTCAGAGACACAGAGAGAGAGCCAGAGACACAGGCAGAGGGAGAAGCAGGCTCCCTGTGGGGAACCCGATGTGGGACTCCATCCCAGGACCGTGGGATCATGATCTGAGCCGAAGGCAGACGCTCAACCACTGAGCCACCCAGGTACCCCTGTTTATAAGTTTCTAATAAGATTTTGCTGTGACCGGGCAAGTTACACCTTTTCTGAGCATGCTCAGCTCTTGGGAGTCCCTTTGTGGCTTTTGAGCCAGCTCCGTGGTGAGGCATTTCCTATTCTGTTAGCCCTTAGAGGTGGCTCTGAAGGTGTGGCCAGTATCTGCTTTATCCCTCCTTGCTCTATTCTAACTAACTGCCTAACATTCCCCCCTCAAGAGATTGGACCCCAAATCATTGGGAATTGTGGCGATGACCACTCTGGCTTCTTCAAACTGTTAGGGAGTATTGTGAAGATTTTGGGAGTCCATCACTTGCTGATTATAGAAAAGAGAAAGTGATGGTGGCTCTTGGTGTCCTTCCAAGGGACTTCTGAAAGGGAAAAAGTTTAGGCATGTAGAGGTTGATATCCTTGGTTGAAGACCATGTGGAATTTGATGGCCTATAGCCTCAAGGAGACAAATAATACTAACATATTGATTAGTTTTGGTCCAAAGGGTAACATTAAGAGAGCTTTTAGAGTGAGAAGAATAAAGGGAGTAAGGATGTGATTGTAAATACTTGTGGATTACCCAGAAATCCCAGAAAGATAGATTTTCCCTTGGTATTTTTTTTTTAAGGCAGAGAGGGAAATGAAGACCTTGAATGTAGAGATTAGTAAAGATTGGGCCAATGGGGGAAGAAGACAATTGAGTTATAAAAAGGAAAAGATGGCTATGGCAAGCCCTATATCTAATAAGATGACACAGAAAAAGAGAGAAGACTTCTCTTTCATAGAATCTTTTTGAAGCATAATACTTGATCTTTGAGGAGTTCTTAGGAGTAGGCATCATGGTATCTGTTAGGAGTTGATTCCAGGGTTTGACTCTGGAGTGATGGATTCAGCTGAGGATTCTTGGTACCTTGATGGCTGTTGGGGAAGATAAAAGAACCAGGAAAAGCCCTTTCCATGTAGGTTCTAGTTGAGACTTAGAAAAGCCCTCTCTCCAGACCCTCATTAGATCTTGATCGTCAGGTTCATATAGAGAAGGGCCTCTTGTTTGGTTAGGCTGTATTTTAAAAAACATGTTGAAATTTGGATAGAGAGAAAGTATGAGTTTGTATCCCTAGAGTCTCTGGATCTACCAAGAGGCCTGTAAAGAGGAAGGTTCTCTCATAGAAGACCTCTAAAGGACTCAAACCCAGGGCCTCCTTGGGAGCTACACGACTACAGAGAAGGGTAATTGGCAATTACCCTTGAATTCTTTCTAGTTCAGTGATGTCTTTTGTGTGAGTTTTTTAATAGTACCTTTTAGGTAGTGGTTGGCCCTTTCCACTTTCCCAAAGGATTGTGGTTTCCAAACACAATGGACATGGTATTTGATATCCAGTGCTTTGGAGACACATTGAACTATAGTCACCACAAGGGAGAGTCCAGTGTAACTCTGAAGTGGTTTTTGGAGGCCAAATCAGGGGATAATTTCATGCTGAAGTTTGTTGACCACCCAATTGCCCATTCAGTGCACGTGGGGTATGCCTCTGTCCACCCTTTGAAGGTGTCAACAAGCACGAAGAGGTATTGTATCCTCTGTAGGATGGCATCTGAGTAAAATCTGCCAGTCTTCCCCAGGATGGGATCCCTTCCTCTGTATTGGTTGGATTAATTGAGACTGATGGATACCCTGGGGGTTGGTATATGTGCAGGTACATGTGCAGGGCAGGAGGAGGTTATTTGAACCATCTGGGAAAGCTCTTTACATTGAAGCATTTTGGAAATGACAGTTTGTAAGGCATCTTGTCCTAAATGAGTGGAGTTATGAAGGGTTTTAATTAGTTTCTATTGACAATTTTGAGGAATGGCTAACTCTTGAGTGGGGGAGCAAAAGAGCAAACTGCCCACCTATTGGATGATGGTTCCTCCCCTCAAGTTATAAGTTTTGTGAATCCTTAGAGAGGGCATGGCCAAACAGATGGGAGCTGTCTCTGAATCCCTGTGGGACTACTGTCCAGGTTAGTTGTTGGGTAGCCCCAGATGGGGGTTCCCATTCAAAGGCAAACAGAAATTGGGATTTTGGAGCTAATGGGATACAAAAGGTCTTGGACCTTAAAAGCATCTTTAAGGTTCAGGATCCTAAACCAGAGGCTGTTGGGAGAAATGGTGCCAAGGATGACAAACAGATTTGACATGGTTGGGTGTAGGGGTGTAATAGCCTCGTTAATGGCTCACAACTCTTGGATTAGATGATAGCTGTTGTCCTTTTTTTAACTGCTAGGATGGGAATGTTGTAGGGTGAAGTTGTGGGGATAAGAAGCTAATGTTTTAAAAAGTTGGTGATTGTGGGCTATAGCCCCTCTCTAGTGTCAGACCTGAGAGGATATTTTGTTTTATGAGGGTAGTAATGGTGGTCCTTAAGTTGAGTTATAATGGGCAGGGTCCATTTTGCCCTTTCAGGGATTCCCTGATCCCAGACAGCAGGGTTGACTGGGGAATCCCAGGTTTTTAATATTTGTGTTGGAATGGGTGAAGGTGATGTTAAGAGAGCCCCTAGCATGTTCCATAGATAATTTTCAGGATGAGGCCTGAAAAAGATTCCACCCTTCCATTTTTGTAAGAAATCTCTATCTAATAATGGGTTGGGACATTCAGGCATAATCAGAAAACTATGGTAAATATTTGTCCCTCCGAAATCCTGAACAGGGGAATCAATGAAATGTCTAATGGCTAATAGGCCATACACTTCTATGATGGTGCAGGTTTTAGAGGACGTCTGGAGAAGGAAGTCAAGATGTAATAGGTAGCCCCAGAATCAAGTAGGAAAATAGTTGCCCTACCTGCTACATCCATTTGCACACTCACCTCCAGTCCACAGATGTGGACCCTTGAAGTTGGCACCGGCTGGAAGGAGCTTCCTCATTCTTGGGCAATCATCTGGGAGTCTGCTGGTAGCCCCTGCCCCTTTGGGTCAAGGGACAGAGAGCAGCCCTGTGCCCATGTTGTCAGCAAATATGGCATTTACTTCTTTTTTCTGGCCAGGGTACTTTGGAGGTTGCCTGGCCTTGTAAGGTGACTAGTATTTAGGCATGCCTGACTTCCTTTCATCTTTCCATCTCCTTAGCCATAACCTCTGTTTCCTGGCCACCGTTATAGAAGACTGTGGAGGCCATGGCCAACATTTCATCTCAGGTAGCCCCAGGTTCTTGCATCAGTGTTTTGTAAAGTCTGGGGCTGTTTGGCAATTTGTCCTTTAGAATTACTTGGCCTCCCTAGGAATTTAAGTAAAGATTAGTATATTCTTTAAAAGCCTCTTTTATCCTATTCAGAAAGGCAGTTGGGTTTTAAATTTAAGAAATCTGAAACGTGTATCAAGCATGTTTTCTGTGCACAGCAGTATGAAATGACAAGTCAATAACAAGAAAATAACTAGAAACTCAAATGCATGGAGGCTAAACAGCATGCTACTAAAACCAATGCATCAACAAAGAAGTCAAAGAGGAATCATTAAATACCTGGAGCCAAAGAAAAATGAATGAACGCATGATGGAATATTTTTGGTTTGTGCAGCGCAGGCAGCTCTAAGAGGGAGTGTGTAATGAAACAGGCCTGCCTCAGGAATCAAGAAAAATCTCAATCTAACCTTACACCAACCTTTCTGCAGAGCAGAAATAAATTAAATGGAGATTAAAAAATAGAAAAGAGGGGGATCCCTGGGTGGCTCAGCGGTTTGGAACCTGCCTTTGGCTGAGGGTGTGATCCTGGAGTCCCGGGATCGAGTCCCACATCAGGCTCCCTGCATGGAGCCTGCTTCTCCCTCTGCCTGTGTCTCTGCCTCTCTCTGTCTCTCTCTCTCATGAATAAATAAATAAAATCTTTTTTAAAAAAATAGAAAAGATCAGGGGCACCTGGGTGGCTCAGTGGTTGAGCATCAGCCTTCAGCCCAGGGCGTGACCCCGGGGTCCTGGGATCTAGCCCTGCATCGGGCTCCCCACAGGGAGCCTGCTTCTCCCTCTGCCTGTGTCTCTGCCTCTCTCTGTGTCTCTCATGAATAAATAAATAATATCTATAAAATAAAAAATAGAAAAGATTAATGCAACTAAGAGCATGTTCCTTGAAAAGGCAAAATTGATTTTTTTAAAAAAATCTGTCAAAACTAATCAAGAAAACAAGAGAAGACTCAAATTCAGAAATGAAAGAAAAGTTATAATCAACAGCACAAATTGGATTGTAAGAGATTACCATGAGAAATTGGATGCCAACAAATTACACAACCTCAAAGAAATAGATACATTTTTAGAAACCTTAATATGCCAAGACTAAATCAAAAAGAAATAGAAAATGTAAACAGATCCATTACTAGAAGCAAAATTGAATTACTCATCAAAACACTTCCAGAAAAATCCAGGACCATCCAGATGGCCTCACAGGGACATTCTATTAAACAGAAAAAGAAGAATTAATACCTATTCTACTCCAAACTATTCCAAAAAAAAAAAGAAGAAGAAGAAGGAGGAGGAGGAGGGGGAATACTTCCAAATTCATTCCATGAGGCCAGCATTACCCTGATTCCAAAACCAGAGAACGACACAACAAAAATTACAGACAAATATCCCTACTAAATTCCTCTCTCTTTCTCTCTCTAAAAAATAAATAAATCCTTAAGACTTCACCACATAGTATTAGAACTAACAAATGAATTTAGAACTTCTGCAACTTAGAATTTCTGCAACTTGCAGAACACAAAATGAGTCTACCAGAATCTGGTGCCTGCCTTCCTTCCTTCTTTTCCTTTCCTTTTTCCTTTCCTTTTTCCTTTCCTTTTTCCTTTCCTTTCCTTTCCTTCTTTCCTTTCCTTCCGTAGTCTCCATGCCCAACATGAGCCCAACATGGGGCTTGAACTCATGACCCTGAGATCAAGACCTGAACTGAGATCAGGAGTCAGATGCTTAACCAACTGAGCCATCCAAGCACCCTTCTGTTGCATTTCTGTAACTAATAACAAAGTATCAGAGAAATTAGGAAAACAGTTCCATGTTCAGTTCTTTCAAAACCATAAAATACTGTGAATAAATGTAACCAAGGAAGTTGAAAGACCTCTATGCTGAAAGCTATAAGATATTTAATGAACAAAATTGAAGATGACATAATAAATGGAAAGATATACCTTTGTTATGCATTGTAAGGATTAATATTGTTAATAATGCCCATACTGTGAAAAGCACTCTACATATTCAATGCAGCCCTTATCAACAATAGTAATAGTATTTTTCAAAGATTAGAGCAAAAAAACTCTAAAATTTGTATGGAAACAGAAAAGATTCCAAATAACCAAATCAATGTCAAGAAAGCATACTAAAGTTGAAGACATAACAATCCCAGATTTTACAGTATACTACAAGACGATGCTAATCAAAACAGCATAGTACCGCCACAAAAACACATAGATCAAGAGAACAGAATAGTCTGGAAATAAACCCATGCTTATATCATGAAACTACCTACCACAAAAGGAGCTGAGAATATACAATGGGGAAAGACTGTCTCTTAATAACTGGTGTTATGAAAATGAGACAACTACCTGCAAAAGGATGAAACTGGACACAAAAATATGTCCAAACTCATTATGGATCACATACCTAAGTGTAAGACTTGAAAGCATACACCTCTTAAGACAAAACAGAGGTGCTAAACTTACGGACATCAGCCTTAGTGGTGTTTTTGTGGAAGTATTCCCTCAGGCAAGGAAACAAAAGAAAAAATTAAAAACTACTCAGAAGAATGTAATAGATGTTTTCCCCAAAGAAGATTCTCAGATGGCCATTAGGCACATGAAAGAGCTGCTCAATCTCACTAATCATCAGGGAAGCACAAATCAGAACCATAATGAGATATCACCTCACAGCAGCCAGAACGGCTGGTATCAAAAAGACAAGATACAACAAGTGTTGGTGAGGATGTGGAGAAAAGGAAACTCATCTTTGCTGTGGGAAGGTACGTTGGTGCAGCCACCGTGGAAAACATTATGAAGTTTGCACAAAACAGTAAACACAAAAGGACCATATGGTCCATAATTCCACTTCTGAGTTCACCATAGGAAAGAACAAACACAGAAAGATCTGTGCACTACCACGTTCACTGTGGCTTTAGTTACAATGCTCAACGTATGGAAGCAACCCCCATGTCCATCCACAGATGAGTGGATGATGAAGATGTGGTATCTACATATAAGGGATTATTACTCAGCCATATAAAAAGGATAAAGCCATATAAAAAGGATATAGTTTTATATAAAGCTATATAAAAAGTCCTTTGTGACAACATGCATGGACCTGGAGGGTGTTCTTCCAAGTAAATAAGTCAGACAGAAAGACAAATGCCATATTTTACTTATATGTAAAACCTAAGTAACAAAGTAATGAACAAATAAAATGAAAACAGAAACAAACTTAAAGCCATAGAGGAAAAAATTGGGTGTTTGTGAGATTGGAAGGCGATGGAGGGATAGGTGAAATAGATGAAATAGGATTGAGGGGCACCTGGGTGGCTCAGTCGGGGAAGTGTCTGCCTTTGTCTCAGGTCATGATCCCAGCGTCCCAGGATCAAGCTTCCTACTCAGTGGGGAGTCTGCTTCTCCCTCTGCCCCTCACTCCACTTGTGCGTTCTCTCTCTCTCTCACTGCTCTCTCTCGAATAAATAAAAATCTTTTTTAAAAAAGAAGGGGATTGAGTTGTACAGAGTTGCACATATTTTTTGAAGATTTGTTTATTCATGAGAGACACACAGAGGGAGAGAGGCAGAGACACAGGCAGAGGGAGAAGTAGGCTCCATGCAGGGAGCCTGATGAGGGACCCAGGACTCCAGGATCATGCCCTGAGCTGAAAGCAGATGATTAACCTTCACTGAGCCACCCATGCATCCCCAGAGTTGCACTTATTTTTTTTAAAGATTTTATTTATTTATTAGACACACACACACACACACACACACACACAAAGATTGAGAAAGAGAGAGAGAGAGAGAGAGTCAGAAACACAGGCAGAGGGAGAAGCAGGCTCCACGCAGGGAGCCCGACGTGGGACTTGATCCCGGGCCTCCAGGATCACACCCTGGGCTGAAGGCGGCGCTAAACCACTGAGCCACCAGGGCTGCCCTAGATTTGCACTTATTAAATAAGTCATGGGCAGTTGCGTGGATGGATCAGTCTGTTAAAGCATCTGATTCTTGATTACAGCGCAGGTCATGATCTCAGAGTGTGAGATTGAGCCCCTTCAGGCTCAGCACTTAGTGGGGAGTCTGCTTGAAGATTCTCTCTCTCCCTCCCCGCCTCCCACACACACTTTCTCAATCTTTCTCAAAATAATAAATCAAGAAATCTTAAGTAATGGGAATGAAAAGTACGGCAGAAGGAACATGGTCGATAATATTGTAGCAGCTTTTTATAGTGACAGGTGGTAATTATAGTTAGTGTGGTGAGCATCATAATGTATATAATTGTCAAATCACTATTTTGTACACCTGACACTAATATTATAGGTCACTCTGCTTCTACTGAAGAAAAAAAAAAAAGCCCACACTCAGCCCTCATCAATGAACTTGAACACTAAAGTAAGAATCCATCTTCCAGGTTGCTTGTTGCCCTTCAAATCCTCCCTCATGCTGAGCTGTTCTCCAGGGCAGGGCAGTAGGCACACACACCATCTGACCTCCCAGTGGCAGCTGGTGCAGCACAGGCAGGCTTCACTGAGGGCCTCTGTGCCTTCAGGACAGTCCAGGAACCCTCGATTGGACCAGGTTCTGGAGAAGGGAATGGCATTTGGACTCAACTTTGTTGGAGAAGGGTGATGTTTGTCATTTACTTGGATTCCCTGTTGGACTTTTCACCCATTCTTGCCCACATGGTGAGCCTTTCTGTATTTGTCTTATAAAGGGTAGCATGTAGATGTGTGAATCTTGCCAAGGTCCTTCCTCCTTTGCTTTTCTGATAATACTTACTCCACATTAGCTTCTATCTATTTTGAAGTATTTCTGAGTAAATAGGCTGCCTTTCCTACACTTTTCGTCTTCTTGCCAAAGTCCCAAATCACTAGGGTCCTCAGAATTTTTCTTTAGTCACTTGTCTATTCTTCCCTATAAACTTCATTTATATTTTGGGATCAGTATATGAATAGAATCATCATATGGTCTATTTTCTTACCTTCAAACGTCAGATCTTTCCCAAGAAATTAGATTATGTTACTAATCTTTGCAGTGTGTCCCAGTCAAGATAAAAGGAGTGCATCAGAGATTCAGCAAAATATTTTGCAGAATGAGCTACCCAGGGAAGAGAAAATAGTAAGATTTACAAGAAATGATTCGTGTTCTGTTTTTGGAGAAAACCCAAAATTTCATAGCGATGGAGATCAGACCCAGATCCAGGAAGGGCATTTGAATGACACTTGTACAGGAGGAGGTGGGGATCTGGGCAGATTGTGATACTAACTTGAAATTAAAGAACAGCTGAAAGCACACCTTAACAATTGTATAATTGGAATTTTCACAAGGCGAAATTTTAATGAATGCATTCTAGACATTTATCATCTGAAAACTACTTCAGTTGGAAGCAATGGTGAGAAAAACCATATGTAAGAACCCCAGAGTGCTGGGACTATATATGAGTCTTCAGCCAGTGCATTAAGCTTGTTCCCCTTTGTTACCATGCAGGCAGCACCAAAAATGTGACCATTCATTGAAAATGGCCAGTAAGTAGTCAAATAATGATTAACAAACACCAGTAGATCTTTAATTAAGAGATTGGTTATTGGGGATCCTTGGGTGGCTCAGCGGTTTAGCGCCTGCCTTTGGCCCAGGGCGTGATCCTGGAGTCCCGGGATCAAGTCTCGCGTTGGGCTCCTGGAGTCCCGGGATCAAGTCTCGCGTTGGGCTCCTGGAGTGGGGCCTGCTTCTCCCTCTGCCTGTGTCTCTGCCTCTCTCTCTCTGTCTATCATGAATGAATAAATAAAATCTTTAAAAAAGAGATTGGTTATAATCATTTTTTCCTAACAGTGTGCCTTCCTGTTTTGAACAGAAGTCATTTGCTGGAGTGTGTCTGTGAGAGCAATGAAGGTGGAGAAACCATAAACCAGATTACAGGTCTTACTGTGCTTGAGGATTATCCTACTGGAGATAAATCCTGTGAATGTGCTAAGTACAGAGATGGTTCTTTCCTTGAGAATCCACAGATATCTCACCCTGGACACAAGCCTAGTCCCTGTGAGGAAGGTGGGCTAGCCTGCAGCTGTATCTCAAAACTCAGTACTCAGGTGGACACAGACCTTGTGGGGAAACCTTATGAACCTCTGGACACTGGAAGAGCAACTTAGAAATACTTGAGTGGTCTTGGTAGTCAAAAATCTTTAAAGTGTGGGAAATGTGGAAAAACGTTCATCCTTTCAGGGTCATATGCAAGGTCACTGTCAACAGAGAGTCCATGTATGTGACGTGTGTGGGAAAACCTTTATGTATAATTCCGATCTCACAAGTCATGCGAGAACTCACACTGCAGGGAGACCATATGAATGGAGTGTGGGAAAGCCTTCAGATATCCTTCAAGACTGCAAAGACATGTGAGGACACATGCTTGGGAAAAAACCCACAAATGTCAGCAGTGTGGGAAAGCCTTCCCTGGTCACTACTCCCTTGCAGTACATGTGAGAAAACACGCAGAGTATGAAACCTTGGAATGTAAAGAGTGTGGGAAAAGTTTCAAGAAGCATTTGCCTTTTCAATGTCACATGACCACGCACAGTGTAGTGAAACTCTAAGAATGTAAGGTGTGTAGCAGAACCTTCAGGTATCACACAGCCCTGGGAGTACGTATGAAGGCACATAATGGGAATAGACTCTATGAATGTCAGCAATGTGGGAAGACCTTCAGATATCTTGGAAATCTGAGAACATATGACAACACACACTGGGGAAAGACCCTATGCATGTCAGCAGTGTGGAAAGACCTGCAGAAGCCTGAAAGAAACACACTGGAGAGAGACCCTATAAATGTCAGTCATGTGGAAAAGTCTTCATTCATCACCACACCCTCATAGTACATACTGTGAGAAGGCACACAGAGGGTGGATACTTGGAGCGTAAGGAGTGTGGTGAAACTTTCAGGAAGCATCGACCTTTTGAAGGTCACATGGCCACACAGATGTACTGAAACCCTATGAGTGTAAGGAGTGTGGCAGAGCTTTCAGGTATTATAGACCTGCAAGTCCATGTGAGGACACACACTGAGGAAAGACCCTATGAATGTCAGCAGTGCAGGAAGGCCTTTAAGTCTTCTTTTTTTTTTCCTTTAAGTCTTCTGAATGGACAAAATTTTGGGAAATATTTTAGCAAAGACTTGTTATTTTATTCATGAATATTCCTGTGGGACAGAAATATTTTCATTGTTTTAAACGTGGCTTTGTCTTTGTGAGTGTTTCTTCCTTCATAGGAATCCAAAGTGTATTAATTCCTGGTCCACATCACTGATATGAACAGTAATGATGTCCTTTGTCCTCTACATCTGTACAACAGAATGCTTTGTTATCTTAGGCTTTAAGCAATCACATGGTTATGTAAAACAGGTCTCTTTTCCACTATGTCTCTTGGACCCAGGATGAAAAGAATGTATCTGTAGGAGGGCTGTGTGTGTGTGACTTTATATAATTTTATTAAGAGACTTTCTTAATTTCACACTCCCAAATATTACTAGTCTATGATCCTCCCATGAGACTTATTGTTGAAAGTTCTTTTTGTTTTCTGTTGCTGGTCCTGGAATTTCCCAACTCTGTATCACCTCTTCTTTTCAGTCCTTATTATTGAAAGATAGGTTTTCACATTATTTTTCTCTCTTTATTGAGATAACAATTGTTAAGTTTGCAATATTGGTTTATCTTTTTTGAGAGTAATTTTTTTGTGTCTTTGGTTGATTTTGTTCCAAATGTGACTTGGAAGAACATACTTCTGTGTCACAGGATTGCTTTTTGTTTCTGGGGTTAGTGACTGTGGTGGAAATACCAATGTGGTGCTTTTTTCTGGTCCCCAGGAGATCAATTCTGGTGTGCACAGTACCACTAATATCAACCAGAACTCCTGGTCAAAATATGGCATATGGTAAATTTTTATCCACTTTGGACATACAAACTTTCACGGTTTCCATAATGTCCTACAGTCCTGAGGTACACCAAGCGCATACCAATTGGACTAAACGTTTCTGGTTTTACTTTTGGCAGAGGTATATGGCCAAATAAGAGTGTGGGATTCATCCTATTGGGTTGAATGTCAAAGGGAAAAGGATTGCTGTCTCAGTACCTTTAAAAGAATTTGCAGGGTTTTAGATGACTCAGGCAGTGGGACATGCAACTCTTGGTCTTGGAGTTGTGGGTTTGAGTCCCACATTTTATGTAGAGATCATTTAAAAAAATAATCAAAATAAAATCTAAAACGAAAAGGGATTTGCAATACATATCCAAGCTAATATTTACCATTTTCATCCTTTTGAATGACCCACTTGTAAACTATGAAAAACCTTTCTTCTTTAGAGAAGTGACATGTAAAATGCCACAGGGATTCAAAACATGATATATCAGCATTAAGGAGTCATGAGGGGTTTTGTGTGGATCCCAGTGTGGTCTGGTTCCAAGATTAGATGCCCTAAGTATTGATCCTGAGTTTCAGCAAACTGCAATTTTTGGGGGACTTTATGTCCCTTTAAAGCCAAAAGCTTTAACAAGTAGATGATGGTTTCCATTGAAGGCAAGCAGAGAATGAAATTATCTCCATAGCGTAATGAAGGAGAGATGCAGAGAACTCTTTGTCATCCAGAATAGCCTATGGGTTTGTGGAAATGATGAAAGACTCTTTGTGATTCCCTGCAGCATGACTGTCCAGGGGTATTTCTGTGCTTCCAAGTGAAAGCAAAAACTGGCTACATTTACCAACAGGAATATTAAATCCACTGCATAGATGAATTACAATGGCAATGGATATCAGTAGCCAATGGGGGTTAGGGACACCAGAGTGTGGAGGGATGAAAATGTGATTCATTGCTGAGAGGTCTTGGTCAGATATCCCTCATCAGCCATTGGGTTTTCTCACCAGGGAAACAGAGGTGTCACAGGGAATAGTGCCAGAGGATCGTGAGACACTGAGGCTTTTAATCTTCTATCATGGGTGTAGTGCCCTGACAGGCTTCTTGGTAGAGTATTGTCTTGTTCTACCATAGATTTTGAAAAATATAATTTCATCTTCAGGGAGGTACACTGACGATTCTGTTGGGATCAGTTGAGCATGTTGCCCATAAGAAACATGGTAGCTGATCCAATAGGAACAAATGACTAGTGTTCCTAGATTCTGCTATCGTGCCATCAGAGACAGAGTGTACAAAAGAGGCCATGTGGTCGTTGGCCATTTTTATTACTACTGCCAAATTCTAGAATTATTTGCTGTTTTGAGGGAGTCAAATACTCGCATGATACTTTTCTAAGAACTGTCCGCTGCACACATGGAGAGAGGAGAAATAGCTAAGGAGAAGAGGATGAGTATCTCTCAAAAGGCCTAACAACAGGAGTAGGCTCAGGAACAGGAACCTGTGGAGATTTTTAAGCGGCCCCACTGGGCAGCCCTGGTGGTGCAGCGATTTAGCACCTGCCTGCAGCCCAGGGCGTGATCCTGGAGACCCGGGGGTCGAGTCCGCGTTGGGCTCCCAGCATGGGGCCTGCTTCTCCCTCCTCCTGTGTCTCTGCCTCTCCCTCTGTGTGTGTGTGTGTCCCACGAATAAATAAAATCTTTTTTAAAAAAAGAATATGAAATCATGTTAATGTCAGAAGTTTTAACTACATTAAAAAAAAGACTTACCACAAAGAAAGTACATGGATTTGTATAAACCTGGTAACACAGACTCAGAATAAATGGTGCATAAATTGGCAGAATTACATTGATTTCACACTCCATAACTGCAGTGGGATATTTTAACATATCCCCAGAGTGAAAAGTAAAAAACATTTCTCAGTACCTACGCTGAGGGAGCACGTGGAGATAATGACAGGTTAGGTTGGAGAGAATGAAAGTCAAGTGCTTGCTGTCTGCCCGTGAGAGGACTCTTGATTAAAGGGGGCAGGAATCAGTATAACGATCTGGAAGTTAGCATCCATTCTGCTTTCTATGTCATGTAAATTTGGCAATTAATGATGGTTAACCTAGAAGATATTTAAGGAAATAGAATTCCCAGCTCTACCCACATTTCCCTAATGGAATCCAGCATAACCATCTCTATCTACATTTCATTATATCACTGATTTCTATTCTTAATTCAAAGCTTGCTGTCCAGTTCACATGCAGAAGGAAAAGCACAAATTGCAGGCGATAAAGATCGCTCTTTGTAGAGTTTTGCATACTTAGAATTTTTGGCATTAAACGAGTATTTCAGTAAGAAAAAAGAAATCCATAAGTAAGTGATATCCACTATGTGCCATACTAGGACAGTAAGGAAATTGCTAAATTACCAAAGTTCTGTTATTCTAATGATATGAAAACCTGCTCTTCTGTTCATCTCACCCTGTCAGTAGTGATGCTGTCAGCAGGAAAGCCTAGGGGTGCTCACCTAGGCCATATTGCTTGTAGTGAGCCCCACAGACATGCACCATCCAGACCCAGTGATGTGACTGGACCAGTCCCTGTGGTTCTTATTATATATTGTAAGACACACATTAGCAACACCCATAATGGAATTTGAAAGGACACGGTACAGGGATCCCTGGGTGGCGCAGCGGTTTGGCGCCTGCCTTTGGCCCAGGGCGCGATCCTGGAGACCCAGGATCGAATCCCACGTCAGGCTCCCGGTGCATGAAACCTGCTTCTCCCTCTGCCTGTGTCTCTGCCTCTCTCTCTCTCTCTGTGTGACTATCATAAATAAATAAAAATTAAAAAAAAAACACAAAAGTCTCTTAAAAAAAAAAAAAAGAAAGGACACGGTACACTAGCAGGGCCACACAGCAAGTTTGTAAGTAGAGAGAGAATGCAGACCTGGTGTTCGGCATGTGTTGGGGTCAAGGGTGGGTGCCTGGGGTTTTGTAGGTTGATTCTTTATTAGGAACTTCATTGGTGGAGAGTGGCCTGGTTCTGAATCTAGTTCTACTGGCAGCTGTATTTTATAGTCAGCAGTCAAATGTTGTCAGGCCCCTACGTTATAATCAGGAGCTCCCTCTAAGGCAGTTACACTATAATACACTTCATACCAGTTAAACTTTCTGTCACTTTAAAAGCACACTTCAAATCACTGTGGCTCAAATAAACTACCAAGAAAGAAAACTGTATTCAGTGAAAAATCAGGAAAAAAAAAACCTTTCAAACTTGAGGACTTAAAAAAATTATTTCTCACATGAACACATATTCGTGAAAGAACTAGAAATTCACTGTTTAGGGGTCCATTTTTAAATGAGGTAATGACAAACACAATACCATATTTATTACCTCCAACATTTCCTTCCTGGAGCATTATACATGAATTAGTGCAAGATTTTCCAACATTACTTACAATTATGGAATTTCTCTCTAGAAGGCAGGGTCTAACTAAAATTTATCAAATATGATATGCAATTCTGGCTCTGCTACCCAGTGTGCATCCTCACGTGGTTTCAAAAGGATCATTGTTTGCATGTATGGGGTTTCTCTCCAGTGTGCATCCTTGCGTGCTTTTGTAAGGATGAGGATCAGCTAAAGGCTTTCCCACATTGTACACATTCATAAGGCTTCTCTCCGGTGTGGGTCCACACCTGGCCCTGGAAGGATCTGGAAGAAGCGAAGGCTCTCCTACAGTCCTCACATTTGTACAGTTTCTCTTCAGCGTGAATTCTCACATGTTCTCTTGAAAGGTTGAGCACCAACTGAAGGCTTTTCCACATTGTTTACATTCGTAAGGTTTCTCTCCAGTATCGGTTCTCAGGTGGCCCTGGGGGGACTTGGCAGAACTGAAGGCTTTCCCACAGTGCTCACAGATAGAGAGCTGCTCCCCCGTGCACAGCCTCACATGGACTTGGAAGGTCTCAGGCCAGCTGAAGGCTTTCCCACGTTCCTTACATTCATAGGGCTTCTTTCCAGTCGGAGTCTTTTCATGTCTTTGGTAACTGAAGGTCTTCCCACACTGTTTACACCTATAGGGCTTCTCTCCAGGGTGTGTTATCATGTGTCTTCAAAAAGTGGAGGAATAAATGAAGGCTTTCCCACATTCCTTACACTTAAAAGGCTTCTCCCCCATGTGTGTTCTCACATGTCTAGTAAGACTGGGAAGCTCGCAGAAGGCTGTACTGCACTGCTTGCATTCACAGGTTTTCTCTGCTGTGTGACTCTTTCTATGTTTAGCAAGGGAGTAGAGATGTCGAAAAGTTTTCCCACATAACTCACATTCATAGGGCTTCTCCCCAGTGTGTGTTACCGTGTGCCTTTGAAAGACTGAGGGATAAGTCAAGACTTTCCCACATTCCTTACACTTATATGGCTTTTCCCCAGTGTGAGTTCACACATGCTCAGTAAAGCTTGGGAACTCACAGAAGGCTTGCCTGTACTGCTTGCATTCATAGGTTTTCTCTGAAGTATGAATCTTCATATGTTGAGTGAGGAAGAATGGTGGAAGGCTTTCCCACATAATTTATATTCATAGGGCTTCTCCTCAGTGTGTGTTATTGTGTGTCTTTGAAAGATTGAGGGATAAATGAAAGCTTTCCCATATTTCTTACACTTATATGGCTTCTCCCCAGTGTGAGTTCTCATGTGTCTAGTAAGACTGGAGAACTCATTGAAGGTTTTCCCACACTGTGTGCATTCAGTTTTTCTCTGTAGTGTGAATCCTGATATATTGAGTGAGGGAATAGAAATAAGGAAAGGTTTTCCCACATAATTTACATCCATAAGGTTTCTCTCCAGTGTGAGTTCTTAGGTGTGTGTGACAAATGCAGGCCTGCTTGCATTCCTGACACGGATGTAGTCTCTGTCCACAGTGAGATCTCACATGCCTCTTAAGGGAAGAAAGATGCATGAAGCCTTTCCCACACTTGGTGTATTCATAGAGTTTTACTCTGGTAGAAATATTCTTGCAGAAATTAAAATGGGGAAACTGGCTGCACATTTCTCTATGTTGATTTCCTTTATTACTTTCATAGGATCTGTCATAGGATTGCTGTTAAAAGTCAGAAACATTTTCATCAATGTTATGTTTATTAATGGTTTGTTATTAGCAAGTAATAGCTATTGGAACCAGATGACTAACTGCATTTTAGTATGCAGGAAGTTTTTCTACTCTTTGTGGATGGTCTTAGAGTTAACTAAATGCCCTTGAAGTGACCTCTATCATATTCACTGTTCATACTGTTTATAATGTACAGGATCTTCCTAGAAAAGTGAATGATGCTTCACTCAATGTCTCAGTCAAGTTTTTGAAAACTTTCTTAAAATTCTAAATATATTTGGGGGCATGTGGGTGGCTCAGTTGGTTAAGCATCTGCCTTTAGCTCAGGTCATGATCTCCGGGCCCTGAGATCAAGCCCCACATCACTCAGCAGGGAGTCCGCTTCTCCCTCTCCCTCTGTCCCACCCTGTACCCTCCCCAACTTGTGTGCTTGCTTGCTCTCACGCTCTCTCTGATTTGGAGCTGGGTTTTTTGTTTTTAAAATTTCATGATATGCTGAAACTCTGTCCTGGGATTACTACTGCTTTATGTTGTCAGCACAACTCACCTCAGATGTATTGCATGGTTTCCATGCTGATCTTCAATGCTATGGTCTTCCCAATTTTTTTCTAATATGTAGGCACAAGAATGATTTCTTGTGCACTTTGCCATTTTCTCTTCATTAGATTTTTTTCCTCATGCATATCGTGTTTAGAAACCAACTCACTGGGTTTAAACAGTGTTTCATAATCTTAAACAAATAAAAATGTGAATGAACATCTTGAAGAAGTAACTTGTGAGCAAAGAAAGACTGAGGGCTTTAGGGTTTTCAGGACTTCATCAATGGCAGGCAGGAGAGGTCAAAATGGTAGGCAATTTACTAATGACTATAACAAGTTTTCCAAGAAAACTGTGAACCAAAACAACTTATGAAGCCAGTCTCCCACTACTGAACTTTAAGGAGCTTCAAGTCTTCTGAACCAAAACAAAAATAAAACTTCAGTTTAATGCACTCATTTTCACTGTCATGAGACATTATCAGATTCTAAGTCCATGATGGCTGTAACCATGTCTGTCTTCCTTTGAAGTGTCCTTCCACACTTTAAATCATGGAAGAGCACTGACAAGAGATCCAAGTGAAGGCCTGAATCCATCCTTACCCACTGAGACCAGGTTCTGGAAAGTTTCCAGCATCACATCTCTGTAGAGATTCTTCTGCCTAGAATGCAGCAAAGTCCACTCCTCCAGGGTGAAGTCCACCCCCACATCCTCAAAGATCACTGAGTCCTGAAACATACGAATATATGCAAGAGGAAGGGTGAATCTGAAAGCCCTGGGGAACTGAACTTAATTCATAGGAAGTTCAGAACAGATCCTCTGGTCTCACAGTATGTGCTCCTGCACCACTAAAGAGTCAACCTTAACACTACATTTTTCTATCACCAGGACCCAGAGAGATATGCTGTGCACACGAAATAAATGCTTCTGTTGCAAATTATGCAGTAAAAGGGTAGCAGATCTCAACAGTCCAAACCCAAAATATTCTTTAGGACTAGCCTTTGATGAGCTCCTGGGAGGAAATCTGCAAGCCTTCAGAATACATGGAATGATAAGAGTATCTGTATATGTAAATGGGGCCTTGGGCCATGGCAAAGCTCTTGCCAACAGTGTGACTTCTGATACATGCCTGCTTTTGTCCATCTGGGGCCTTGGGACACACTGTATCAGATTTCTAGTGTAGCTGGATGCTGAAAAGCTAAGACGAGTCACATGGATGTGCCCATGACTAACTCTCAATAAAAACCCCACAGTCCAAGACCTGAGTGAGCTCTCCTGGCTGGAAATATTTCATAAATGTTGTCACACATTAAGATCTGTTCAACTGCATTGAGAGCTGATGACTTGGAGCTTGATCCTGGCTCCTCCCGGATTCTGTCTCATGTTCCTTTTCCATTTACTAATTTTAATACAGACCTTTTTGAATAAACCCAAACACTGTAACAGCTTTTCTGAAATAAGCCCTTCTGTGTAATAAATATTTCTGTGAGCCCTTGTAGCAAGTCCTCACACCTAAGTTGGTCTTGGAGACCACTGACACAGAGAACTATCAACTCCCTGGGTTATAAAGTAATTCAGTACAGGGCCTAGCAGTAGATTGAAATTGCCAAGATAAAGAATTAGTGAACACAGGGGATCCCTGGGTGGCGCAGTGGTTTGGCGCCTGCCTTTGGCCCAGGGCGCGATCCTGGAGACCCGGGATCGAGTCCCACGTCAGGCTCCCGGTGCATGGAGCCTGCTTCTCTCTCTGCCTGTGTCTCTGCCTCTCTCTCTCTCTCTGTGACTATCATAAATAAATAAAAATTAAAAAAAAAAGAATTAGTGAACACAAAGACAGACTGGTTATGCAATTCTAAGAACCGTGAGAATAAAATGAAGATAGAAGATATGCATGGTACCATTTCGTGTACTGGACTGAAGGCATGCAGACAATCCCAGGGCAGACAGCATGATCGGAAGATCATCTAAGGGGCACAGTGAGAGACCATTTGCTCTTCTTGGAACACATCTGTGAGAGGTGACATTCACAGAGTCGCCTCTCAGGAGACAGAAGAGTCTGCAAGTGCCATTTCCCTCCTTGGCTTCTTAGCACAGGTGCAGAGACACCTGCTGAGGGCAGCTTAAGTCAGACGCTGGCTCGTTAGCCTGCTAGCTCAAAATCCTGCACCCCTGTGATCTGGTGTGACTGCCCTTCTGAATCAAACCTGCATCAATCTCAACATGGTGAGATCCTTTCCCAGAGGACCAGCACAAGTCCCTGCAACACCAGGTCCCTGAGGTTTGGAGTTTTGAAAGTCAGACAGCTTGGCTGGGGTAGAGCCCAAAGTGTATTGCACTACTCCAGGCAGTCAAAACAGACACAAGTGTGAGAATAGCAATCTGAAAACACCTAGAAAAAAATGAAAACACCTAGGATACAAGAGGGGAAACTGTTTGCTTTTCTGGGAGGGCTTCCCTGAGAGCAGCAAGCATGGACTCCCCTCTCAGGGGACAGAGGAGCTGGCTGGTGCCATTTCCCTACCCCACCTCTCAGCATAAACCAACTTCAGTAAACGGCACAGCACCAACACTGACTGCCTAACCTGCTTACATCAAGCCCAACTTCCCTGCACTCTGCAGTACTGCTTTTCTCAGGCAGGTGTGCCTAAGGACCAGCACAGTGGGCCCCTTCCCCAGAAGACCAGCACAAAACTCCACACACACTGTGTCTACTGACAATAGTTTCTGCAAAGCCTCAGTTATTTTGAAAAATAGCATCAGGTCTCATTTAACAAGCAGACAAGAGCACACCTAGTTAAATCTCACCCAACTCTGGCAAAGGTCCAAACTGCCCCGTTGCAGCAAGGATAACCTCTGTAGATGACTGAACTGAGGGAGGGAGCTGCCAAAACACAACAGCAAGTGCATGCAGCACATACCAGAGGTAATTCCTAAAGCATCAGGCCCTAAACATTATATGACCTCTTCTTTATAAAACCATTACTCTCAGGAGAGGAAACATAACAGGCTTTCCTAATACACAGAAGAAGACAGACACCTAGACAAAATGTCAATACAGAGGAATCCATCCTGAAAGAAAGAACAAGAAAAGGTCATGGGCCAGGGATCTAATTGAAAAAGATACAAGTAATATGCCTGATGCTGAACTTAAAGCAACAATCCTAAGGATACTAGCTGGGCTTGAGAAAAGCATGAAGACATCAGGGAGACACTTACCACAGATATAAAAGTTGGTTTCAGCCTGAAACCAACTGGATGTAATGACCACAAATATGGAAGAAGCAGAGGAATGACTAATTGACCTAGATAAATTTATGGAAAATAATGAAGTTGTACAAAATAGAGAACGAATGATGGATAATTAAAGTAGACTTAGGTAACTCAGTGACTCCATCAAACATAATAACATTCATATCATAGGAGTTCTGGAAGAAGAGACAGAAAAGGGGGCAGAGAATTTATGTGAAGAAATAATAGCTGAAAACTTCCTTAGCTGGGGAAGGAAACAGACATCCAAATCCAGGAACTCCCATCAAAATCAACAAAAACAGGCCAATATCAAGACATACTGTATTTAAGTTTGCAAAAAAAAAAAATACATTGATAAAGAAAAAATCCTAAAAGCAGCAAGACAAAGGAGGCCTCTAACTTACAAGGGAAGACAAATAAGGTTAGCAGCAGATCCCCCCACAGAAACTTGACAAGCCAGAAGAAAGCGGCATGATGTATTCAATGTGGTGAATGGGAAAAATCTGCAGCCCAGAATATTCTATCCAGCAACACTATAATTCAGAATAGGAGAGATAAAGAGTTTTTCAGACAAACAAAAACAACAGGAGTTTATTACCACTAAACTAGCCTTGCAAGAAATATTAAAGGGGACTTTCTGAGTGGGGATAAAAAGGCCCAAAGTGACAAAGACTAGAAAGGAACAGAGAAAAATCTTCAGAAACAATGATAAAACTAGTAATAAAATGACATTAAGGGGATCCCTGGGTGGCGCAGCGGTTTGGCGCCTGCCTTTGGCCCAGGGCGCGATCCTGGAGACCTGGGATCGAATCCCACGTCGGGCTCCCGGTGCATGGAGCCTGTTTCTCTTTCTGCCTGTGTCTCTGCCTCTCTCTCTCTGTGTGACTATCATAAGTAAATAAAAATTTAAAAAAAAATCCATATTTAAAAAAAAAATGACATTAAGTACATATCTATCAGTAATAATCCTGAATGTAAGTGGACTAAATGCTGCAATCAAAAGACATAGAAAAAAAAAAGACATAGGATTCAGAAGATTTTTTTAAAAGACCCATTTAGGGACGCCTGGGTGGCTCAGTGGTTGAGCATCTGCCTTTGACTCAGGGCATGATCCCGGAGTCCTGGGATCGAGTCCCACATCGGGCTTCAGGCATGGAGCCTGCTTCTCCCTCTGCCAATCTCTCTGCATGTCTCTGTGTGTCTCTCATGAATAAATAAATAAAATATTTCAAAAATAAATAAATAAAAATTTAAAAATAAATAAAAATAAATAAAAAGACCCATTTATATATACATCCTCCCTACGAGAGACTAATTTTAGACCTAAAGAGACCTGCAGATTGAAAGTGAGGGGAGGGAGAAACATTTATCATGCTAACAACATCAAAATAAAACCAGAGCAGCAATATACCTATACCAGACAAACTAGGTTTTGTTTTTAATATTTTATTTATTCATGAGAGATACACACAGAGAGGCAGAGACACAGGCAGAGGGAGAAGCAGACTCCCTGCAGTGAGGCTGATGTGGGACTCAATTCTAGGACCCCAGGATCATGCCCTGAGCCAAAGGCAGATGCTCAACCAGGTACCCTGACAAACTAGGATTTAAACCAAAGACTGTAACAAGAGATAAAGAAGGGAACTATGTCATAATAAAGGGTAACGTCCAACAAGAAGATCTATAATAATTATAAATATTTATGACTGCAACTTGGGAGCATTCAAATATATAAAACAATAACAGACATAAAGAAACTCATCAATAATAATATATTGATAGTAGGGGACTTTAACACCCCACTTATAGAAGTGGACAGATAGGTTATCTAAACAGAAAATCAACAAGGAAACAAGGGCTTTGAATGACACACTGGATCAGATGGATTTAATGGGTATATTCAGAACATTTCATCCCAAAGTAGCACATTCTTTTCAGTGTACATGGAACATTCTCCAGAGTAGATCACATACTGGGTCACAAACCAGGCCTTGAGAAGTAAAAAAGATTGAGATCATACCATGCATATTTTCCAAACACAACACTATGTATGAAACTTGAAGTCAATCACAAGAAAAAAATTGGAAAGACCACAAATACATAGAGGTTAAAGAACATCCTACTAGGATGTTCAGAATGAATGAGTCAAAAATGAATGAGCCAACCAGGAAATTAAAGAAGAAATTTTTTAAATACATGGAAACAAAATGAAAATACTACAGTCCAAAATCATTGGGATGCAGCAAAAGAGGTAAGAGGAGAGTATATAGCAATACAGACCTACCTCAAGAATCAAGGAAAATCTCAGAGAAAAACAACCTAATCTTACACCTAAAGGAGCTAGAAAAAGAACTACAAATGAAACCTAAAGCTAGCAAGAGAAGGGAAATAATAAAGTTTAGAGCAGAAATAAATGATATAGAAACTAAAAAAAAAAAATAGTGGAACAGAACAATGAAACCAGGAGCTGGACCTCTGAAAAAATTTTAATAAAATTGACAGAGCCCCTAGCCAGATTTATCAAAAAGGAAAGAGAAAGAACTCAAAAAGTAAAATCACAAATGAGACAAAAGAACACCACAAAAGTACAAACAATTATAAGGAATATTATGACAAAGTGTATGTCACTAAATTGAGCAATCTGGAAGAAATGAGTAAATTCCTAGAAACATATAAACTACCAAAACTGAAACAGGAAAAAAAACAGAAAACTTGAACAGACCCATAACCAGCAAAGAAATTGAATCACTAATCAAAAATCTCATAACAGACAAAAGTCCAGGGCCGGATGGCTTCTCAGTTGAGTTCTGCCAAACATTTAAAGAAGAGTTAATACCAGGACACCTGGGTGGCCCAGTAGGTTAAGCATCTGCCTTTGGCTCAGGTCATGATCCCAGGGTCCTGGGATGGTGCCCCATTGGGCTTCCTGTTCAGCAGGGGAGCCTGCTTCTCCCTCTCTCTTTCTGCCTCTGCCCTTTGCTCATGCACTTTCTCTCTCAAATAAATAAAATCTTTTTAAAAAGAAGAGTTAATAGTTATTCTTCCCAACTGTTCCAAAAAACAGAAATGGAAGGGAAACTTCCTAACTCATTCTACAAGGCCAATGTTACCCTGATTCCAAAACCAAAGATTCTGCTAGAAAGGAAACTACAGGCCAATATCCCTGATGAACAAGGATGCAAAAATTCTTAACAAAATACTTAGCAAATCAAATCCAACAGTACCCTAAAAGAATCATTCACTGCAATTGAGATTCATCCCTTGGCTGTAAGAGTAGTTCACTATTCGCACATCAATCAGTGTGATACACCACATTAATTCAAGAAAGAAGAACCATATGATCCTCTCAATAGATGCAGAAAAGGCATTTGACAAAGTACATAATTCATCCAAGATAAAATCCTTCAACAAAGTAGGGTTAGAGGGAACATACCGTAACTAACAAAGGCCATATATGAAAAACCCACAGCCAATATCATCCTCAAAAGTCGGAGAGCTTTTCCTCTACAGTTGTGAACAAGACAGGGATGTCTACTCTTACCACTGTTATTTAACATAGTGTTGGAAGTTCTAGCCTCAGCAGTCAGACATCAAAAAAAATTAAAAAATAAAAGGCATCCAAGTTAGCAAGAAAGAACTAAAATTTTCACTATTTGCAGATGACATGATACTCCCAAAAAGGGGATCCCTGGGTGGCTCAGTGGTTTAGCGCCTGCCTTTGGCCCAGGGGTGTGATCCAGGAGACCCGGGATCAAGTCCCATGTCGGGCTCCCTGCCTGGAGCCTGCTTCTCCCTCTGCCTGTGTCTCTACCTCTCTTCTGTGTCTCTCATGAATAAATAAATAAAATCTTAAAAAAAAAGAAAACCAAAAAAACCCCACCAAAAAACCTGCTAGAACTGATACATGAATTCATTAAAATCACAGGAAACAAAGTCAACATACTGAAACCTTTGCATTTCTATATATCAATAATGAAGCATCAGAAAGAGAAATCAAGGAATGTATCCCATTTACTACTGCACCAAAAAACCATAAGATACTAAGGAATACACCTAACCAAAGAGGTAAAAGATCTGTATTCTGAAAACTATAAAAGTTATGAAAGAAATTGAAGATGGTACAAAGAAATGGAACATGGGGGACGCCTGGGTGGCTCAGCAGTTGGGTGTCTGCCTTCAGCCCAGGGCGAGATCCTGGGTCCTGGGATCGAGTCCCACATCAGGCTCCCTGCAAGGAGCCTGCTTCTCCTTCTATGTCTCTGTCTCTCTCTCTGTGTCTCTCATAAATAAATAAATAAAATCTTTAAGAAAAAAGAAATGGAACATGGATTGGAAGAACAAACATGTTAAAATATCTATGCTACCCAAAGCAATCTACACATTTAATTCAATCCCTATCAAAAAACCACCAGCACTTTTCACAGAGCTAAACCAAACAATGCTAAAATTTTTACAGAACCACAAAAGATCCCAAATAGCCAACACAATCCTGAAAAAGAAAAGAAAAGCTGGAGGCATCACAATTCCAGACTTTAAGCTATATTGCAAAACTATAGTCATCACAACAGTATGGTACTGGCACAAAAACAGACACATAGATCAATTAACAGAATGGAAAACCCAGAAATGAACCCACAGCTATCTGGTCAACTAATCAACAAAGCAGGAAAGAAATATCGAATGGAAAAAAGTCTCTTCAACAAGTGGCGTTGGGAAAATTGGACAGCCACATGCCAAAAAATTAAAATGGACCACTTTCTTACACTATACACAAAAATACATTCAAAGTGGATTAAAAACCTAAAGGTGAGACGGGAAACCATCAAAATCCTAGAGAACACAGGCAGCAACTTCTTTGACCACAGCCACAGCAACTTCTTACTAGATATGTCTGCTGAGGCCAGGGAAACATAAACAAAAATAAACTATTGGAAATCCATTTAGATAAAAAGCTTCTGCACAATAAAGGAAACAGTCAACAAAACTAACAGGCAACCTTTGGAATGGGAGAAGATACTTGCAAATGATATAGCTGATAAAAAAAAAGGGGGGGGCTGGTATCCAAAGTATATAAAGAACTTATAAAGCTTACCACCCAGAAAATAAATAATGCAATTTAAAAGATGGGCAGAAGACATGAATAGACATTTTCCCAAAGAAGATGTCCAGGTGGCCAACAGAGACATGAGAAGATGCTCAACATCCCTCATCATCAGGGAAGTGCAAATCAAAACTATAATGATGTATCACCTCACCGCTGTCAGAATGGCTAAAATTAACACAGGAAACAGGTGTTGACAAAGATGTGGAGAAAGGAGAGCCCTCTTACACTGTTGGTGGGAATGCAAACTGGTGCAGCCACTCTGGAACACAGTGTGGAGGGTCCTCAAAAAATTAAAAATAGAAGTACCCTACAACCTCACAATTGCACTACTAGGTATTTACCCAAAGGATACAAAAATACTCATTTGAAGGATACATGCCCCTGATGTTTATAGCAGCATTATCAACAATATCCAAATTATGGAAAGGGCATAAATATCCATCACCTGATGAATGGGCAAAGAAGATGGGGTGTGTATATACCGACTTCAAAGCCCGGGGTGTAAAATGTTTATAATGTATTGTTGAGTATACAATACATATGATGTAAAATATGTGTAATCTAATTCCCAATAACAGCACAGAGGAGGTGGGCAGGAGCAAAACTATAATGGAAAAGGGACAGAAATGATTAGAGATGATAAACCATTCATTAAAACACACCCTGTTGGCTTTGTAACATTAATAGTTGCAACATATAGAGAAATAATGCCTTATAATGCAGAGGAACAGAACTACTTAGGAGCAACATTTCTGTACCTCAGGAATTAAGCAATCATAAATCTGAAGCTGATCTGATTAGGTGTATATGGTAACCCTAAAGCAACCAATTTTTTAAAAACTAAAAACTGAAAAAAAAATGTAATTAAACCAATTAAAATGCTCTCCTGGGAAATATTAATGCAAAACAAAGTAGTAGAGGAACAAAGGCAGAAGACAGCAAGAGTGAATGGGGACACGGGACAACCACAATGAATGATGATGACACTAAGTGTCAGTGGATCACACAACCCAACAAACGGCAGAGGTGGTCAGAGTGTATCGTGAAACATGACCTAACTAAATTCTCTCTCCTGGAGACACTCTGCTTTGCACCTGCAGTGACCTCCCACCGGGCCCCTCAGGCATGCCATCCATGCACCTCTTCCAGAACTGTGAGTGATAAATCCTACTTCAGTTCCCCTGTGGACTTTTGCAGAACTAGGACTCCTTGTTAGAAACCCTGAGGCTCTACGTTACAAATGCTGACTTAACAGTATCACAGTTGGCACCACGAACAGGATGGATTGGGTCCTGCTTCTAATCATCCATTGGTGATGCCAAATGGCCTTACAACTGCCTCAGCTAGTATAAACAGTAAGTGCAGTGTGGTGCCAGCGGGAGCAAGGTACAGAGGACCTTCACCCATCATTAGAAATATGCTTAATCCTGGGGTCATTACCCCTCCACCCACCCTGTAATAGCCTAGCTGCCAGGTTAAAACTGGGTGGCCACGAGGAGACTTCAACATTAACTATGGAATTTTAGATGCATGGGTTCTTGCCATTAATTATCCTATTCCCAATGTGACAGAGATGATAGATGGCATCTCAGAGGTTCAGGGCCCCTATTTTGCTGTCCTAGGTTTACCCAACATGTTTTACTCCTGAAGGGGTTCTGATCAAACCACCCCAAAACATGCCACTTTGGCATGTGGACTATTTTGAACTGAAGGCGACTGAGTGGATTCAAGAGAAACTTTTTGTCCCTCCTTTAACTACCTAGGAAAATCCAAGTTGGGGGTCTTTCCCAGAATAAGAGTTACTACCAGAGATAAATTTTATCTGAGTGACCCATGTGTATAGCAGGGCCAACGTCTGATTACCAAACATCTGCTCTTCTTATTGCCTTGTGAACTGCCCTCCTCTCCTTTGAAGCCCCAGGTCCCTATCCCGTTCCTATGCTCCAGATGGCATAAATGCCTCATTTTACTGGTCTTTGAACTTCTCTTGTATGTTGGGTTCCAATATGTTACAATTTTTTATTATTATTTTTTAATAATAAATTTATTTTTTATTGGTGTTCAATTTGCCAACATACAGAATAACACCCAGTGCTCATCCGGTCAAATGCCCCCCTCAGTGCCCGTCACCCATTCACCCTCTCCTCCCACCCTCCTCCCCTTCCACCACCCCTAGTTCGTTTCCCAGAGTTAGGAGTCTTTATGTTCTATCTCCCTTTCTGATATTTCCTACCTGTTTCTTCTCCCTTCCCTCTATTCCCTTTCATTATTATGTTAACACAATTAAATTTGATTTCTTCCTATTCATCGGTCTTATGTCAATGTAATTTTTAGATCATCCAGAAGAACCTTTGAAAGATACAGGAA
Organism: Canis lupus baileyi; assembly: GCF_048164855.1. Lineage (NCBI taxonomy): Eukaryota > Metazoa > Chordata > Mammalia > Carnivora > Canidae > Canis > Canis lupus. The sequence continues at coordinate 57,999,508 of NC_132856.1, read as the reverse complement.
AATTTTTCCACCCTGAGACTTTTGGCAAGCCAGCAATGAGACCTCACTAGTTGGGCACTGCTTGCCCCAAAGCTGTTGCAGTGGAAAGATTCTGGGATTTTTAACAAGAGCTGGCAAAAAGTAAGAATTCCTACATCAGAGCCTTGCATGTCTACCTGCACAGTCCAGTGGAAGCAGTGATGAGTACTCCTGCCCTTTTTTTCTCTACTCTAAATTTATTTTTTTATTTTAAAAAAGATTTTATTGATTTATTCATGAGAGACACAAAGAGAGAGAGGCAGAGACACAGGCAGAGGGAGAAGCAGGCTCCATGCGGGGAACCCAACGTGGGACTCGATTCCGGGACTCCAGGATCGCGCCCTGAGCAAACGCTCAACCGCTGAGCCACCCAGGCATCCCTTCTCTAAATTTAGATTAGCAGGAGAAAATATTAGTAGAACTAGTTCCCTGGGTTTAGCAACTCTAGTGGTCCTTTTTCTCTCAGAGACGGCCATACTTTTTCTTTGTTGTGTTGTGTTGTCATAAAAACGGAAACCATAGTGCAGAACACCACGTATACGCCTGTCGTTCAAGCCAGATTCACAGACTGGTGAGTTCACAGCTCTCAGCAGACCAGTATTTTTTTAGACAAATTTTGCTTTGGGTTAACATGCACATGAGGTAAAGGCTACTGGCTAAGGGACAGGTGGAAGCCAAAGCCACAAAATTGATGCGTACAAGGGGGTATTTGTTTGGCTCTGAGAGACCCAAGGCTTAGCTAAAGCCGTTCATGTGCACATAAGAAAAACTCTTGTCTTGTTCTATATCCTGAGAACATGGCTTTGTGACCAGTGAAAACATTCTGTCTGGTCCCCACTCTCTGGCCAGATGATGGATCCTCTGAATTGGCTATATTTGAGAAAAGAATAAAAAAATTTAGGGGCACCTAGGTGGCTCAGTTGGTGGAGCATCTGCCTTTGGCTTGGGTCACGATCCCGGAGTCCTGCAATCAAGCCACATGTCAGGCTCCCTGTTCATCGGAGAGCCTGCTTTTCCCTCTGCTCCTCCCCCACTCTCTCTCTCAAATAAAATCTTTTTTAAAAGTTTAGAGAGTTGTCATTCTAAACAATTGATTTCTTGGCACCTAGTACAAAGAAATGTAATGATTAGGGGATCCCTGGGTGGCACAGAGGTTTAGCACCTGCCTTTGGCCCAGGGCGCGATCCTGGAGACCCGGGATCGAATCCCACGTCGGGCTCCCGGTGCATGGAGCCTGCTTCTCCCTCTGCCTGTGTCTCTGCCTCTCTCTCTTTCTCTCTGTGTGACTATCATAAATAAATAAAAAAAAAGAAATGTAATGATTAGCCTTAGGGACTCCCTTTAATAAGATGAAAGAAGGGAGATTAGAACAAAATTTCAATTCAGTATAAATTTCCCTTCTCAAAATCTGGCCCCATCTGCCTGTTTTAGCTTCCTTTCATTCTCTAGGCCTAGGGATTACTCATGTAAATGCAGGAAGTCAGAAGTACCTGGGACAGGCAGGGCTTGCCAGCTTCTGGTCTTCCTGTGTAATGTTCTTTTTTTTAATTTTTATTTATTTATCTCTTATTTCACAAGAGACACAGAGAGAGAGGCAGGCACATAGGGCAGAGGGAGAAGCGGGCTCCCTGCAGGAGCCTGATGCGGAACTTGATCCCAGGACCCCTGGATCACGACCTGAGCCAAAGGCAGACACTCAGGTGAGCCACCCAGGTGCCCATTGTGTAATGTTCTTTGTAGATCTATCCTAGGTCCCCAGCCAAAGAATTCTTGTCCCATGGACAGCAGATCTTTTCAGCAAATTATACCAAATTTAAAGAATTAGAAAGATCAGTGGCCATTCACAAGTCCCCTCCCCTGCATCACAGAGGAAACAGATAACCAGAATTTCTCCTAGGCTGTCCCACAAATGCCTGGCTGAAGGCTGATGTTCAGGGGCAGATAGAAGAGGAAAATGAAATTCCATGACGCCCCCTCCTTTCCAAATCCAGAGTCACTAGTTATTGATCTTTACTCTCCCTGTTGCTTTCTTGCTTGGCTCATCTTGTCTGCCTGCCGGGGACATGCAGCTTGTCAGGTCTTCCTCAAAGCTATCCTTGGGAGTGACTCTGTATCTTGGGAAGGTAGTATCCTTGCCCCCTCCTTGGGAGGGGGGTAGGTTATTCAGTACTTCCAGCAGTTTGACCTGTTTCTCTTGGCTGAAAACTGACAAAATAGTCAAAAGAATTTTGTTTTTAAGCAGCTCTGTAGTCAAGTTTGGCCATATCAGAAGCTGATATTTTGAGCCTGATAGGAATGAATGTAGGGGGTTTCTCTCCTACGCTAAAATAAAACTAGTGGGGATCCCTGGGTGGCTCAGTGGTTTGGCACCTGCCTTCGGCCCAGGGCATGATTCTGGAGTCCTGGGATGGAGTCCCACATCAGGCTCCCTGCATGGAGCCTGCTTCTCTCTCTGCCTGTGTCTCTGCCTCTCTCTCTCTCTGTCTCTATGTGTGTGTGTGTGTGTCTCATGAATAAATAAAATATTTATTTATTTATTTATTTTTTAATAAATAAAATATTTAAAAATAAAATAAAACTAGGTACACGAAGGGAAAGAAATAAATTGAGGATAATTCAGTTGGTTGAATAGATAACCCTATGATGTCAATTCTTTGAAGAATTGCTTTGAAGAATTGGGAGCAACTATCTTTATCTTTAAAAATCTTTGCAAAACTAGAAATATGGCCCCAGAATTATCCAGAAACAAATCAGGGTTTTTCAGTTTGTCCTTCTGACAAACCTCAAAACCTCCCCCTCTATCTCAAAAGGCTTGTAGAGTATTGTCCTGAGAAACCCAAGTCCTTGGAGAAACTTGGATACCTTCTCTGTGCCTCTGTAATGTAGACTTCCCACCCACATCTTCTCTAGGATATAAGAGCCATTCCTTGAAATACAAACTTTAGGGAGATGTTTCTTATCACAAAAAAGGAGAGGAGAGGAAGTAATTGGAAATTGGACAAATCTCCACAAATCTTGGTGACTGTAAAGAAAGTCTCTGTTTGCATCTCCTCATATATGTCTATATAGGTGTTGTATGGTATTTTTCTACCTCTGGCTGGTATTGCTGAAATTAATTTGTGGAAGAGCTCTGTTTATCTGGTTTGAAGGCAAGCACTAGTAAGGGCTGGCTGTTCTAAAACTTTCAGAAATATAAAAATTGACCCAAATGTTTTTCAGCTTCATATGATACAGACTTAACCTTTAATACATAAAAGCTAGTTGAAGTTTGCTAATTGAAATAGGCATGTCTTTAGCTGACAGTATTAAATATAAAGCTTTTGGGATCCCTGGGTGGCGCAGCGGTTTGGCGCCTGCCTTTGGCCCAGGGCGCGATCCTGGAGATCCGGGATCGAATCCCACGTCGGGCTCCCGGTGCATGGAGCCTGCTTCTCCCTCTGCCTGTGTCTCTGCCAATCTCTCTCTCTCTCTCTCTCTCTCTCTCTGTGTGACTATCATAAATAAAAAATAAATAAATATAAAGCTTTTATCCTACCCAGGTTTAATAATCAAATAAATTCATGTTCAGTCTGTTGCAAAATTTGCCAGCAAAACTAACTTAGAATGATGGCTAATTCTTGCTAATGTTTCGTGAAGAATTCCTGAGATATCTAAACATAATTGCCAGAAGCAAATTATCTAGATAGATGTAAATAACAGTTTTTATGTGAACTTTTTAGTAATTTTATAGTATGTCCACTTAAATAGCTTCCCAAATTTCTTTGGTAACTCCTATTCTTAGAATTTAGCCATATTAAATAAATAAATAATAAATGAATTAAGGAAGTTAATAATTTTGCTATGTTAAGTTAAATGACGAGTTCACTGAATAACACATAAATGCAAATAAACTAAATACTGAAGCATTTAATTGCTAAACAAATCCAAGTTTACCTACTTTTGACATATTACAAAAAGATAAATTTAGGTCTGTTGGTAAACACATCTTGTGCTTCACTGAAGGACCATACTGTTAAGAAGGACCATGCTTCTAGAAATTATGAAATGTATTCATAAGTTTGTCAATTTAAAGAATACAATGTAATAAGCAGCTCACAAGTGCTGACTACTTAGTTTTCACTAGAAACTGGAATATCTAAAAGTTAAAAATTATAATTAGCATATACAATTAGAGCTTCTACATATATGGGACGCCTGGATGGCTCAGCAGTTGAGTTGGCTCAGAGCACAATCCTCGAGTCCCAGGATCGACTCCCACATCAGGCTCCCTGCAGGGAGGCCTGCTTCTCCCTCTGCCTATGTCTCTCATGAATAAATAAATAAAATCTTTAAAAAAAAAAGCTTCTACAAATAATAACAGCATCAATTCCGTATATAAGGAAAGGATATTTTGGTGATAAAAAGTATGAGGAATGGAGATCCATTTTTATTGAGAGAAAACAAGGTAATTTTACTTCAAAGTAAAGCTGATTATTTCTGAATGGGAAAGAGAACAAGGGGCAAACTAAAATAGAGAAAGTTGTAGGTTTATGAAAAAGGAATCTTGGGAAAGGAATTTTATGTGTGATCAAGAGATAAGGAATGGATTTCTTTTTCTTAATTTATTCATGAGAGAGAGAGGCAGAGACACAGGCAGAGGGAGAAGCAGGCTCCATGCTGGGAGCCCGACGCAGGACTTGATCCCAGATCCCAGGACCACGCCCTGGACCAAAGGCAGGCACCAAACCGCTGAGCCATCCAGGGATCCCCGAGAATGTGTTTCTTAAAGTGTTTTTAAAAATAAGCTTATAAGGATTTTAAAATAAGTTTTAATATCAATAGTGTACTTAGGTAAAAATGGAACTTAATTTTCTTTCATCTGTTAAAAGGATAAAGTTGAACTGTTGGTATGCTCTTTTAATGGTCTATGCCTAGAAAAACAGGATTCTGTTTTGCCAACATAATTACCTGTGTTTATCAGGCCTTTGATTACTTATGAAAACTGAATCTGTTCAATATCAAAAGTTAAGTTTTGCCAACAACCATGTAACCTGTTATATTTACCTTTCAAAACTCTTATTGTCACTTTGGTTCATAACCAAAGTGTTGTTTCACAGTGACCTATGGTCCTATTTGACCAAGTGCTTTAAAACTCCTTTTGATTTTTCTGACAAACTTCCCAAAATCAAATTCTAAATGAAGTCTTCTTGACCTGGAAAGGAATTTGGGATTTCTCCTAGAAGGATCCCTAGAACATTCCAGAGGATTTGTTATGTAGCTAATTAGGCTTACTAAATATGTTAAACTACACGGAAAACTCTGTCAAACAAGAAGGAATACTAAGGGGATCCCTGGCTCGGCGGTTTCGCCTGCCTTTGGCCCAGGGCGCAATCCTGGAGTCCCGGGATCGGGTCCCGCGTCGGGCTCCTGACATAGAGCCTGCTTCTCTCTCTGCCTCTCTCTCTCTCTCATGAATAAATAAATTTTTTAAAAATCTTTTAAAAAGAAAGAAGGAATACTAAGCTTTCTTTAGGTTGTATTTGTGTAGATACATAAATGTTCTAGAAATTATATGAAACTCCTAGAAATCTGAAATAGAAATGTCCTGGTATGTTATCACTTGCAATTCTAGTTACTGAAGTGTTTAGTTTCACAGAAATAACCAAATCTCTGTGTCCACTACATTACAGTGAACTCTCGTCAGATCTTTAACCATGGCCACTTTTGAGTCTCTTGTCATTTACAGCTATTGTTTTCCTCTGATGCTTTTGCAAAAGTATTTCATTTTCAAGATTCGTGAAAAGGAGTTTTGACAAAACAGGTTCCTGATAACCTTAGGATCATGGAACTGAACTGTGTGAGCATTCCTGAAACTAGCAGGAAAACCAGATTCAAACAGAACAAGAATAACTGAATGAACAGAGAAGGATCATTATAGTTTTATGACTCTTGTTTGAAACACTATTGTTTAATGTTGCTCTTCCAGATAGAAAGGAACTTTCTCTTAAACCAAAATATACCTTTGCAGGACACCTGGGTGGCTCAGTGGTTGAGCGTCCGCCTTGGGCTCAGGGCATGATCCCAGAGTCCTGGGATCGAGTCCCGCATCGGGCTCCTTGCATGGAGCCTGCTTCTCTTCCCTCTGCCTATGTCTCTGCCTCTCTCTCTCTCAGCCTCTCTCTGTCTCTCATGAATAAATAAATATTTTTTAATTTGAAAAAATAAAAATATAGACCTTTGCAAACAAATACTGTCCCAGCTACACCCCAGACCTGACACCTCTACTGTCCACCTGCTTGTATTCACTTCCTTCCTTAAGTTCTTCTTTCTGGCTTAGCTCTTCACTCAAGCAAATGAAACCCAGAACCACCCCTCAGGTGCTAGTGACTGCCCTGACAAGACCTCCAGCGGGCTCAGACCAGTTTGAGCTGAACCCCGGACTCCCCCTGCACAGTTGAACCAAGGAGTGACCTCTGGAATGACCAACAATTACCTTTACCTCATTAGAATACTAAAATCTCCACCCAAGAAGGAGCAGAGCCTCATTTATATAACATAGAATGTAGGTACAGGCCTGTGGCCTTAGTGCGAACACATGACCTCATGCCTGCCTCTCCATACAGTGACAGGGTGTCCCTATCCAAATATTGACCCTTGCTTAGGGGGGTACAGATTCAGAAGGTATTCCCTGTGATCTTATTTGCTACAAATAATGTCTGCTTTGTGCAGCAACTCACCTGGCGTGGTTTCTATGTGTGAGTCACCAAGGTTCAGCTGTAAATTTGGTGACCGAGATGGGACTGTTGTCCTCCTGAGGCTGTGCCCTCTGGTTCTCTGGTTTCTGCTGGGACCAGGGAAAGATTCACGTTGGTCTCATTGGATTATGGGGAAAAATTTTTTTTCTCTCTACCTAATCCTCCAGAACTTGGAAACTTAACGAGTATAGTTGACCTTGAACAATGCAGGGATTAGGGGCACCGACCCTCTGCACAGTTAAAAACCCAAGTATATCTTTTGACTCCCCTAAAACTTAACTACTAACAGCCTACTATTGGCCCAAAGCCTTACCAATAACAAATAATTAACATATATTTTGTGTGTTGTGTATATTATATACTGTATTCTTATAGCAAGTATGCTAAAGAAAATGTTTTTAATAAAATCATGAGGAGAGAAAATTTATAGCACTGTATCTGTTTTTTTTAAATATCCACACATAATTGGACCCAAGCAGTTCTAACTTGTGTTTTTCAAAGCGTCAACTGTGTTTGTATTTTCATGACAATATAGTTATTTGCATAAATTCAGTAAGAATCTGTTCTCCTTATAACAGGGCACAACTGGAAACATTCATTATACTATTAAGGCTGGAATGGAATGTCATAATTGAGATATTTGAGAGATGCATATATTCAGATATGACCAGACCAGTCAACTAGGATTGGCTTTATGGAGTCAATGAGGTCACTTGGAAATGATACCTTGCTTACAGGGTTCTCAGCTTCCTTCCCAGGTCAGTAAGGTTGGCCACTTCCTGGCAGGAGCAGAAATCTCAAGATATTTTGAGGACCTCAGAAAGAGAGGAATTCACCTGAATTTTTGTGTACTGCAGGTAAAGCGTGATGGCATGTCCTTGACGTGGCTTCTTAGCCTTGAGAAACTTTTAAAATTTTCAATCGGAGACTCCTGAAGAAAAGATTAGCAAGGCAGATTTAAAGAAGCTTATATGGTCAGTCACTATGCTCTCTACATTTCTGTAAATAATCAGGCTAAGTTTACTGGTTTACTAATTAGTCTTGCTGTAGCTATGTGTCAGCAACACATCTTTGTGGATGTTAGATTCTAGTTCTGAGTAATTGTCTTTGTTATTTGAAAGCAACAAATGACTGGATCCTGAATTTTTCTGCTTTCCTCAAAAGAAAATATGCAAAAATAAAATCAGCTGACTTAGAGATGCATACAGTGTTACTCACCCAGAGAGAGGAGGCCTGCCTTTGGAGTCATTTAAAGTGGGATGTCTGGTATGAAGGCTTCCTCCAGGTCTTGGCCTGGGTGTCCTTTAGAATATTTAGATGGTTGTGCAACCACCTATGCATTTTATACAAACACTGTATTTTACGATTAAATTCCATGAAGTCAGTTATAACTTATCACAATACCATGTTAAAGGAAAAATGTCAAAATATCTGAATAGATGTATCCTATTCAACATGAATCCAAACAGAAAATCTTAGCAATTTAAGGATAGGTGGAAACTTGCAGAGCCTGATGAGGAAAACATCAGAAAGGAATGTTCATTAAAGAATATACAAAGAATACAAAGTGGAACCTTTTCCCAATTAATCTTGGTGAAAAGGAATCCCATTACCTCACTTCTAGGTGACATCCCATCCAGAGTCACCAGAAAAAAAAAAAATCAGAATTATAAAGAAAAAAGTTACCTTTATTCAGAGCTAAAAGTATTATGGAAGATCCATAAAGAACTAGAAGATAAGCAGGGAGTAAGATTTTTGTTAAGTTTCCAGAATGCAAGCACAATATGAAAGTAAATCTCACCCATTTAAATTGCAAGCAACAAGGACGCCCGGGTGGCTCAGCGGTTGGGCGCCTGCCTTCCGGCTCGGGGTGTGATCTTGGGGTCCTGGGATCGGGTCCCGCATCGGGCTCCCTACATGGAGCCTGCTTCTCCCTCTGCTTGTGTCTCCACCTCTCTCTTTCTCTCTGTCTCTCTCATAAATAAATAAAATCTTTTAAAAAATAAATAAATTGCAAGCAACAGCACTTAAAAAGAAACTAGAAGATGGTGGTGGAGTAGGAGGACCCTAGGCTCACCTTGTACCAGGAATACAACCAGATAACTATCAAATCATCCTGAATACCCCAGAAATTGACCTGAAGACTAGCAAAACTCCACAACTAAAGGGAGAAAAGAGGCCACATAGGAAGAGGCAGAAAGTGTGGAGCTGTGGTTTGGGAGAGATGGTGGCCGCTACAGGGGGGAGGGAGTTGCTGTCACAGAGGAGAGCTAGAGACAGACCAGTACACAGGAGAGTGCACAGGGAAGAAGAATCCCCATAGCAATTGGCTTGGAAAGTGAGTGGGTCCAAATTTCATGAGTTCTTGCAACCAGTGGGGCGTAAAGCTTGGGTTTTAAAGGTCAGCATGCTTGGCTCGGCAAGAGTTCAGAGGACATGGGTGCTGCTCTTGGAGAAAAGCCAGGCAGACTGCAGACAAACAGCATGGAAACAGTGATCTGAAGAACTCTGGGGACACACAGGGGGAGGTCAGGTGCTCATCTTGGAGCACGTCCCAGAGAGGCCGTGTTCACAGAGAAACACATCGAAGAACAAAGGAACTGGCTGATGCCATTTCCTTCCCTGCCCCTCAGCATAAGCATAGAGCCATCTGCGGGAACCAGCACAGCACTGACAGTGGCCGCCTAACGTGCTTACACCAAGCCTCCCACCCTGTGCTCTGGTGGAACCAGCATTCACAATAATACTTCCTGAGTTCCAGTGAGGCGGGCCCCTTGACCTGGAAGACTGGCCCAAACCCCTGCTCATACCCCATCTCCCCACTCACGAGTTTTGAGGAGCCTGGGTTCCAACAGCAGTGGTGATGGGTGCTCATTTCACAAGCAGAGCATACCTAGTTAAAACTCACCACATTCAGGCAAGATACCAAACACTGCCCACAAGTCAAAGAGCCTTGCAGACGACTGGCCTGAAGGATAGAGCAGCCAGGACAAAACAGCAGAGCACAAGCAGCACACATCAGAGACACTCCTAGAAGCGCCAGGCCCTGGGGAACAGGACACTACATGGCGGGCACTACAGGATCTCCTCTTCATAAAGCCATTACCATCAAGAACAGGAGATGTAGCTGACATTCCTCACACACAGAAGCAGGCACAGAGACTTAGACAAAATGAGATGACACAGGGATCTGTCCCAAATGAAAGAACAGAACAAGGCCATAGCCAGATATCTAGGCAAAACAGATATAAAGTAACATGTCTGACACAGAATTTAAAGATACTCATCCTAAAAAAAAAAAAAAAAAAAAAAAATAAAGATACTCATCCTAGAGATACTCACTGGACTTGAAAAAATTGTTAAGGACATCAGTGAGGCTGTTAATACAGAGATAAGGAATAACATAGCAGAGATACAGGGCTCAGTAAACAAAACAAACACACTTGATGGCTGGAAGAAGCAGAGGAATGAACTCATGACCTAGAAGACAGAGTAACAGAAAGTCACCAAGTTAAACAAAAGAGAAGAATTTTGCAGAGTGAGAACAGACTTGGCAACCCATCAAATATAATAACACTCATATCATAGGCGTCCCAGAAGAAAGAGAGAGAGGAAGGGGGCAGAGAGTATATGTGAAGAAATAACACCTTAAAACTTCCCTCATCTGAGGAAGGAAACAGATATCCAGACCCAGGAGGCACAGAAAACCCCCAACAAAATCAGCAAAAGCAAATCTACACCAAGACATGTTGTAATTAAACAGGCAAAATATAGTGATAAAGAAAAAATATTAAAATCAGCAAGACATTAAAAAAAAATTAAAAAAAAAAAAGGGATCCCTGGGTGGCGCAGCGGTTTGGCGCCTGCCTTTGGCCCAGGGCGCGATCCTGGAGACCCGGGATCGAATCCCACATCGGGCTCCTAGTGCATGGAGCCTGCTTCTCCCTCTGCCTGTGTCTCTGCCTCTCTCTCTTTCTCTCTGTGTGACTATCATAAATAAATAAAAATTTAAAAAAAATTTAAAAAAATCAGCAAGACAAAAGACAGTTACACAGAAGGGAAACCCCATAAGTCTTCCTTTGTTTCATCAGAAACTTTCCAAGCTAGAAAGGAGTGGCATGATATATTCAAAGTGCTGAGAGGGAAGAACCTGCAGCCAAGAACGCTCTATCCAGCAAAGCTATCATTCAGAATAGGAGGAGAGAGAAAGAGTTTCCCAGATGAACTCAAAGAGTTCATGACCACTAAACCAGCCCTGTAAGAAATATTAAAGGGGGCTCTCTGACAGGAAAGGAAAGCCCAAAAATGAGAATATGAAGGTGGGAAACACAAAAGCAATAAAAAAATGAGTATTTCTGCAAAACATCAGTTAAGGAACTAACAAAATAAAAGGATATAAATTATGACACCATATACCTCCAACATGGGGAGAAGAGGAGTAAAGAGTGGGTCCAGGGCAGCCCCAGTGGCGCAGCGGTTTAGTGCCGCCTGCAACCCAGGGCGTGATCCTGGAGACCCTGGATCGAGTCCCACGTCAGGCTCTTTGCATGGAGCCTGCTTCTCCCTCTGCCTGTGTCTCTGCCTCTCATTCTCTCTCTGTGTTTCTATGAATAAAATCTTAAAAAAAAAAAAAGAGTGGGTCCAAACTTAAACTAAGAGGAAGAGGATATATACAAACCTAATGGTAGCCACAAATGAAAATCCACTAATAAATATGCAAAGAATAAATAGAAAAAATCCAAATATATCACTAAAGAAAACCAGCAAACCACAAAACAAAGAAAGGATCAGGAAAAAAAAAATCTTCAGAAACAACCACAAAACAAGCAATAAAATGGCATAAGTACATACTATCAATAATTGCTTTGAATGTCAAAGGACTAAATGCCCCAATCAAAATACACAGGGTGACAGAATGGATAAAAACAACACTCCTCTATATGCTGCCTACAAGAGACTAAGTTTTTTTTTCTGATTTTATTTGAGAGAGAGCAGGAGAGCACATGCACAAGCTTGTGCTTGTGGCGGGGGGGTGGCATGCAGAGAGAGAGAGAAGCATACTCTTCACTGAGCAGGGAGCCTAATGTGGGGCTTGATCCCAGGATCCTGGGATCCAAAGGCAGATGCTTTACTGAGCCATTCAGGCACCTCATCTTGTTTTTAGACCTAAAGATAACTACAGATTGAAAGACAGAGGATGGAAAAACATTATGCCAATGGACGTCAAAAGAAAGCCAGAGCAGCAATACTTACTTGTATGAGACAAAATAGACTTTAAAACAAAGCCTGGGGATCCCTGGGTGGTGCAGCGGCTTAGCACCTGCCTTTGGCCCAGGGCGCGATCCTGGAGACCCAGGATCGAATCCCACGTCGGGCTCCCGGTGCATGGAGCCTGCTTCTCCCTCTGCCTGTGTCTCTGCCTCTCTCTCTCTCTCTCTCTCTCTCTCTCTGTGACTATCATAAGTAAATAAAAACAGAAAGGATTTATTTCAAAATATAAAAAAAACAAAGCCTGTAATAAGAGACAAAGAAGGACACTATATAATAATAAAGGGAACAATACAACAAGATATAACAATTTTAAATGTTTATGCGCCCAACGTGGAAGCACACAAATATATAAAACAGTTAATAACATACATAAAGGAACTAACCAGTGATAATAAAACCATACCTGTAGTGGACTTTAACACACCATTTACATCAATGGATAGATCATCTAAACAGAAAATCAACAAGGAAACAATGGGTTCAAATGACACACTGGAGGGGTATCTGGGTCGCTCAGTGGTTGATCCTGGTGATCCCAGGATCCTGGGATCTAGTTCTGCATCAGGCTCCTCGTGGGGAACCTACTTCTCCCTCTGCCTATGTCTCTGGTTATCTCTGTTTCTCTCATGAATAAATAAAATCTTTTTTTAAAAAAAGAACATTCCATATTTAAACAGTAGAATACACGTTATTTTCAAGTGCACATGGAACATTCTCCAAAATAGATCACATAGTCGCCCACAAAACAAGTCTCCACAGATTCAAGAAGACTGATGTCATACCATGCATGTCTTCTGACCACAGTGCTATGAAATTAGAAGTCAACCACAAGAAAAAACCTGGAAAGACCACAAATATGTGGAGGTTAAATAACTTGTTAGTAAACAATGAGTGGGTTAAATAGGAAATAAAAGAGGAACTAAAGCACATGGAAACAAATGAAAATTAGAGCACAATGTTTCAAAATCTCTAGGAAACAGCAAAAGTGATTCCAAGAGGGAAGTCTATAGCAAAACAGGCCTACCTCAAGAAGCACAAAAAAATCTCAGAGAAAAACAACCTAACTTTACAACTAAAGGAGCTAGAAACAAGAACAAGCAAAACCTAAAGCCAGCAGAAGGAAGGAAATGATAAAGATTAGAGCAGGGGGAAAAATTAGAGCAGAAATAAATGACATACAAACTTAAAAAACAATAGAACACATTAATGAAACCAGGAGGTTCTTTGAAAAGATCAATAAAATTGATAAACCTCTAGCCAGAATTGTCCAGAAAAGAGAAAGGACCCAAATAAATAAAATCCCAAATGAGAGAAGGAACAAACACCACAGAAATACAATGACAAGAGAGTATTATGAAAAATTATATGCCAACATATTGGACGACTTAGAAGAAATGATAAATTCCTAGAAACATAGAAACTAGCAAAACTGAAACAGAAGAAACAGAAAACTGAACAGACCCATAACCAGCAAAGACATTGAATCAGTAATCAAAACTCTCTCTCTCAAAAAAAAAAAAAAATCTCTCAAAAGGGGCAGCCCCGGTGGCTCAGTGGTTTAGCGCCGCCTTCAGCCCAGGATGTGATCCTGGAGACCTGGGATCGAGTCCCACGTCTGGCTCCCCTCATGGAGCCTCCTGCTCCCTCTGCCTGTGTCTCTGCCTCTCTCTGTGTGTGTCTCTCATGAATAAATAAATAAAATCTTTAAGAAAATGTCTCAACAAACAAAAATCCAGGACCAGATGGCTTCACAGGCAAATTCAACCCAACATTTAAAGAAGACTTAATACCTATTCTTCTCAAACTATTCCAAAAGATAGAAGAGGAAGGAAAACTTCACCCTATGAGGCCACCATTACCCTGACATTAAAACCAGATAAAGACACCACAAATAAAGAGAACTAAAAGAAAAAAAAAAAAAAAAGAGAACTAAAAGGTCAATATCTCTGATGAACATGGATGCAGATACAGAGTACTAGCAAATGTCCCACAGTACATTAAAGGAATCACTCACCACGATCAAGTGGGACTTACTCCGGGATTTCAGGGATGGTTCAATATGCACAAGTCAATCAACGTGATCTATCACATTAATAAGAGAAAGGACAAGAACCATATGATCATCTGCATGGAAGCAGAAAAAGCATTTACCAAAGTACAACGACCATTCATGATAAAAGCCTCGACGAGGTAATTTAGAGGGAACATACCACCACATAATAAAGGCCATATATGAGAGACCCACAGACCCTGGGTGGCTCAGTCAGTTGGGCATCTGCCTTCAGCTCAGGTCATGATCTCAAAGTCCTGGGATTGAGCCCCTCATTGGGTTCCCTGCTCACTGGGGAGTCTGCTTCTCGCTCTCCCTTCCCTCCCCCGACTTGTGCTCAAGTGCTCTCATGGTCTCTCTCTCAAATGAATAAATAAAATCTTTTTAAAAATCCCACAGCTGGGACGCCTGGGTGGCTCAATGGTTGAGCATCTGCCTTCAGCTCAGAGTGTGATCCCTGTCCTGGGATCGAGTTCCACATCAGGCTCCCCACAGGGAGCCTGTGTCTCTGCCTCTCTCTCTCTGTCTCTCATGAATAAATAAATAAAATCTTTTTAAAAATAAAATAAAAATAAAAATCCCACAGCTAATATCATCCTCAATGGGGAAAAAGTAAGAGCCTTTTCCCTAAGGTTAGGAACATGACAAGAATGTCCACTCTCCCCACTTTGATTCAACATAGTACTGGAAGTCCCAGCCACAGTAATCAGACAAGAGAAAGAAATAAAAGGCATCCATCAGTAAGGAAAAAGTAAAACCTTCACTATTTGTTAAATGACATGATACTCTATATTACTATAACCTATAAAAGACTCCACCAAAGAACTGCTAGATCTGGTAAGCAATTTCGGTGAAGTGGCAAGATATGAAATCAATGTACAGAAATCTGTTGCATTCTCATACACCACAAATGAAACAGCAGAAAGAGAAATTAAAACAGCAATCCCCTAAATAAATAAATAAATAAATAAATAAATAATAAAAACAAAACAGCAATCCCACTTACACTTGGAACAAATAAGATACATAAGCTACATGGGGGTGCACTAGGGCGGCTCAGTTGATTGGGTGTCTGCTTTTGGCTAGGTCATGATCCCAGGGTCCTAGGATCAAGTCCTATGTCCCGCTCAGCATGGAATCTGCTTCTTCCTCTCCCTCTGCCCCTCCACCCTGCACATGCACTTTCTTGTTCTCTTTCAAATAAATAAAAAAATTTTTAAAAGATACATAGGAATAAAGTTACCCAAAGAGGTGAAAGACCTGCACTGTGAAAACTATAAAACACACATGAAAGAAACTGAGGACAATGCAAAGAAATGGAAAGACATTCCAAGCTCATGGGCTGGAAGAACAAACACTGTTGCAATATCTATACCAACCAAAGCAATCTACACATTTAATGCAATCCCTATCAAAATACCAATGGCATTTTTCATAGAACTAGAAACAACAACCCTAAAATTTCAGTGGAACCACAAAAGACCCCAATTAGCAAAAGCAATCTTTAAAAAGAAAAGCAGGGACACCTGGGTGGCTCAGTGGCTGAGCATCTGCCCTCGGCTCAGGGCGTGATCCTGGGGTCCAGGATCGAGTCCCATATTGGGCTCCTTGTGGGGACCTGCTCCTCCCTTTGCCTGTGTCTCTGCCTCTCTCTCTCTTGCCTCTCCCATGAGCAAATAAATAAAATCTTTTTAAAAAAGAAAAAGAAAAGCAGGAAATATCACAATTCTGAACTTCAAGTTATGTCACAAGGCTGTAGTAATCAAAACAGGGTAGTACCCACACACAAACAGATCGATGGAACACAATGGAAAATCCAGAAATAGGGGCGCCTGGGTGGCTCAGCGGCTGAGCGTCTGCCTTCGACCCAGGGCGTGAGTCCCTGGGATCGAGTCCCACATCGGGACTCGATGAAGTCCCCATGGAGTCTGCTTCTCCCTCTGCCTGTGTCTCTGCCTATGTCTCTGTGCCTCTCGTGAATAAAAAAATAAAATATTTTTTAAAAATCCAGAAATAAAACCGCAACTATATGGTGAATTAATCTTTGAAAAGCAGGAAAGAATATCCAATGGGAAAAGAACAGTCTCTTCAACAAATGGTGTTGGGAAAACTGGGCAACATGCAAAAGAATGAAACTGGACCACTTTCTTACACTATACATAAAAATAAATTCAAAATGGATTAAAGACCTAAATGTGAGATCTGAAACCATAAAAATCCTAAAAAAAAAAAAAGAGGACAGAGTAATTTCTCTGACATCAGCCATAGCAACTTTTTTTCTAGATATGTCTCTGCTGGCAAGGGAAATAAAAGCAAAAATAAACCATTGTGACTACATCCAAATAAAAAGCTTCTGCACAGGGCAGCCCCGGTGGCGCAGCGGTTTAGCGCCGCCTGCAGCCCAGGGCGTGATCCTGGAGACCCGGAATTGAGCCCCCCGTCGGGCTCCCTGCATGGAGCCTGCTTCTCCCTCTGCCTGTGTCTCTGCCTCTCTCTCTAGCTGTATCTCTATGAATAAATAATAAATAAAATCTTTAAAAAAAAAAGCTTCTGCACAGGAAAGGAAACAATCCAACAAGCTAAAAGGCAACCTACAGAATGGGAGAATATATTTGCAAATGATACATCCAATAAAAAAGGTTAATATCTAAAATATATAAAGAATGTATAAAACAAAAATAAAATAAATAAAAATAAAAAAAGAATGTATAACACACTACACCCAAAAAAAATCCAATTAAAAAAATCTAATTAAAAAATGAGCAGGGGCACCTGGGTGGCTCAGTCAGTTAATCATCTGAGTCTTGATTTCAGCTCAGGTCATGTTCTCAGGGTCATGAGATTGAGCCCCACATCACCTTTGTGCAAGGAGCCTGGTTAAGATTCCCTCTCCCTCCCCCTGTGCCCATCTCCACCCCCACTCACCCTCTCTGTCTCTAAATACATAAATTAAATTAAACTAAATTAAGTAAAAAATAGAAGACAGAGGGATGCCTGGGTGGCTCAGCAGTTGAGTTTCTGTCTTTGGCCCAGGGCATGGTCCCCGGGTCCTGAGATCGAGTCCTGCATTGGGCTTCCTGCATGGAGCCTGCTTCTCCCTCTGCCTGTGTCTCTGCCCGCCCCTCTGTCTCATGAATAAATAAATAAAATCTTTTAAAAAAAACATAGAAGACATGAACAAACATTTCTCCAGAGAAGACATACAGATGGCCCACAGACACCTGAAAAGAGGCTCAACATCCCTCATCATCAGGGAAGTGCAAATCAAAATGAGATATCACCTCACAGGTGTTGGCGAGGATGTGGAGAAAGGGGAGCCCTCTTGCCCTGTTGGTGGGAATGCAAACTTGCACACCTACTCTGGAAAACAGTATGGAGTTTTCTCAAAAAGTTAAAAATAGAGCTACCCTATGATCCAGCAACTGCACTACTAGGTATTTACCCCAAAAATACAAAAACACTAAATCAAAGCGATACATGTACCCAATATTTATTGCCGAATTATTTTCAATAGCCAAGATATAGAAACAGCCCAAGTGGCCAGCCACTGATGAATGGATAAAGAAGATATGTGCGCGTGTGCGTGTGTAATGGAATATTTTCCATCAAAAGGAATGAAATCTTGCCATTTGCAACAACATGGATGAGCTAGAAGCTATTATGCTTAGTGAGATCAGTCAGAGAAAGACAAATACCATATGATCTCACTCATGTGGAATTCAAGAAACAAGACCAACAAAAGGTGGGGGGGAGAGAGAGAGACAAACCAAGAACAGACTTTTAACCATAGAGAACAAACAGATGGTTACTAGAGGGGAGGTGGGGGAGGTTGGGGGAAATACGGGATGGGGGTTAAGGAGGCACCTGTGATGACTACCAGGTGATTAAAACTAAAAAGTAATAAATTTTAGAGTCTATTCTAGAATATATGTAACTAATTTTAACAACTTTTCAACTTATTACACCTTTTTTAAGTCCTAAAGTATGTCTGTGAGGTAAGAGAAAATATATATATTGGTCTCTGCACCCAGTTGTTAACATTGAGCTCCTGAAGTCTTCGTAAATTATAAAGTCATAAGAGCACCAGGAGGATCTTTTGTGCTGAATAAGGTGACTCTAGGTGGCTCGTGGGTGGGGGCCGGTCACCAGAAAGATAAGGCCATGACCGCAAGCTTAGACTTTTCAGCCCCACACCCTACCACTCCATCTCAGGAGAGGGTCTAGGATCATAGTTAGTCACTGACTATGCCTAGGTGAGGACGCCTCTAAAATCCCAATAGTATGGTGTGCAGAAAGCCTCCAGCTAGGTGATCTGATCCACACCAGGAGGATGATGCACCCCAACTCCACAGGGACTGAGGCTCTCTGTCTGTGCTCAGGACCTTCCCCCTATGTACTTCTACATCTGGCTGTTTGTTAGTTTTGAATTTATGAAAAACTGCTTCAAAAAACTGAAATTGAAGGCAGGGTCTATGAACAGCCAAGTTTTCTACAAAACAAAACAAGGGGGAAGAGACTCTCCCTAAAACACATCAAGGCACGGGGACGCCTGGGTGGCTCAGTGGTTGATCATGGGACTCCAGGATCAAGTCCCACGTCGGGCTCCCTGCAGGGAGCCTGCTTCTCTCTCTGCCTGTCTCTGCCTCTCTCTGTGTCTCTCATGAATAAATAAATAATTTTTTTTAAATCAAGGTATGTAAATCACAAGAGAATTGGGACAGTGTGAAACAGCAGAGGCAGGGGTCAGGGGACGAAGGGAAGCCCTGAGACAGCTCCGCTGCTCCTGAAGCACAGGCTCGGCGACAGCAGGCAGTGCCCAGGGTGGAAATGCTGGACACCTGAACCCAGAAGGGGCTGCCAGACCTTATCTACGGGGGTGCAGAAGGTCCTTCATACCAACTTCATGCAGAAGAACCAATTTATGTAGATTTTACAAGTAGAACACGTTCAGAAGGAGGTAAACACAACTGTTCTAGGGCTTGGTGTTACAGGGTTTTCCAATGTAAAGTGGAAAAGAGCAGGTTACCAGGGAAAGCAGCGACAATCACGATGCTCTTAAAATTCAGAGGAGTCCACTCAGTGGCACTGAATAGAGAGACTGAAAAGGGAAACCAGCCTCCAGGAGAAAGTGCCTGCACACCTGAGGACGCCAGAGGACGCCTGTCCAGGGTAGGTACACAAAGCACAGGTGGGCACACGGCAGGAAACTGCCACAGGCTGGGCCTCCACTATGACAAGCCAGACCTGTCCCTGGTAAGGGGGAGACTGCGTCAGGCCGAGGACCCCCGGCCCCTCTGCAGCGGGCCCTGCGCTGCTCCGGACCAGGCGGAGGCGGGGCCTGCGAGCCCTGGGGCCACCTGCGAAGGCGGGGACCCCCACACGCGCCCGACCCTCGTGCACAGGGACAGTGTCAGGACCGGGACACCTGCCCCCCACGCCCCGGGCACGTTCCCTGGAGAAGCCCCAGAGCCACACAGTCAGCAGGAGGAGGGCAGACCTGACGCCCTCCGCCCTCCACCCCGAGGGGAAGAGGGGAGGCAGGAAGGGGTCGGTCACGCTCCACCTCCACCTGCTGAGGCCCAGGCTGGCCCGGGAGGCAGCTGGACGGGGACCAGGCTGCCACCGGGGGCGGGGGGCCTGCGGGTCCCCCCCGAGCCTGTGCTGCTGGGCACACAGCAGGCGAGCGGCCCGTGGGCCTGGACAACAGCAGGCTGCAGAGAGGGCCCGGCCCCGGCCGAGGCACGACCCCCAGGGAGGCGGCCCGTCCCCACCAGGGCCGCGCCCCGACCCCCAGATCCGCGCCGGCTCCTCTGCTCGCCGCACCCGCGGGGTCACCGACTCCCCCAGGCCTCCGGCCTCCCCACGGGCCCACGGAGCTGGGCGGCCAGGCCCTGGGACTGGGCCACGAGCCCTCCCGACACGGGCTTCCCGCCCCCGTCACCCAAGGAGCAAAGCCCAGGCTGTGTGTCCCTGGACACGCCGGGGGGTCTCGGCCCCTGGGCCTTCTCTGCAATCAAGTGTCCTCGGCCAAGCTCTGAGCGAGGTCAACCCCCGGGTCACCACGGGTCCCCCGACCCCAATTCCCCGACTTCACAGCCCCCGCGGGAGGTGGGCCCCGCCAGCTTCCGGCAGCCAGGGCCTGGGTGGGGGGTCACAGGGACACTGGCACGCGGGGCGGGAACAGGGCGTCGGGACCCCACCCCACGACCAAGGGCCGAGGCTCCGGACGGGACCCCGGGGTCTGCGAGACCCGGCCGCGGCCACTGGCAGCCGGGACAGGTGGACGCCCCGCACACCCCACACCTGGGGCAGCGCCGGGCAGGTGAGCCTCGACCTCGAGGTTGGAATCCGCCCCGGGGCCCGACTGGACGGTTTCTGCACGACGAGCTAATTGCACCGCGCTACAGGCCTCCGCGCTCCGATTGGACGATAAAGTGGGCCCTGCGACCTGATTGGATGGTGTTTAAGATTTTATTTATTTATTTATTTATTTATTTATTTATTTATTTATTTATTTATTTATTTTAATTTTTATTTATTTATGATAGTCACACAGAGAGAGCGAGAGAGGCAGAGACACAGGCAGAGGGAGAAGCAGGCTCCATGCACCGGGAGCCCGATGTGGGATTCGATACCGGGTCTCCAGGATCGCGCCCTGGGCCAAAGGCAGGCGCTAAACCGCTGCGCCACCCAGGGATCCCTAAGATTTTATTTATTTATTCATGAGAGACAGAGAGGCGGAGACCCAGGCAGAGGGAGGAGCAGGCTCCACGCAGGGAGCCCGAGGCGGGACTCGAACCCAGGACCCCGGGGTCACGCCCTGAGCCCAAGGCAGACGCTCCACCGCTGAGCCCGGGTGTCCCTCTTCTGTATATCTAAGGACTCACACTACATGGCCTTGTGCGTCTGGGTGGTTCACGTAGTGTATTTCCAAGACTCATTCAGGACGCAGCATGTGTCCCGCCTCACCCCCTCGTGTGCCCCGATAAGCCTCCGCCCTGCGTGAGCGGCCCTCTGCTCGCGTCCACGCCCTGGGGGCCCAGGGCCGGCTCCCTCTTCTGCGGATCTTGAACGGGGTCGCACCAGCATTCCCACGCCCTGTCTGGGTGTGTGAGTCAGTTGAGGTAGCACTGGAAGACCCAGGTAACCCCGTCATTCTGTGTTTAACCTTCTGAGAAACAAGCAAACTTTCCCCCATCAGCTGCCTCAGTTTCCGTTCCCACCAGCCACGCACAGGGGTTCCTATTGCCCCACATCCTCACCGATACTTATTTCCCGCATCCTGGACTCTAGCGACCCTAGTGAGTGGGAAGTGGTATCTCATCCTGGTTTTGACTTACATTTCCCCTGAACCTGAAGATCGTTTTCATGTACTTATGAGCCATTTGTGTGTCACCTTAAAACAAAAAATCTATTGAATGTTTTGTTCATTAACGAGGTGGAGTTTTGATATTCAGATATAAGGGTTCACTGTGTATCCTGGATAATAAATCTTACATATGTGACTCACCTATATGATCTCCCAGTGTTGCTGTGTCCTTTTATTCTCTTAATAGTGACCTTTGATGCATAAAAGATTTTAACCTTGCTGAAGCCTAATACACCTACTTTTTCTTGTGTTGTGATTTTCCGGTCACATTTAAGAAACCTTACTCAATGCAAGGTCATGAAGACTTCTCCCTGTGTTTTTTTCGCTCTTGGCTTACCCAGGACAGCGTCTTCAGAGCTGGGGGGTTCTCAGCAGAGCTGTCTCCAAGGTCTGGAAGTGAGATTCTCCTATAACAAACACCCCTAAATAATTGGTTAATGTGAAAGGCCTTGAAAGTTAAGGTAAGGAAGTTTTTATTTTAAGTGATGACCTTAGACTCCTCTGCGAATATACTTTTATGCTTCCAGACCTTCATCATTGTGCTTCCAACGTATAAGTTCTTGATGACCGATCATTTTAGGGTAAGTCGCTGCACCTCATTGTTTAGAAAAGCATGGCTGTTAGGGAACATCTGTTGTTATTTATATAATTCTGAAGTGGGACTTGCAAGGTTCCAGGAAAAACATGGTTATAGTATTGATGGATTCTGTTAACACGCTTCAGCTGTTTGGTGTAAATACTGACATCCTGCGAATGTTTCCTTGACGCTCTCTCAGCCCGCCTCCAAGCCAGGAAATTCCGATGGCTCCAACATCAGTTGTATCTAGGCTTCAACCTCCACATCATTGCCACTGCTACCAACCCAGTGTGATCACAACCTTGGCCAACGTCCCCAACCTAGTGCCTGTTGTCATGGTAACAGAGGGATGCTGTGCGGCTGCCTCATCAGCTCATCTTGATGGTCCAGGCCACCCGCCACCAGTCAGTCATCTCTGCTGTGCAGCACATGCGACCCAGCCCATGACTGTCCTCTCACCTCTGCTGTTCCTCCTCCCCCTCTCACTGGGCTGCAGGCACACTGGCCTCCAGCTGTCTTTGGGTATCACAGGCACCCTCACTCCTGGATAACTGCATTCGTCTCCTGGGGCTGCCAGTAGAAAGTGCCACACACTGGACGGTGGAAACGAGAGGCATTGAATTTCTCGGAGTAGAGGAGGCTGGAAGGGAAGGTCCCTGTGCCCAAATTTTCCAGTTTTACAAGGATACTCATCATTGGACGAAGACCTGCCCTAATCCGGTATGGCCTCATCTTCATTACATCCCAAACAACTTACTTCTAGATGAGGTTGTATTCTGAGGTTCCAATTGGGCATGAAATCTGGGGGGACAATCCGGAACCCAGAGGATGTGTACGGCTGTACTGCGTATATCTTATCAATTTTGCTATCAACCTCCCGTGTTACCTGAAATCATTAAGTTACTGTTCCACTTTCCTATTTCCACTGATATCCCTGATATTTTACTTAAGCAGAAGATGCTACCCATGTTTCCCAGGAAAGTCTTCTGAATTATACTTAAATATGACATGCATTGTAACCAATGACAGTCTCTTACTTTTCACTGGCTGAAGGACTACATCAAAATATCTCTCTAGGGATCCCTGGGTGGCGCAGCGGTTTAGCGCCTGCCTTTGGCCCAGGGCGCGATCCTGGAGACCCAGGATCGAATCCCATGTCGGGCTCCCAGTGCATGGAGCCTGCTTCTCCCTCTGCCTGTGTCTCTGCCTCTCTCTCTCTCTCACTGTGTGCCTATCATAAATTAAAAAAAAAAAATCTCTGTACTTACGGGTTCTCAAATCAGCCTATTGCTCACTGAAGACCATTCTTGGGCAGCCCGGGTGGCTCAGTGGTTTAGCGCCGCCTTCAGCCCAGGGCGTGATCCTGGGGTCCAGGGATCGAGTCCTGCATCGGGCTCCCTACATGGAGCCTGCTTCTCCCTCAGCCTGTGTTCTCTGCCTCTCTCTCTCTGTCTCTCATGAATAAATAAATAAAATCTTTTTTTTTTAAAAAAAGACCATTCTTGTCAATATTCTCATACATTCTTAGTCCTACTACCACATGCATAGGACTTTATGGATTTTTTTTCTTAGAAATCAATTTTTTAATTCTTACATATTAAGACTTTTGTCATAATTGCCTTGTAGTACATCAGTAAGAATAAGAAATGACTTGGTCAATGCCCCGCAGCCAAAGACCACCAGGACCACACCTGTAGTCAGAGAGAGGAGCCTGCTGCTTAGAGCATCACGTGAACACGTCACGAGGACTGCAGAGCTGTCAGTGGGAGGGACACATCGTGACATGGACAGCACGAGGACATGTTCTGACGTGTAGCATGTAGACGTGATGGATGACTTGAGCGTGTGCGAAGTGCTCCTCTGCTCTGGATTCGATGCTATCAGGAGGTACCTGCAATTTTATGGTTGGAGAGCTTATCTTAGCAGCTCTTTTCTAGAAAGCAGGAAGAATGCAGTGCAGCTGAAGCTGGGAATAGGGAGGCCGTGGGCGCATCAGCAGGAAGCTGGAAACATTTGCTGGTTTTTACAGATTGGCCTCGAACGGACATGACCGTGACATGGGCTTCACGTGCCTCGACTCCTCAGTGACAAGGAAGTGCCTCGTCTGAGCACAGGTGGCTGCCGCGGTTTCTGCTCCAGGAGAAAGCCTCAGCCCAGCGGTGGGCGCCGGGCCAGCCTCCAGCGTCCGGGGCGCGTCTGCGGTTGTCAGTCACTCTGTGAACTCTGACCTATGGCTTAGCCACAGCCCGCACCGGGTTAATGGTCTCCACGAAGGAAGCTAGCAGGACGTAGAGCCCCGCTGCTGCTGGCAGACTCTGGGACGGAGACACCGTCCTTCTGTGCTTGTAGGAGCTCCCTGAGGCCCGCAGGTGCAGGTGACGTCCCAAAGGCCACAGAGCAAGAGAGAACCAAGTCAGGGCGACCATGATTCGAAGTGAGCCTCTGTCTCGGCCTCTATATTCCGTGTCGGGTGCTACGTAGCAAGCCTCCCTCGTGTGCACACATGCAGCTCAAAGCAAACCACTATACCCCACACTGATGCCGGCACCACAGGCATCGCCCCACGTCCTCATGCTCACCGCTCCCCACGCTCCCTCCCCTGCTCACTCCCCGGGTGCTCCCCTGGTCACCCTAGGGGTCACTGACTGTCCCCTAGGACCTGAGCATAACGCACCGTTTCCCGGGCCTTCCTGTGTCCCTGGTTCGGCCACCCGTGACTGGCAGCCACTGAGGTCCACAGACCACGTGCAGCTCCACAGCTACGGGCCAGCGTCAGCGCACACCCCTGCTAAGCCTCTCACTCAGGTTCTGAAGGCCACAGAAGAGGACGACTCCCTCGGGGTACGTGGAAGGGTTAATAACTTCTAGGCAATGTTGGAAACTGGACGGCCTGGTTCTGCTATGGAATAGAGAGTCCCCTGGAAAGTGTCGAGCACTGAGGCTGTCTCACTGGTGGTGACATCGAAACGTGGTTGTGACGCACACCTTCCATGCCGTTCCAGCTCAGAGCGGCTATGCCGCCCTTATTGGTGTGTGGTGTCCACACAATCTCTGGTCATACTGGTGAACTGAGGACAGTGGGGAGGAAGGCCCATCCTGACAGTGGCTGGACTAATTAGATGGGAGCATCCCTCTCTGAGAACACGGTACAAGCATCTTTACTGCATCCACACACCACATTCCCGTACCATTCTGTCCCCGAGTCCCAGAGGGACTGCTCACCTTACACCTCCTCAGGTGTGAAGCCCAGCCAGCTCCACCACAGGACAACCCTACTTGCACCCTGCCCAGGGCCGGAGAAGCAGCCCTGGGGGCCTCTGATGGACGCGGAAACTGACCTGTGTCAACTGGGGGCAGGTCAACAGAAGCATGGGCGGTCTGAGGCAAAGAGAAAGGCACGGCCAGTTTGTCCTCCACTGGAAAGAATACAAGGGGACACTGGTGGGTGGAGCACCACCAACCACTCACCCATCCATCCCGGGAAGAAATGTCCTGTGGTTATTTAGCAGAATTACTAACACGAGGAAGTAAGGCATGGGGGTGTGTTTGCTGTGACCTGGATTTTCATAGAAACATGTCAGAGCTATTTGGACAACAGACATTGAGAAGCAGCATTTCCAGAAATTAGGAATTGCTCAAGGTTTGCTTTGTGCCCGGACCGCCGAGCCATGCTCCTTCCCACAGCTGAGACTCACATGAAGGTGGTTTGTTCTAGCTGTTGGCAAACAAGTAGGGAAGATGCGTGTGTCGGGCCCCCTCTCCCACACTCCTTGAGTGGAAAGACCACGACTCCTAGTGTTGTTTGTCGGAGGCCATTGCATAAGCGACATTAAGGGTTTCACCATTAGGATGCACTAAGTCGTTTTTATGAATAAAAGGTGTCACTGTAAAGGAATGAAAGAAAATCACACCGGAGAGAAAAAAATGTCAACGGGTGTGTGTCTTGTGTAAATACAAAAGGAAAATGAAGGCAGGGGGGCAGCAGGGTTGCTTTCCCATCCAACCTATTGTAGACCCAACAGAAGGGGCACAAGTGGACACAGCTTTACTGCTCCTGCCACAGTGAGAAAACTTTGCTCCCGCCAAGCAACAGGCCAGCGAAGGAGGGGGAGCCGCAGACTGGCCAATGAGAAGCCACCATCTTCTAGCTGCCAGTTTGCCCCATGGACCTTTCCTACACCACAACCTCTCCCATCTCCTCACCCCTTCCTATGAAAGGGAGTTCCTCTCCTTTGTTCTCTGAATTTGCCCATGGATTTGCCAATTTTTGCATGTCCTCATTTGCAATTCTTGCTTTGCCAAATAAACCTATTTTTGCTGGTAAAAAAAAAAACTGACACTTAAGGCTAAGCTTACTTGGTGTCAGAAATGGTGCCAGTTGGAAGTGTGCCGGCCTCGGGTCCCACCCTGTGAGGACTCACTGTTCCTGCCTACAACTGTGCTGGCGTTTGGACAAAGTCCTTGTAGAACCAAACTTTTCCTGCTGAAGGAAAAGGAAAGGAAAGTGGTTTTTAGGAATTTCTCTTTTTGTCCTAAAGAAGAAGCAAAGAAAGGGGATCTCACTCATCAAAACGCTTTGAGAGCATCCCTTCTGTCCCCATTCTGTGGTGCCCTCTGGTTTTAAAAACCATGGTCTCTCCTCACAGGCATTTCTAACTAAATGGACTAACTTCACCAGAACTTAAAACATCCATGGCCATTATGGGGGACTTCTTATTCCCCCAAACAGACATATCAAAACTGAATGGGGCCTGGTCGCCACCTCTTCCCTCTGCCCTGGTGAAGAGGGAGGTCCTGAGCCGGCGTGGCCCCACACAAGAGTAGGGTTGGGGCAGGGCTACAGCTCACGCGGGCAGCCAAGGGAGCCAGAGACCAGGCTGTTGAAGTTCAGCATCTCAACGTCCTTCCTCTCCTGATCTCCACAGCCTCCACCTCGCACAGCCCGACTTGGGGAGGGAGTTTGGTTGTTGGAGTTAAGATGGTGGAGGCGTAGCAGGACCCCACACTTGCCTCATCCCTCCAACGCAGCGAGATACATATCAAATCATTCTAAACACCCAAGAAATCGATCTGAGGACTGAGAGAACAAAGGCACATGTACAGGTTTTTAAAAATGGCCATATTGTGCAAGGTAGGAGATGTGGAGGTGATTTGGGGGAGAGAAGAACCGTGGGTGCTGCAGAGAGGGAGCCCTGATCATAGAGAGAGGTGCAAGAAAGAGAGGACAGAGGGAGAGAAATTAGCATGCAGGGGACTGCACAGGAAAAACTTCCCCACAACCACAGAGAGGGAAAAGGAGAGAGGCTGGCTACCACAGGCTTCTATAAGCAGTGGAGCTCAAGTTCTGGAGTTTTAGAAGTCTGTGCCATCACGGGGGTCGAGCCTGGTGGGCTCCACGGTGTTCTGGTGGGGAAGGAGGGAGGACCAGGAGCACACAGCATGGCCCGAGGATCCCCTGGGTTGCACATGGAGAAACAGCTCCCCTTCTTGGAGCGCCCTCGGGCGGGACAGCAGGGCCTCTCTGGGGACCAAAGAACTGGCAGCACCAACACGCTGCCCGGTTCACCAGCATAGAAACCAGGATGCCAGCTGAGGGCGGCAAACTTTGGCACCAGCCTTTTGCTGCGCTTTACCATAACCCCCAAACCACCATGCAGCCCTGTGACTGCTTTGCTGTGACAAACTGGCACCGGCCAGGCCACCATGAGACCCTCCCCCAGAGGATCAGCGTGGGTTCGCGCTACGCGGGTCCCTCACATTTGGACTTCAGAGACCCAGCTGCACACCTGAGCTGAAACGCAGGAGTCCTGTGGTGCCTGGCGGGCAGATCAGACACAGAGTGAAGGCCGGGATCCGACAGGTGTCAGGGACACAAGGGCAGTGATGGCCTGCCCTTCCGTGAGGGCTTCCTGAACAGTGACAGATGCAAACTCTCCACTCCCATCTTGAGAGAGCTGAGTGATGCCAGTGCCCCCTCCCCCACCAGCAGGGATCTGCTGCTTGGTAAGCAACATGGTGCCCTTAGTAGAGGCCAGGGATGCTTACCCCAAGCCCCACTGCCAGTGCCATGGGGGTCCATCTCCACCAGGGTAAGCTTACCTGTGAATCAGCACAGCAGGCCCCTCCCCGGGAGACCCCCACAAGCCCCTCACATGCACCACGTCTACTGATCCTACAGTGCTGCAGAGCTTCAGCTCTGGGCTCTAAGGGCACTGGATAAGGGATCTAGCCAGTAAGGAGATCTAACAATTGTAAATATTTATGCCCCCAACATGGGAGCACCCAAATATGTAAAATAATAACAAACATAAATGAACTCATCAATTATCATTACGATAAGAGTAGAGAACTTTAACACCTCACTTACAGCAATGGACAGATCACCTAAGCAGAAGATCAACAAGGAAACAAGGGCTTCGAATGACACACTGGACCAGATGCACTTAACAGATATATTCAGAACATTTCAACCTAAAGCAGGAGAATACACATTCTTCTCAAGAGCACACGGAACATTCTCCAGAACAGATCACACACTGGGTCACAAATCAGGTCTCACCAAGCACAGAAAGACTGAGATCATACCATGTATAATTTCCAACCGTGA
Organism: Canis lupus baileyi; assembly: GCF_048164855.1. Classification (NCBI taxonomy): domain Eukaryota; kingdom Metazoa; phylum Chordata; class Mammalia; order Carnivora; family Canidae; genus Canis; species Canis lupus. Next base: position 57,970,882 of record NC_132856.1, on the reverse strand, counting down.
CGCCATGAAACTGGAAATCACCCACAAGAAAAAATTTGGAAAGACCACAAATGCATAGAGCTTAAAGAACATTCTACTAAAGAATGAATGGGCTAGCCAGGAAATTAAAGAAGAAATTTAAAAATACATGAAAATGAAAGCACGACAGTCCAAAACCTTTGGGATGCAGCAAAGGCGGTCCTAAGAGGGAGTACATAGCAATAGAGGCCTACCTCAGGAAGCAAGGAAAGTCTCAAATACACAACCTAACCTTACACTTAAAGGAACAAGAAAAAGAACAGCAAATAAAGCCTAAAGTTAACAGAAGGGAAATAACAATGATTACAGTAGAAATGAACGATATGGCAACAAAATAACCAACCGGTAGAACAAATCAATTAAACTAAGAGCTAGTTCTTTGAAAGAATTAATGAAGTTGACAAACCCCTAGACAGACTTACCAAAAAGAAAAGAGAAAGGACCCAAATAAATAAAATCATGAATCCAAGAGGAGAGATCACAGCCAACACCACAGAAATAGGAACAATCATGAGAATATTATGAAAAAATCATACGCCAACAAACTGGGCAATCTGGAAGAAATGGACAAATTCTTAGAAACATCCAAACTATCAAAACTGAAACAGGAAAAAATAGACAACCTGAACAAACCCGTAACTAGCAAAGAAATTGAATCACTAATCAAGTCTCCCAACAAATGAAAGTCCAGGGCCAGATGGCTTCACAGGCAAATTCAACCCAACATTTAAAGACTTAATGCCTATTCTTCTCAATCTATTCCAAAAAGCATAAATGGAAGGCAAATGTCCAATGTCATTCTATGAGGCCATCAAGTCGATTCCAAACCAAAGACTCACTGAAAAGGAGAATTACAGGCCAACATCTCTGATGAACATGGAGCAAAAATTCTCAACAAGATATTAACAAGTCGAACTGGACAGTACGTTAAAAGGATTATTCACCATGGTCAAGAGGGACTCGCTCCTGGTTGCCAGGGTGATTTAATATTTGCCAATCATTAAACATGATACATCACATCAATAAGAAAACGGGTAAGGACAATATGATCCTCTCAATAGATGCAGAAAAGGCATTTGACAAAATACAGTATCTTTTCTCGATAAAAACATTCAACAAAGTATGGATAGATGGAATATACTTCAACATCATAAAGGCCAAATATGAAAGACCCACAGGTAATACCCTCCTCAGTGGGGAAAGAGGAAGAGTTTTTTCCTCTACGGTCAGGAACAAGACAGGCATGGCCACTGTCACCATTACTACTTAAAACAGTATGAGAAGTCTTATTCTCAGCAATCAGACAACAAAAAGAAACAAAAGCAAGGGGAAAAATCGGCAAGGAAGAAGTCAAATTTTCACCGTTTGCAGATGTCATGATACTCTGTAGAAAACCCAGAAGGGATCCCTGGGTGGCGCAGCGGTTTGGCGCCTGCCTTTGGCCCAGGGCGCGATCCTGGAGACCCGGGATCGAATCCCACGTCGGGCTCCCGGTGCATGGAGCCTGCTTCTCCCTCTGCCTGTGTCTCTGCCTCTCTCTCTCTGTGTGTGACTATCATAAAAAAAAAAATTAAAAAAAAAAAAAAAGAGAAAACCCAGAAGACTCCACCAAAAAACTGCCAGAACTAATACATGACTTCAGCAAAGTCACAGGATATAAAATGAAAATACAGAAATCTGTTGCATTTCTGTACACAAATAATGAAGCATCAGAAAAGAAGATCAAGGAATCGATCCTATTTACAAGACTTTGTTTACTTATTTGAGAGAGAGCTCACAAGCAGGGGGAAGGGGCAGAGGGAGAGAGAGCAGCAGACTCCCCGACATGGAGTCCAACAGAGGGATTGATCCCAGAACCCTCAGTCGGTGAAGCACCTGCCTTCGGCTCAGGTCATGATTCCAGGGTCCTGCCATCGAGCCCAGCATCAGGCTCCCTGCTCTGTGGGGAGCCCGCTTCTCCCTCTCCCTCTGCTGCTCCCCTTGCTTGTGTGCTCGCATACTCTGTCAAATAAATAAAATATTTTTTAAAAAAATCTAATTGAACTTTAGCTACTGAATGCACCAGGGAAGCCCGTAGCTCTGTTTATTCATGGGCAGAGCTCTTTCTCTTTTAGGCAAAAGAAACCAGGGTGTAATGGGAAAGTGTGTCCACTCCAGATTTAGGCAATTTGACAGACAAGTTCCTCACATCCTACATGAGTCACCTACATGGAAGACCATTAAATTCCCAATTGTCACTTATGGCAAATGAAAGCCCTAAATGAAATGGGGGATGGGGACCACCTCTACTTTCTACAATTATTGCAAAAATCCAGGATATTAGAAAAAAGCTCATTACAAAGTTAAGCACTCCAGCTGCCTGCATCCCTCCAGCCGGCCTTTCCCATGTCCTCATTCCCAATGGCAGGTTCCAAGGAACCACAGCGGCTCTTCCCAGTCCTCCCTTGTAAGCGGCTCAGAGAACCCACTCTCCACCCTGGGAGCAAATCTCTGCCCTCAGTGACCCTGGAGCTACACTCCTGGTGCCCAACCCCCCCCAGCCCACCCGGAAGGGCTGACCCAGCTCCCAGAGTGGGGCCTCTCATGAACCCCCACAGATTCCCATCCCTGAGCCTTCCTTTCATTGAGACCCTTCAAGAGACACTCATCCCCTTCTCCTTCCTTCCTCCCTTATTCACGTATTAGGCTAAGACTTCTAAAAAATGTAAAATCCCAGAATTTCAATTCTTCCAAATGGCCAAATAATTCTAGAATTTGGCAGTAGTGATCAAAATAGCCAACCCGGGGAAATAACCCCATGGCCTCTTTCGTACACTCTGTCTCTGATGGCACGATAGCAGAGTCTGGGAACACTGGTGGTTAGTTCCTATTGGATCAGCTACCATGCTCTTTATGGGCAACATGCTCAACTGATCCCGGCGGAATCCAGTGACCTTCTACCAATATTCCGATAGGTCCTTCAAAACCTCTTCCCAGAAGTAGTCAATACCCTATAAATAATGAAGACCCTCAGGGCATCAAACCCATGATAGAAGATTAAAAGCCTCAGTGTCTCATGATCCCCTGGATCTATTCCCTGCAACACCCCGGTTTTCCTGGTGAGAAAACCCAACGGCTGACAATGGTTGTCTAAGACCTCTCAGCAATAACCTTTCCATCCCTCCACACGCTGTGGTTCCTAACCGCTCCCCCCCCAACCCGGCTACTGACATCCACCGCCAAGGAGAGCAAATTTGTCATTGCAATCCATCCATGCAGCACATCTTTAGTATTCCAGTTGGTAAGTGTGGTCAACTTTTGCTTTCACTTGGCAGCACAGACATACCCCTGGACGGTCAAGACCCACACAGTCTTTCTTGCTTTTCACAAACCCCTAAAGCCGCTCTGGGTGACAGAGGGTTCTCTGCATCTTTACTTTGTTACAGTATGGGGATAATTGCATTCTCTGCTTCCCTTCAATGGAACATGTCATCTACCTGTTAGAACATTTGGCTTTAAAGGGACATGAAGTTCAGGGGCGCCTGGGTGGCTCAGTCAGTTAAGTGTCCGACTCTAGGTCTTGACTCAGGTCATGATCTCAGGGTTGGGAGATCGCGCCTCAGGTCAGGCTCCATGGGATCCTCTGTCTCCCTCTCCCTCTGCCCATCCCCCATCTCTCTCTCTCTCTCTTCCAAAAATAAATAAATGGCAAAAATTTATATTTGCTTAAGCTCAGGACCAATATTTAGGGCACCTGACCTTGCAACAAGACCACACTTGGATCCACACAAAACCCCTCATGACCGCTTAATGCTGACGTGTCACATTTTAACTCTATGGCATTTTACATGTCTCTCCTCTAAACAATAAGGATTTTTCAGTTTACTCATAGGTCTTTTTAAAAGGATGGAAGTGGTAAATATTCGGCTGGGTGTGCTATTGCAGGTCCTTTTAAAGATACTGAGGCAGCGACGTGTTGCCCTTGGACGTCCAACTAATAGGATGAGTTACACACCCTTACTTGGCCATGTACCTTAGCCAAGAGTAAAAGACAAACATTTAGATCAATAGTTGGTAAAGATCCCCCAAGTGGCAGCAGATAACATCTGTGCCACAGCCTTCCTGAAATGTCTGGCCAAGGCCTGAGTTCTTTTTGTCACTTCTTCTCTTTGATTGAAAGAAAATGCCTGGTCCTCATTTCCCAAACTCTTGCACCAGCGGCAGGGCGTGGGGGGGTTGGTGTCTCTTCTTCAAGTTCTGGCCTTTCAGAAGCACCCTAATCATGATCCCATGACAAGGTAATTTTCACTAGCTTTTTCCTAAGTGTTAAGAGGTTCCAAACTCTAAAAAGTCTTTCTCTTTTCTTTTAAGATTTTTTTTATTTGAAAGAAAGAGAGGGATCCCTGGGTGGCGCAGCGGTTCGGCGCCTGCCTTTGGCCCAGGGCGCGATCCTGGAGACCCGGGATCGAGTCCCACGTTGGGCTCCCAGTGCATGGAGCCTGCTTCTCTCCCTGCCTATGTCTCTGCCTCTCTATCTCTCTGTGTGTGACTATCATAAATAAATAAAAATTTTTTAAAAAAAGAAGAAAGAGAGAGCATGAGCAGGGGGAGGGGCAGAGGTAAAGGGAGAGAGACAGACTCCCCACTGAGGGTGGAATCTGACATGGGGCTTGATCTCAAGACCCCAGATCATGACCTGAGTTTTAAAGTCAGAGATTTAACTGATTGAGCCACCCAGGTACCCCTCAAAGAAGTCTTTCATCTGAAATATTCACTGATATTGGATTCTTATGCAATCCAGTTTCTGAAAATTCAATTTTTTAGGCTGTATTTGATATCATATTTGGTTCTAAACAGGCTTTTTTTTAGAATAACAATATCATTTTAAAATGTATTTAAATTTTGCCAATATTACAAAAATTCTATCAGCCACTGCTTCACATTCTTTTACCATACTGTATCTACCCCAGTCCACTCAGTTGATTCTGTGTGCTCTTGCAATATCCACTTTTTTTTTTTTAAGAACGTATTTAAAAATAAACCTGTACACCCAACACGGGGCTCAATCCCACAACCCTGAGATCAAGAGTCGCATTGAGTCAGGCAGGCGCCCCTCCACTATTCTACTCCTGTGCTGCTTTCACAACATACTCCTATGCTGCTTCCAGGATGCATCCATGACTCCGGGTTTGTTTTCATAGATAAAACCTTTCCTCCCCAGGTCTGAATAAGTGGCAATAAATATTTCAGCTGACTACTTTCAGACGTAGGGTCCTGCTTTATAATATTCACATGCATAGCATTCCCAACTCCTCTGTATTTTGTGTATTTATTCTACAGTTTCTATACTGTTGCCTGTCAAACTTTTGTGAAAATGATGTACCTAATACTTAAATGATTTCCAATGTTTATCAAGATTTTTTTTTCAAGATTTTATTTTAAAGTCATCTCTACAACCAACATGGGGCTCAAACTCAACCCGGAGGTTGAGAGTTGCATGCTCTACTGACTAAGCCAGCCAGGTGCCCCTCAATGCTTATCATCTTGATAAATATGGACCAGATAGGAAGTACTAGAAAGTTTCTCCTGCCCAACCTTTCCTGTTTCTTAAACGTGGCCCTAACTGGTTTCCACTGCATGCACTTTCCCTCCAACATGAGACACAACAACCAGGAAATGCCTCCCTGGTGCTGAGGGACAAAACCACTGAAATAGGAAAGACTGACTCTTGATCAGTGATGCTTTTGAAGAATGGTCTTGAGAAAAAGTGGGAAATGTGAAAATAAAGGGAATAACACCAAAATAGAGGGGGTAGGCTGGCAGGGGAAGGTCTCATGACCTAGCACCGATTGTCAACTCCACACTCAAAAGAAAGAGACAGGGACACCTGGGTGGCTTGGCGGTTTAGCACCTGCCTTCAGCCCAGGGCATGATCCTGGAGTCCCAGGATCAAGTCCTACATCGGGCTCCCTGCATGGAGCCTGCTTCTCCCTCTGCCTGTGTCTCTGCCTCTCTCTGTGTCTCTCATGAATAAATAAATAAAATCTTTAAAAAAAAAAGAAGAAGAAAGAAGAGACACCTTATAATTCAATGCTTCTTTAGCTAGTGCTTTACCATCCACCAGGAGGAAGTGAGTTTTTCTCCAACAGTAACAGCCTAGCCAATGACACTGTCACAGCTCAGGCAATGAAAGGACACTACACTTGAACTCCCACTTCACTACAGTGGGCTATTTGTTATAACAGCCCCTCCCAACTCCCCCTTTCTTCTATTAAAGACCAGTACTCTCCTCTCTCCTCGAGACATGCTGCTATTTTTATTGTAGCATTTCTGTACTAAATTGTAATTCACTGCTATTAACAGATAAACCCTGGTTTTTCCTGGTAAAGGAACCATCAGCCATATTTTTAAGATTAACAGCATTTAGTACTATTCAGAATATATATGGAAAAAATAATACAATTACAAAAATTAATTACTCCACTTGCATAACATTTTAACATACCTTCTCAGGTAACGAATCATAAGAGATGGCCCTTAGAAGGATGTAACAGATTTGAAAACCCAGGTAATAGGCTTTCTAAGAAGTAATATGGAGGATTACATCTCACACACACACACCAAAAAAATCCCACTGTTTTGAATCACATATTAGGAATGAAAAAATTAAACACTGAGAAACCACATGTAACAACAGAAAAAAACGAAGCATACAGAGCTTATCTCTTACATAGAAGTCAGCTAGTCAGCCATACGGGAAAGTTCCCACAAGCTGCCAAATACACTCACAAGTGCTTATTCCAATCATGGAAACATCCAAAAGGAAGAAATATGGGGTCAGTGCAGCCTCTCTACAGTGCAAAGAGGGAAGGAGGTTTCCTGTATCTGTGGGTGCAGCATTAAATCTGTCAGCAGGGTGGCAGGACACAGATCTATCCTGAGAGGGACAAGATGTTTACCACAGAAACCATGTATTAGGAAAAGCATGGGAGATGAAGGGGTGCCAGGATGAGAGGGATCCCTACACCTAACAGGCTGAAGAGGTGGCCTCGTGGACATGAAGAGCCACAAGGCAACATAAGGATCTGTGTGGGCCTGATAACCAAGACAGTCCATCCCAGGAGAGCTCATGGAGAAGTCTCTGGAATACGCTACCTAACAGAAACATCGAACATATGTTAGGTTGATGGCTGTTCCAGATGACAGACCAGAAGTCAGGAAAACATGCCATGACCCAGGCCCATTTGGGTCCCCATGCAGTTCTGTCTCCTGCTGGCATAGAAGAATGGAAAATCATGTCTCTTTCACGAGGTTTCTCTCCTCAGGGCCTTCATCTCAGAACCACACAGAGGACGACTCTGCAACATAGGGTCTCCTGCCTCACCATGCTCACAATGAAATCCAGGAGAACCAACCAGATGCTAGCTTTCATCTTCACGCCACATGGTTTCTCTTCTTAACTCATCCTGACTGATGAACAACCAAGGTGAAGGGTGATCAGCAGAAATCAAAATATGAACATAATTAGAGTAGACTGTCCTCTTACAACATCCTGCACATTTACTAATTTCTGTAAGGAACACAGGTGTGGTATACAGCAGCGATGAGCAAATGTGAAGATACATCTTTCAATAATAAAGATTGAAATGAAAGGTAGATATGGAGTCGGAAATTCCAGTATCCACAACAGAAGACAAGATATGTATACAAATCACTTATCACTCCTGGGTCCAAAAGACATTGTAATAGAAAAGAGACAAGTTTTACAGAATCATAGATTTTTTTTTTCATGTGTGAGATAACAAAATATATTTCATACAAAAGGCAGGAAGGGAATATTTTATCTCAGTGTTCTCATCAGAAACATGCAGTGGAAATAAATACAGTAGAGATCCTTGTTATGGACGAGGCACTTATAAGGCACAACCATATTTATAACAAATACAGATTGCTGTCCAGCCCTGAGTTTTTATATACAAAATAATTGAGGTGCTATATCTGAAGGTTTTACAACATTGTTTACATTCATAAGGTTTCCTGCCAGTGTGTCTGATTGGATTTACAGATTTTAAGGAAGAATGAAGGCTTTCCCACTGTCCTCATATTCAGAGTTTCTCCCCAGTGTGAGTCCTCACGTGTGCTCGCAGGTTTGTGGGATACCGGAAGGCCTTTCCACACTGCTGACATTCATAGGGTCTCTCCCCAGTGTGAGTCCTCACATGTGCTCGCAGGTTTGCAGGATACCTGAAGGCCTTCCCACATTGCTGACATTCATAGGGTCGCTCCCCAGTGTGAGTCCTCACATGTACCCGCAGGTTTGCAGGACACCTGTAGGCTTTTCCACACTGCTGACATTCATAGGGTCTCTCCCCAGTGTGAGTCCTCACGTGGGCTCGCAGGTTTACAGGATACCAGAAGGCTTTCCCACACTCCTTACATTCATATGGTTTCACCCCATTGTGTTTTCTTACATGTACTTGAAGGGAGGAGTGACAACTGAAGGCTTTTCCACAGTGCGGACATTCATAGGGTCTGTCCTCAGTGTGCGTCTTCACATGTGCTCTCAGATTGGCTGGATACCAGAAGGCCTTGCCACACTGCTGACATTCATAGGGTTTCTCCTCACTGTGCGTTCTCACATGTTTTTGTAAGGATGAGGACCAACGGAAGGCTTTCCCACACTGTGTACATTCATAACGTTTCTCCAAACTGTGTGCTCTCACGTGTCCTTGAAGGGAGGAGTGACGAGTGAAGGCTTTCCCACACTGCTGACACTCAAAGGGCCTCTCCCCCGTGTGTGTCCTCACGTGTTCCTGAAGTGATGTGGAACTACTATAGGCTTTCCCACACTCCTTACACTCATAGGGTTTCACTCCAGTGTGCATTCTCACATGTCTTTGAAAATATCGAGGATGTCTGAAAGCCTTCCCACACTGCTTACATTCATAGGGTCTCTCTTCACTGTGCGTTCCCACATGTTCCCGAAGGGATAAGGAACAACTGTAGGCTTTCCCACATAACGTACATTCATAGGGTTTCACTCCACTGTGTGTTCTCACATGTCTTCTGAAGTATTTGGGACAACTGAAGGCTTTCCCACATTGTTGACACAGATAAGGTCTCTCTCCAGTATGCGTCATCATGTGTCCTTGCAGGGACGCAGGATATTTGAACGTCTTCCCACACTGCTTACATTCATAGAGTTTCTCTCCACTGTGCGTTTTCACATGTTCTCGAAAATATGAGAGGCAACTGTAGGCTTTCCCACACTCTACACATTCATAGGGTCTCTCCCCAGTGTGGGTTCTCATGTGACGTGTAAGATAGGACTGATACATAAAGGTTTTCCCACACACGTCACACACATGGACTCTCTGTTCACAGTGACCTTGCACATGACCCTGAAAGGATGACGGGCAAGTGAAAGTTTTTCCACATTTCCCGCACTCTAAAGATTTTTGACTACCCAGACTATTTGAGTATCTCTTAGGTGCTCTCCCAATGTCCTGATGTTCATAAGGTTTCCTCACAAGATCTGCATCCACCTGAGTGCTAAGGCTCAAGACGCCGCTACAGGTTGGCCCACATTCCTCACAGGGATTAGGCTTGTGTCCAGGGTGAAATATTTGTGGGTTCTCAAGGAAAGAACCATCTCTGAAGACTTCTCTACACTTAGCACATTCACAGGATTTCTCTCCAGCAGGACAATCCTCATGCACAGTAAGACCTGTAATCTGGTTTACAGTGTCTCCACCTTGATTACCTTCATTGCTCTCACAGACACGCTCCAGCAAATGACTTCTGTTCAAAAAAGGAAGGCACACTGTTAGGCAAAAATAATTATAACCAATCCCTTAATTAAAGATCTACTGATGTTTATTAATGATTATTTGACTACCTAATGAGCAATTCCAAGGAATGGGCATGTTTGTGGCACCATCTACACTGCTACAATGTAAAAGAAGCTAAATGCTCAAAATAAGGGCCCAATAATAACTGTGACTGTCAGCATTGCTGACATGTGGATTTTGCTGGTAAATGTTATGAAATGGATTATATTTCTAATGATCAATATGTACATCACATTTATATAGATCTTGTATTGTGTAATTCCGACTACAAAAATGTTGAGCGCTAGGTTTATATTTTTTAATTTCAAGTTAGTCTAACAATTTGCCAAGATCCCCCTTTCTCCTATGGGAGAGGCACTCACCTCAGACACCTCTCCTGGGATTGGAACTGATCTCCAATATTATGAAACACTTGGTTTTCTCCAAAAAGAGCCCAGGAATCATTTCTTGTAAATCTTACTATTTTCTCTTCACTGGATAGTTCACTCTCCAAAATATTCAGCTGAGTTCTTGATCCACAAGGTTTAACTTGAGTGCAACAATCTGCAAGAATTGGTACCATAATTGAATTTCTTGGGAATGGTCTGATGTTTAAAGGTAAGAAAACAGACCCTATGTGGCTTTCCATTCACATACTGATCCCAAATGTAAATGAAGTTCATCAGGAAGAATGAACATGTGACCAAAGAAAAATTCTGAGGACCCTAATGATTTGGGACTTTGGCAATAAGAGGAGAAATATATGAAAAAGCAGCCTATCTGCTGAAAAATACTTCAAAATATATGGAGACTAACGTGGAAAGAAGTATTATCAGAAAAGCAAAGTAGGAAGGAACTGGGCAAGATCCATACATCCACATGGCACCTCTAAGAGGAATACAAAAAGGCTTGCCACATGGGCAAGGATAGAAGAAAGTTCCAACAGGGAAGCCAGGTGAATGACAGACATCACTCTTCTCCAACAAGGACTGAGTCATGTTTCTAATGCTCATATCCAAATGCCATTCCCTTCTCCAGAACCTGGTCCAATCAAGGGTTCCTGGACTGTCATGAAGGCACAGAGGCCCTCAGTGAAGCCTGCCTGCGCTGCCCCAGCTGCCGCCAGGAGGTCAGATGGTGTGTGTGCCTACTGCCCTGCCCTGGAGAACAGCTCAGCATGAGGGAGGATTTGAAGGGCAACAAGCAATATGGAAATGGACCGTTAATTTGGTCTTCAAGGTCACTGAAGATGATGAAGTGCAAGACTAACTGCAGCATGACTGCCATGAGAAATGGGTATTAACCTCAGTGTATCCTCCACAAAGAAGTACTCACTGCCCCAGAGCAACACCAGAGACCATTCTCACACTGATAAAATTAGACAGTCTAACTTTGATCCAGAGCAATAGTCAATTTATTACATGAGGGATCCCTGGGTGGCTCAGTGGTTTGGCTCCTGCCTTCAGCCCAGGGCGTGATCCTGGAGTCCTGGATCGAGTCCCACATCAGGCTCCCTGCATGGCGCCTGCTTCTCTCTCTGTGTCTCTGCCTCTCTCTCTCTCTCTCTCTCTCTCTCTGTCTCTCATGAATAATAGATAAAATCTTTAAAAAAATTTATTACATGAAACTGTTTTCACAGAAAAGGTATGTGACTCGAGGTAGGTTCCATGAAGGTTTGGACCATGTCTGTCTCTTCCCCAATGTATTCCCATTCCTTGGCCCCAATAATACTGGACACTTATAAGAAACATTTTATCCTAAAAGACCAGTGAAGGGATGGAGCCATCCTTACCCACTGCAGCCAGGTTCCTGCAGGTCTCCAGCATCACATCTCTGTAAAGTCTCCTCTGACCACGATCCAGCAAAGCCCACTCTTCTGGGGTGAAGTACACGGCCACATCCTCAAAGACCACCGAGTCCTGAAACATCCCACAGATTCAATTGCAGTAATGCTCCATCCTCACCCATGTGTGTGGGATGATTGGGGGGGGGGGGGGTGACAGCCAGGGAACTGTACTCCATTCCTAGGACCCGAGTCACACATGTGTGGGAAGTGACAACACGCAAGGGGATCCACTGCAGTGCACTCAGTGATGGGACAGGCTGGGAACCCAAAGCAGAGGGTGATGACAGCAGCCGATACAGGCGTACACACACCCAAATATTATTTTTACCAAGACAGAGCAGATCTGAGCAGACCAGTAGAGTAAGAACGAAAAATGAAATCGTCATTCAGACAACACAGAAATCGGAAGATACATCTTCGACTTGCTCAAAGATGATTACTGCCTTGTCAGCTCCAAGAACTAGAACCAATGTGAGGATGCCATGGACACGGATTCCAGTGCTGCTCTCACCCTGGAAGGCAACAAGGTCAAGGAGCCTGGTGCCGTCCCTCTATTCCAACACAGGCAGACACGACCCTTTCCCTGGATTAGGTGGACTCTGGGCATGGAGCCAGGGGGAGCCAGGGAGGGCCAGGGGGCCTGACACTCCTGGTGTGTAACAGGAGTTCTGGTTCTTGAAGAAACTTGGAAATCAGCAGGGCCTCTCAAGTATACACCCTAGTGCCCAGAATTCAAGGAGAAAGACACCAGAAAGAGCCCCTGGGGGATTGATGGTAACAGAGTCACTGTGACCTTAACAGAGAAAGAAAATAAGGCTAATTCATAACTTCAGAGCAACAAGGTATGACCCCACACTCGTGAAATACAGAGTAAATTTTTTTTCAAAAAAAAATCAGACATTGTTTAAACAAAAACTGTGTTCTCAATACTTAATGGAAAAAAAAAATCCCAACCATATCACCTAATAGGAAGGCAAATTCTACTTCAATCATGGTTTTAAGTGGGGTTTGCTTATCACACATCTGATAAGTCCTGTATTTTAAATATGCCTTAAAAATTCATACAACAATGAAGAAAAATTAAACACATGATACGAAGAAAAATAATGTGATGAAATAATGGGCAAAGAATATGAGCACTTTTGCAAAGAAGACATGAAGTGGCCAATAGTTTCAGAAAAAGACGCTAGATGTTAGTCATCAGGGAAATGCATATCAAACCACAAGGAGATACCCCTCCAAACCCACTACAATGGCTATAAAGCTGGACAAGTAAGTGCTGGTGAGGATGTGAGGGAAGGGGGAACTCTCGTGCATTTCTGCTGCTGGGGATGTAAAATGGTGCAGCCACTTTGGAAGAGCCTGGTGCATCCTCGAAATGATGAATGTACTGTTACCACACAATACAACAATTCCACCCCTGGTATCAATCTACCCAAGACAGTGAAGATGAGCACAAACAACTAATTCACACATACTCTAAGCAGCGTGATTGATAACAGCCAACAAGGGCCAACCGCCCAAAGCCCACCAAGTCTTTGAAAATAAATAAAAGAGACACAAGTAAAATGGAATCAGGGGGCCAGACCTGGAGCTCCCACCAGTACCACTCATCCTGTACCGCACTCATTAGTAAGAGATAACCTTGGACACATACTGCCCCAGCAGGAGAAAGGAAGGTTTCCTCCTTCCCTGGCAACAGCCCAGCCAATAAGATAGTCACAGCTCAACCAATGGCAGTCACACGCTAGACTATGGGAGACAGTCACAGCCCACCCTATGAGAAAACACTATACATGGAACCCCCAGTTTGCTCCAGTGGATGTCTTGTTAGGAACAGCCCATCTCAATATCCTCTCTCCTCCTTTATAAGAGTTCCTCCCTTTGTTCTCCAGACTTGCCTGTGGTTTTACATACAGAATTGCAAATCTCCACTATTACCAAATAAACCCATTTTTGCTAGTATAATAACTAGTAGATTTATTTTTTTTAGGTTATGATGATCAGTCTTTACATGACAATTACAATCAACTCCAAATTGCCTTTAAAGAAAATTCTGGTTGGGCTCAGTGGTTAAGTGTCTGCCTTTGGCTCAGGTCATGATCCCAGGGTTCTGGGATCAAGTCCCACACTGAGCTCCCCACGGGAAGCCTGCTTCTCCCTCTGCCTGTGTCTCTGCCTCTCTCTGTGTGTCTCTCATGAATATATAATCTTTAAAAATAAAGAAAATTCTGGTCTTCCTATAGACATGGAATCCACCTAGGTAACATTTAAGTCTATGTTTATTAAAGAGCAGAACCTGTATCTTTTTCTTTTAGTTAAAAGGACTAGGACAGAATGTGAAAATATGTCCACTGCAGATTTTATTTGCCAAAGCACTCATACATATCCTAAATGAGTCACCTAAAAGACTGTTAATTTTTTTAATTAATTTTATTTATTTTTAAATAATAAAAATATTATTTTTAATATTTTTAGCACCAAAAGCAGGCACTAAACCACTGAGTCACCCAGGGATCCCCAACTAATTTTATTTTTAAAAATAGACTCCACACCCCACATGGGGCTTGAACTCACGAACCTGATATCAAGAATTGCACACTCGGGATCCCTGGGTGGCGCAGCGGTTTGGCGCCTGCCTTTGGCCCAGGGCGCGATCCTGGAGACCCGGGATCGAATCCCACATCGGGCTCCTGGTGCATGGAGCCTGCTTCTCCCTCTGCCTGTGTATCTGCCTCTCTCTCTTTCTCTCTGTGTGACTATCATAAATAAATAAAAATTAAAAAAAAAAAAAAAAAAAAAGACTTGCACACTCTACTGACTGAGCCAACCAGGAGCCTCAAGACCACTAAAATTCTTAATTTTCAATTCTAGCAAATGGAGGTTCCTAAACAAAAACAAAGCCGGACTAGTTTCTCGAATTTTTGCAGAGGATCAGGACATTAGAAAAAAAAGATTGCTACCAACCTAAGCGCTCCCACAGCTGCATCCCTGCAGCCAGCCTTTCCAACATCCTCCTCATTCCCAATGATGGTGCTCCAGGGAACCACAGGGATCCTTCCCAGTCTTCCCCTGTAATCAGCTTGAAGAAACCACTCCCCACCCTGGGAATGACTCACTCCGTGTCCTTGCTGACAGGCATATAGCCCCAACCTAGGAGGTCTACAATACAAAGAGCAGGGATCTCTAACGAACCTCAACAGGTTCCTGTCTCTGAACTCACTCCCTTTTGTCTAGATCCTTTGAGAGCTACACCATTTTCTACTTAGTTCCTATGCCTGTAGTCATTTAATTGGGCGGACACTTTTTAAAAAGGTGTCTTTGCCCTAAAAAAGGGGAAATAATTCTAATTCTAAATAATTCTAATCCCTAAAAAGGGGGACAACAGTGGTCAAAATAGACAACCAAAGGAAATAAATGACCCTTCCACATCTTTCATCTGCTCCATCTCTGACACATTATAGTGGAGTCTAGGGACATGATCATTTGTCTTCATTAGATCACCTACTATCCTCTTTCTGGGCAAAATCTTCAACTGATGTTGGCAAAATTCACAGTGTGCCTCCCATCACAATTAAAATAGATCTCTCAGGGGTCCCTGGGTGGCTCAGTGGTTTGGCACCTGCCTTCAGCCCAGGGCGTGATCCTGGAGTCCTGGGATCAAGTCCTGCGTCGGACTCCTTGCATGGAGCCTGCTTCTCCCTCTGCCTGTGTCTCTGCCTCTCTCTCTTTCTGTGTCTCTTATGAATAAATAAATATTTAAAAAATAAAAATAAAATAAAATAGATCTCTCAACCTGTCTCCCCAGAATCAATCAATATCCTATAAATAAAGAAGCCCTTAATGGCATCAAGCTCATAATAGAAAATTACAAGCCTCAGAGGCTCACCATCCCCTGCACTACTCCCTGTAATGGTCTGTTTTCACCTGGGAGAAAACCCAATGGCCAAAGATGGAGGTTTGTCTAGAACCTCTGAGCACCATTACCATTGTTAACCCTTGGCACCCTGTTCTTCCTAACACCCATATGCTACTGACTCAGTTTCTAATTTATGCACATTCCAGGAGGAATACATGACTCCAGGTTTTTATCAACAGAATAAAAAAATTTCCCCACGTCTGAAAACTGCCAACATTCAATTGGCTACTTTTAGACCTAGGGTCCTGGTTTAGAGCCGTCAATTTGCAATTTTCATGTTACTTTTGCTTTTATAATTGTTGCCTGTCAAAATGTTTTAAAAATGATATATTCATCAAGGAGATAATCTCCAACGCTTACCAACTTGATAAATAGGGACCAAAGATGAGCAGGATCTCAAGGATGCCTGAGACTCCTCCCCTCTAATCTTTCTTGTTACTCAATTATGGCCTTAACTGGTTTCCAACTGCTATGCACTCTCCCTGTGACATGGGACATCACAACCAGGAAAGGTCTTTCCTGGCACCAAGGAACAAAAGCACTAAACATGGAAAACCGACTTGTAATCAATCAGTGATGCATTTGAGAAATTTTTTAAAGATTTTATTTATTCAGAGACACCTGGGTGGCTTAGGCGGTTTAGTGCCTGCCTTCAGCCCAGGGTGTGATCCTGGAGTCCTGGGATCAAGTTCCACATTGGGCTCCCCACATGGAGCCTGCTTCTCCCTCGCCTGGGTCTCTGCCTCTCTCTCTCTCACTGTGTGCCTATCATAAATAAATTTAAAAAAAGGATTTTATTTATTCATTTGAGACAGAGAGAGAGAGCATAAGCAGGTGGGGGAGGGGAGGAAGAGGGAGAAGCAGACTCCCCGCTGAGCCAGAAGCTCAACATGACTGATCCCAGGACGCTGAGATTATGACCTGAACCATCTGAGTCACCCAGGAGCCTAAGAAAAGATCCTTATCAGAGGGAGATGTGTAAAAACTAATATAGGAAAACCTTGTTGGGAATGGAGTCAGGAGGGGCACCTGGGTGGCTCAGTCAGAAGCCTGGGCTTCTGACTCTTGATTTTGACTCAGGTCATAATCTCAGGGTTGTGAGACTGAGCCCTGCATTGGGCTCAATGCTCAGCAGGGAGATTCTCTCTCACTCCCTTTGCTCCTACCCCAGTTGTGCTCTCTCTAAAATAAAACCAAAAAAAAAAAAAAAAAAAGAAGAAGAAGAAGAAGAATGGAGTCAGGAGGCCAGCAGGTGGGGCTCCCGTACCCTACCACTCAGTCAACTGCAGACCCAACAGCAAGAGAAGGACCTTGCAGTTGCAAGTGGATACCACTCTACTAGGGCAACAGGAGGAAGGTTATTTTCCCACATGGCAACAGCCCAGGCAGTGAGAGACCATCACAACTCAGCCAATGAGACGCAATAACACTTCCAAGCCCAGTTTGTGCCAATGGACTTCTTGTTTGCAACGGCCCCTCCCCAATCCCCAGTTTCCTCTATAAAAGAGCCTCCTCTCCTCAGTTCTCTCTGGCTTGTCTGTGGTTTCACTGTAGCCTGCTTTTTGGAGTTGCAATTCTCACCTATTCCAGAATGAACCCATTTTTGCTGGCAAAGGTAATAACAGTTTCACTTTGAAGGGTAACAACTCCTTTTTTTTTTAAGATTTTATTCATTTATTCATGAGAGACAGAGAGGGAGAGAGAGAGAGAGGCAGGGACACAGGCAGAAGGAGAAGCAGGCTCCATGCAAGGAGCCCAACGTGGGACTCGATCCTGGGACTCCAGGATCACACCCTGGGCCGAAGGCGGGCACCAAACCGCTGAGCCACCCAGGGATCCCCAACAACTCATTTCTTAGGCATATTCATACAATGGAATATTATTCAGCAACGAGCAGAATGAAGTACTGATCCAGGACACAAAACCAATGGACCCTGAAAACATTCACAGGCTTCACAAAGACCACACATGGTAAGATGTCATTTATACAGAATATACAAAATAAGCAAATCAATAAAAGAGGAAGACTAATCAATTGTCTAGAAGCCAGGGCTGGGATGCACTAGAATGTCACATGACTACCACTACATGCAGATTCTCTTTATGGAATTAATAAAATATTTAGAAATGAGAATGTGAGGATGGCTGAACAATTCTGTAAATACAATCAATACCACAGAACTTTTTTTTTTTTAATTTTTATTTACTTATGATAGTCACACAGAGAGAGAGAGAGAGGCAGAGACACAGGCAGAGGGAGAAGCAGGCTCCATGCACCGGGAGCCCGACGCGGGATTCCATCCCGGGACTCCAGGATTGCCCCTGGGCCAAAGGCGGGCGCCAAACTGCTGTGCCACCCAGGGATCCCTATACCACAGAACTTTATACTTTAAGCAGATAAAACTTCATGGTATGTGGTCCATACCTCAGTTAGAGCTATTTAAAAAAATAGTCATAGAGGGGCGTCCAGGTGGCTCAGTTAAGGTTGAGCAACTAGGGGATATATATATATATAATTAAAATAAAATAAAATAAGATAAGATAAAATAAAATAAAAGTACTTCAGAGTCACAACGGCCTTTATGGGGAACGTCCGATCTCGATGTGCCCCAACTTGCTTTATGGATAACTACGTCAGGTAGTCATGACTCTGAAACCCCGAACGCGACACACCTCTTAATCGGCACCTCAAGACTTGCAAACACGTCCAGGCGTCTCCGGGGGCCTCACGAAAGCCTGTTTGGAACTTAACTGAGGCAAAGCACTGACTGGGCACAAACGGCTTCTGAAGCGTCGCCTCCACGGGCCGGGCCTCGGGGCTCCTGCCGGGCTGGGCCCCCCACCGTCCTCTGGCCCCGGCCTGCTCCCTCCTCACCTCAGCCCATTAAGCCCCGGCCCCCGTAGAGACCCACGGTCTAAAGCCCCCGCAGCCCCCGAGGCCCCCGACCCCGCTGGCCCACGGCTTCCCGGGCTCTGCGAGCGAGTGGCACCGGCTGACGGCCCGCGCGTGGGGTGACCCTGACCCCGGAGGGACACAGACCCCGAACTTCTGGAAAGACTCTACAACACTGGCTGGAAATCGCCCCTGAGCAACTACAGTGGCTCCTGCGGACGCGGGGAGGACCCAGAGCCCAGGCGTCCCCCCAACGGCCCAAGGGCCCGCGGGGCTGGCAGCCGCCTCCGGCTTGTCGGGCCTCCCAGGGACCCGGGGTCTCTCCGCCCCAGTGGAACCTCCGCACACCGGGTCACGGGCTCGGGCTCCTTCTTTTACTTCCAAGCCCCGGAGGGACCGGGAGGGCAGCCACGGCCTAGGCGGCTGCGCGGCCGACGGGCTCACACCCCCAGGCGGCCCTGGCGCTCCGCGTCTGCCAACCGAGGCCCCTCGAGCCCGACGCCTCCAGCTGCCACTAGGGCTGCGGAGAGCAGGCACATCTGCCAGACGACGGTCACCAGCTTGGCCCCCAGGCGCCGGCGCCCTGCCCCCGGCCAGGCCCGATCCCTCGCCCCCAGCCGGGCTCCCCCAAACCCCCGCCGACCGCGTGGGGGAACCTGTCAGGCGGGGAAGCGGGTCTGCGGCCCCGGCGGCCTGGACCTCCCCGCTGGAGGCCACCCCCTGCCCCGGGGGCTCCCACCGCGGCCTCCCCCTGAACCTCGGCAGGTCCGTGTCCTGATGTCCAGGCCCGGGCAGGGACGCCGTTCCCACGGAGCCCCCGCACCCCGATCCACTCATCGCACTCGTTCCTCACAAAGGGTCACGCGGGAGCTTCATTCTCCCAGGAGGGGAAGGTCACTGCACAACTGGACAAAAGGGACTGAAAATACCTAACGGGGGATGAAAGGCCCCTTGGACACTCTCATCTGCTCCAGCCCTGATGGCCATGGAGTCCCGCCGCCCACCGCCTGCCTCAACGGGATCCCCCGCCCCCTCTCCGGGGAAGTCCTCCCCTGACATTGGCAGGATCCACGGCGTCCCATGAACACTCGGGATAATCCCTCAAAGCTCTGCCAGGAATTAATCAATTCCCCGGAAATAAAGAGGCCGCAAAGGCATCAAGCCCATAAAGGAAGATGACAAGCCTCAGAGGCTTCTGGTCCCATGACACGGGCACCAACCCTGTAACGCCCCCCACCCGTGAGAAAACCCAAAGCCTGGCACCCTGCTCTTCCCAACTCCCACACGCTACTGACATCCCTTCCCACCGAAGGAACAAACTTTCCACGTAAAGAAACCACGCAGCACGTTTCTCGTGGTCCGGTTGGCAAGACGGCCGGCTTGCTTTGCTTTCATTTGGAAGGAACAGAACTGGGGATCCCTGGGGGGCTCAGCGGTGGCGCATCTGCCCTCAGCCCAGAGCGTGACTCCAGGGTCCTGAGATTGAGTCCCACGTCCCCGTAGGGAGCCTGCTTCTCCCTCTGCCTGTGTCTGCCTCTCTCAGTCTCTCATGGATAAATAAACAAAAATCTTAAGAAAAAAAGGAAAGAAAGGAAAGGAAAGGAAAGGAAAGGAAAGGAAAGGAAAGGAAAGGAAAGGAAAGGAAAGGAAAGGAAAGGAAAGGAAAGGAAAGGAAAGGAAAGGAAAGGAAAGGAAAGGAAAGGAGGAAGGAAGGAAGGAAGGAAGGAAGGAAGGAAGGAAGGAAGGAAGGAAGAAAGAAAGAAAGAAAGAAAGAAAGAGGAAAGAAAGAAGAAAGAGAGGGATCCCTGGGTGGCGCAGCGGTTTGGCGCTTGCCTTTGGCCCAGAGCGTGATCCTGGAAACCCGGGATCGAATCCCACATCGGGCTCCCTGCATGGAGCCTGCTTCTCCCTCTGCCTATGTCTCTGACTCTCTCTCTCTCTCTGTGTGTGACTATCATAAATAAATAAAAATTTAAAAAAAGAAAAAAAAAAAAAAGAAACTAAGAGCTGGTTCTTGGTTTTAAAAAAAAAAAAAAAAGAAAGAAGAAAGAGAAAAGAAAAGAAAGAAAAAAGAAAAGAAAAAGAAAAAGAAAAAAAAGAAAAAGAAAAAGAAAAAGAAAAAGAAAAAGAACAGAACTACACGTGGACATTCAGGCCCAGGGCTGCACAGTCGTCCTGATTTCCGGAGTCGTAACAGGCCACCTGGGATGGGAAGTCCGTGCAGGGTCTACTTTGCTGTAACACCTGGATGAGGCTCTTCTCTGCCCCCCTCAGGCCCCTTCCCAGGAACACAGAATCCACCTGTTACGTCTGTTTGCCCTCACAGGCCAGCAAGTCTCCAAAGAAAACCTGCAGGTTGTTCTCAACCTCAGGATCCGTACACAGGGCGTCTCACCCGGGAACAGGCCCCAAGTGGGGCCGCGTGAGACCCCTCGGGACCGCGTACGGCCCACAGCTCACCTCCCACTCCCCGCACGACCCGCGGGAAGCGCCTCCCACAGACGCAGGATCCCTGGGCTAGGGGTAGCTCCTATTTCAAACCTGAAAACGGTGGGGGCCCCAGGCTGGCTCAGTCGGCGTGCACGGGCTCAGGGACCACTTACACACACACACACACACACACACACACACACACGCAGAAAGACAAGGATGAAATGAAATAAATAAAAGTTGAAAAGGGTACACAGGGGGATCCCTGGGTGGCTCAGCGGTTTGGCACCTGCCTTTGGCCCAGGGTGCGATCCTGGGGTCCCGGGGTCGAGTCCCACGTGGGAATCCCTGCATGGAGCCTGCTTCTCCCTCTGCCTGTGTCTCTGCCTCTCTCTCTCTCTCTCTATGTCTATCATGAATAAATAAATAAAATCAAAAAAAAAAAAAAAGAAAGAAAGAAAGAAAGAAAGAAAGAAAGAAAGAAAGAAAGAAAGAAAGAAAGAAAGAAAGAAAGAAAAAGGTACATGGTGTGCTGGGCCCGTGACGGCAAGGCCCGGGAAGTTACCGAGCGGCGCTTTCCGTTGGCTACTTCGGCTCAACACGCTGTGTCCTCTGCCCCGACTCTGGCCTTTGTCCCTCGGCACGTGTGAAACTACAAATGTTCAAGCGGAGAGTCACGCCTGTCGGGGAGCTCACGACCTTGAATGTGATGGAGACAATGAGGTGCCCTCCCTTCCAGTGGGGATCACGTAAAAATGTCTCCTCTGTCCCAAATTTATTAGATGTCTTATTTTAAGTGACCTCTGGCACGAGGACGGTTCCTGGTTCCAGATTTGACCACCTGGAGGCCCAAAAAAAAACGTTTTGCTGATATTTCTTCAATAAAAGAACAGAATGGATGGGACCCCTGGGTGGCTCAGTGGTTGGGCATCTGCCTTCGGCCCAGGGCGTGATCCCCGGGTCCTGGGATCGAGTCCCGCATCGGGCTCTCACTCCCTTGGCCTGTGTCTCTGCCTCTCTCTCTGTATCTCTCATGAATAAATAAATAAAATATTGTTTAAAAATAGAAAAAGAAAAAGAAAAAGAAAAGAAGGGGCGCCTGGGAGGCTCAGTGGGTTGACCATCCCAACTACTGGTTTCAGCTCAGGTCATGACTTCAGGGTCATGAGCTCGAGCCCCAGGTCAGGATCTGTGCTGAGCATGGAGCTCACTCACAATTCTCTGTCTCCCTCTCCACAGCCCCTCCCCACGCCCCCACGCTCACATGTTACCCCCCCCCCACCAAAAAAACTGAAACCCTGCCCTAGGAAACCACAGGCAGACACCTGTCTTCATCCAAAGGGATGTTTTCCCCAAATGATATTTTACAAAATTGATAAGAGATACCCAACAACCGGCTCCAGATAGAGGCAAAGAGTATTGCAATCTAGTCCTCCGCAGCCCAGTGAAGAAGTGTGTTTTGGACCAAATTAACAATCCTGCCCCACCAGAGATCCCAGAGTTCCCTCCACTCATCTCGGGACGTGCGTGAACCCACCCACCGGAACAACCCAGCCGTGTTCTTTTTCTTTTTTCCCCCGGCCGTGTTCAGTAACAGTACTAGTGCAGAAATGTTAACGAGGCCACAGAGTGCCCAGCTCCCGGTCCCAGCCGTCTACATAAACGGGGTCCCACCTCTTGTGTGGACAGGACACTGTGGTCACCATTTGTGTGTCTTCTCACGGGACAGAAGCCTTCGTGTAGACAGTCCAGGGCCTGTCCTGCGGCTGCAATTCTCTGAGATGGTGCCCACCTGGCGAGCAGCTCTCACCCCTCAGGGTGACCAGAGCACCCATGTCACCAGCCAGGTGATTCAACAGGCCCATTCCATTTGGCCGGGCTTACACCATCACTTCGCGAACCATCCACAACCCCCGGGCTGAGGGAAGCTCTCACGGCACTGCTGATACTCAACTGACACGCTCCATAGAGACACACACACTCCCCGCCCCCCTACACACACATAGACCACGTCTGACAGCCCTGCTGTAGGTCCTTCTACATCTACACCCCCCGCCCTCCAGGACCCCCACACGCCCACCACCGAGATGTCACAGGGCATCCGATGCAGGACCCCGGCCTCCTCTGACCCTCAGGGGACAAAAGGAGACAAACTTCAATACTGGGAAAGACCGATCGCTTCTACTGCAAACAGCCACGCTGGGGAGAGCGGCGTGCACAGCGCCCGGCCCGGGAGGACCGCATCGCACCCACCAACCTGCACATTTCGTCCCTGAAAAGCCACCTCCGGCCTCTCCCTAGCTGGGCGGGCCCCCGTGTCGCCACCCTCCAGGGAGGAGGCCCTGGGATGCACCTGCTGCATCTAGACTCGCGGCGAACCCTGGGGGGCCCTGCACACCCTGTGCAGACGGGACAGCGACGACATCCCGGGGCGGCAGCAGATGACACCTGAGCCACAGGCTTCCTGAGACGTGGGGCCCCGGCCTGGGCTGCTCCTCACTGCGCCTCCTTCTCTCCTTCCCGGACAGACACGCTCCTCGTCTGCCTGTGCAAGACCCAGCGGGAGGGGGAGCCTCTTCCGGGGCCCTGGCCTTTCGGGAACAGGCTCATCGGGATCCCAGGACAAAGTGATCATTCCCTTGCCTTTTCTCAAGTGTCAGAGGGCTCTGAGATCACAGTCTTCCCTCACCTGAGCTACTAGCTGACGCTGGCTTTGTACCCAAACTCACGGTGTCTCAACACACAACCTTACAGGCTGTCTTACTGGGTAACATGAATTTGGTTCCAAACAGTTCTTCCAAGAAAAATAGTTTCAAAACAGGTTGGAAGTTGTGCTACTTTGGCAAACACGTCACCAGCTAAGCCCGTGTCCTCACCTGCCCCGTCTCCGCCCAAAGCCCTGGCCTCATTCTCTCCCCGAGCTCCTGCAGGATCCCCTCTCCCGCTCTCCTGCCGCCCGGAGCAGGGACCTCCAGGAGCCACACAGGACTCCGGGTTTGCCCACAGGGAGGACGTCCTCCCCCACGTTGGAACAGGTGCCAGTCAACATTTCCACTGGCTGCCTTCAGGCCGGGGGTCCTGGACTAGAACGGTCACACGATCCGGAATTCTGTTCCTCTGGTCTCGTATTTTGTTGCCTGTGAATTTGTGAAACGATGCACCTAACGTGTAGGGGCTCTGCATCTCACGCTCCTGGCGAACACGGAGGGAGGGCAGGTGCCCGCGAGTCTCTCCCTCCGGTCCTTCCTTGTTACCCAGGTGCGGCCTTACCTGGCTTCCACGGCTCTGCACGTTCCCTGCAACAGAAGACATGACGACCAGGAGAGGGCCTTCCTGGCGCTGAGGGACAAGCCCACCAGTACCGCAGACCTGCCTCTCCCTCAGAGATGCTCCAAGGAAAGATGTTGGTCCAATGAAGGAAATGAAGAACTTCACACAAAGTTCTCTGGGGTGGAGTGGGAGGCCAGCGGGGGGGCCCTCCTGCCCTGCCCTGGCCCTCACTGGGGGGCCCCGCAGGAAGCCCAGCACCCTGCAGGTCCACACTACTCTCCCTGGGACTCCACTGCCCCAGCGGGAGGGAGCCAGCCTCCACCTCCCTCCACCGCCCACCACCGTCCAGCCACTGAGGAGCCCCTGGGCTTCCACCTGTCGGTTTCCTCCAAGACCTTTGTGTTTCCACAGCCACCCTGGCTCCTCCTTTCCCCTGTAAAAGAGCCTTCCCCCCCTTCCAGAAATTGCCTCTGGTTTTGTGACCTCACACTCCACAATGGCAATTCTCTGCTATTCTAGAACAAATTTGGTTTTGATGGTAAAATAACCAACAGTTTTCATTTTAAAGTTACCAGTGATTGGAAGGTTGGCAGTAACAGTGAAGGATGGACAGATACCCTGATGGAAAACAGCGGAAAGCACGGACACCTCCCCCTGCGCTGATTCTGGCAAGTGGATCTACGCACAGCAGGTGCTCCGGGGCAGGGGCAGAGAGGGTGACGCTTGGACTCAGGGGCCGGGAGGACTGGCTGTCTACAGGGAAACAGGGGGTCCTCTCCCTTGGCAACTTTACGGGCAACAACCGATCCTGGGGATTTATTTCACTGTCGTGGAAACAAGCAGAACACACAAGGAGGAGGTTCCAGCAGGTGTGTTTATGCCTGAGCCATGGAAGGGTTCTCTCAGGGAACAAAAGAAGGGTGATCAACACAGGAAGACACAGGGAAGGCCAAGTGTATTAAACACGTGGAGAGTCCATCCACGCAGACTCGCAGGCTACAGGGGACAACACGCTGGAAACTCTTCCACAGGGATCCCTGGGTGGCGCAGCAGTTTGGCGCCTGCCTTTGGCCCAGGGCATGATCCTGGAGACCCGGAATCGAATCCCACATCGGGCTCCCAGTGCATGGAGCCTGCTTCTCCCTCTGACTATGTCTCTGCCTCTCTCTCTCTCTCTCTCTCTCTCTGTGACTATCATAAATAAATAAAAATTAAAAAAAAAAAAAAAAGAAAAGAAACTCTTCCACAGGAGGCGGAACCCCACCCGTGAGGATGCTCCGCCCTAGTGGGGATCAGAGGAGCCCACGGAGGACCCCAAGGGGATCCCGCGTCCCGCCCTCCAGCTGGAGATGAAGCTGCATAACCCGCAGTGCCCGAGGGCCAGGCATCGGCCCACGTGAGATTCACACATCACATCCGTGTTTCTCTATAAATTTTAACTTCCCTTGATCTACGATATGCAATTTTCTGCAGGTGTAAATAATTCATACAGGTTTACACCCAGAGACCAAACAAGACCGACGCAGCATGCTGACAACCCCAAAGCATGGACTTGGGACCTCGGGCCCATGAGGCCCAGGAGGGAAGAGCTCACGGGGTGACCCGAGTCCAGGGCACCTGCCCAGCGACACAGACCAGGGCTGAGCAACCACACAGCAGCCATGACGTCCGCAGGGACACTGCCGACATTCACCGGCATCTTCAACAGGGCACAGTCAGGTGACACTGCCTGGTGGTGGACACGTGTCCAGCAGCCATCAGGAAGGGGCAGGACACGGGTCACCTTGGGGGCAGCACACGGGTAGATGCTAACACACGAGAATTCAAAGAGCCGAGTCCTGCAAATGTGGCCACATGACAAAAGTCGTATCACCCACACTGGGCTCACTGGGCAGCAGGAGCAGCAGCAAGTGGGAGCCAGCACAGGTCAGCCCCGGCTGCGCCCACACAGCACCAGAAACCCCAGGGTGGGGGTCAAGGCCTGTCCCATCACGGGGGCCAGCTCTCTCCGCTGACACTGGCCAGGGTGGCTGCTGCCAGGGAAGGGGGAGGGGACCCTGAGCCCCCGGGGAACGGTTCTGCAGCTCCATGCACTCCGCCCCCCCTCAGTGTGGAAACGGCCCCTCCTCCAGGACCCCAATTCTCACCAGGGAGGAAACCCTCAGACTTAGGTGCTGACCCTTAGAGGCTCGTGCTCATCAGCCCTTCCCACGGCGCTTGAGCCCAGGGGGCCCCCTCAGCCTGACCTTCACAGACGGCCCCAGTTTGCACAGATCCCCCCTGACTCCACCAACTCTGTGGCTGATGCCAGGACCAGCCGGGAGGGAGCAGCCCCAGGACAGTCCCAGGGCAGCCCCAGATCACCCCACGCTGCAGGGGAGCACGACCCCCCGGCCCCAGGGGCAGCCTGTCCGCAGCCCTGGGAGCACCTGCCTCCAGCACCTGCGTCCCTGCACCAGGACCAAGCCGCTGACCCACGGCGTGAAGCACAAGGTGCAGAATCGCTGTCCCCCACTTCCCCCACTCCCCACTCCTCCACCCCGGGCTCAAAGAAGCAGGGAGGGAGGCTCGGGGTACGCTGATGGTTTAAATAAATGGGAAATGTTTATCCTTTACAGAAAACAGTTAGTTGTTGACTTTACCGTCGTGGTAACAAATCATAGGTCAGAACTGACCACGTTCAGTTCACAGAACGTCCACGATCTCCATCCGACCTTCAGCAATTAACCGGAGGGAGACAGGATCGCCCAGTGTCCCAGCGCTGTCCCCGTGTGAACACTCACTAGGATTTGGAGGAATCCTTTCATCCATGAGTCCACCCGCCCGGCATGAAGGTGCGGACTCCTGCACATGCCCGACCCTCGTGCACAGGGACAGTGTCAGTACCGGGACACCTGCCCCCCACGCCCCGGGCACATCCCCTGGAGAAGCCCCAGAGCCACACAGTCAGCAGGAGGAGGGCAGACCTGACGCCCTCCGCCCTCCACCCCGAGGGGAAGAGGGGAGGCAGGAAGGGGTCGGTCACGCTCCACCTCCACCTGCTGAGGCCCAGGCTGGCCCGGGAGGCAGCTGGACGGGGACCAGGCTGCCACCGGGGGCGGGGGGCCTGCGGGTCCCCCCCGAGCCTGTGCTGCTGGGCACACAGCAGGCGAGCGGCCCGTGGGCCTGGACAACAGCAGGCTGCAGAGAGGGCCCGGCCCCGGCCGAGGCACGACCCCCAGGGAGGCGGCCCGTCCCCACCAGGGCCGCACCCCGACCCCCAGATCCGCGCCGGCTCCTCTGCTTGCCTCTCTTGGTCACCGACTCCCCCAGGCCTCCGGCCTCCCCACGGCCCCGACTTTGTCTCCCCATCGCCACCCGGTTGGAGCAGGTGCTCGGATGCAGAACGCGCCACTGCCCACCTGAGCAAAGGAAGCTCGGAGCACAGGGAGGCCACTCCTGCCAAACCTCCTTTCCGTCACTGCTCCTCCTGAGGAAAAGCCCTGTTTCTGCTGGACCGGAGGTGCCGGGAGCCTGGGGCCCGAGCAGCAGTCCTGGGAATGGCAAAAACGGAGACAGCCGACCCAAAATGGACTCCTGCGTACCAGGCTCCTTGTCACCAAACCCAGAATTCGCCTGACTGCAGTTTCGGCCTCTCCCAGAAATGGAATGTGACACCAGCCCGTCGGGAGTGAGCTGGTCAGGAGCGCCCAGGTCCTGCGGCTGCTAGACCCCAGCCACCCCTGCCGCGGGGACGGAAGGGGACCTGTCACAACCGGCCCACTTTCTGTCTCACAGTCTCCTGCTCCCACTCCTGGTGCCTGTGAAAGTCTTTCATTTTGTGCAGCTCCTCCGAGCTCCTTCCTGCCCGCGAGATGGCACGCTGCCCGGCTCGTGAATCACTGAATAGAGCCCATTACTCAGCTGGATTTTGTTTTCTAGCAGGAACAAGGTGTCCTTAACCACGTACGGATGGGACTGTGTCAGGGGGAGGGAGGGGCCCCCCTCCGCCGCCCCCCCGGGGCCCGGAGCCCCTGCCCGCCTGCCCCGGGGTCCCCCCACCGTCTCTGGGATCCCCACCCAGGGGAGGACCCGGCGCGGCCCCGGGGGGGGGGGACAGGGCGCTGCGATCCCACCCGCAGCCGAGGGCACAGATCGGGTCAAGACCCCCCACCCCGGGGCGGGACCGCCTCCTCCAGCAGGTCCCGGCCGGTTTCCAGCAGCCCCTTCCCGAACCCGCGCACTCACCATCTCGCGTCCCGCTCGGGGCTGTCCCTGCGACCCGGGCCGCCGAGACCGAGGAGGACGGGACACCCGCGGCCGCGCGAGGCAGGTGCGCACGGGCGCCGGGGCGGCAGCGGAGCGATGGACACGCGGCTGGAGCGCGCCCTTCCCCGCCCTGATTGGACGGCGCTCCGGGCCTCTGCGCCCTGATTGGACGGCGCTCCGAGCCTCTGCGTCTGATTGGCTCGTCTTCCGGGCACCGCCCCCGGAGCGCGGGCGTGCGGTTAACCACCGTGGGCTTCCGCGCCTCGGCCCCGCCCCTGCCGCCCCTGATTGGACAATCCCCAAGGCTCCGCCCCCTGCCTGCTGAGTGACAAGCCGTTCGGACACACGTGGCCGACTGGCCTGGGCTCGGAGCAGATCCGGCTCCCAGCGCTCGGATCTCCGGCCACCTGCGTCTGACTCCCCGACCGTGAAGTCCTGACTCAGTTTCCCCGCGGAGCTCCCCTTGCTGAGAGCTTGGACCGAAGCAGACATACCGGAGTGGCTGATGAGCCCTAGGGTCAAGGGTTAGCGTGGGGGCAAGGTCAGGGCGTATCTGTGCCTTTTGTTTAAGAACAAAGATCCTCAACAATGACGTCACTGCGTGCTGGGAGAGGTCAGTGGGTTTTGACCTGTGACCTTACACAGCTGGAGGCCCTGACCTCGCTCCCGTTGTTCCCACCTCTGGGGCTTGAGGTTAGCAACCTCGCCCCAACCTTGGGGATTTTGCACCACTACCACCACCTTCCTATCCACCACCCTGTCCCCGGAAGTGGGACCCTAGCTCTGCAGCCAGTTGTAGGACCCCCACTCAGCACAGCTGCAGTGTGAAGTGTTAGAATCCTCAGATGTTAAAAAATAATAATAATAAAATTAAATTAAAAAAAGAATCCTCAGATGTGCACTGTCCTCTTCACAGTCAAGGCCGCAAGACTACAAAAGCTTTTATTTGGGATCTTAGGCATTAGGATCTGGGAGGCACAGAGTCAAAATCCAGTGTGCTCCAAATTGCTAGCAAGGAGTGCAAGCTTATAAAGGCGAAAAATACACAGTTACATAAGTTGTTTTGAAAGAATTATGATTGGTGCTGGCAGAGTTTGAACTGACTGTCTAATCCGTGATTGGCTATTGCGCTAACAGGCATTACATTATCTCTATTTCAGTCCCCAGTAGGAAGATGTGTTCCAGGAGGTGGTCCCACTGCAAAAGACAAAAGTCAAAAGTTCATGGTGTTCTGAAAATTGAAACAGGAGATGTGCATAAACCTTGCTTCCTCAATGTCCTTCCGACTTTCTTTTGAGTGACTCTTTTAGAGATGCCTTCATTTTCAATCTTCCTTCACACCCTACAAGGAAATGTTTTTAGATGTTTCTGAGTGTATCTCTAGAGAATTTTGTAATATAAAAGGCTGTGATATCCTGAAAGCAATTGAATTCCTATTTTAACTGATTTAAAAGCAATAAAAGCTGAAATAAATTTATGTTGGACCTAAAACTCTCAATCCACCTGGAGCAGCATTTAATATGACTGCTAATTTCAAAAATCTCTCCCCCACCCTCCTCCAGTTTTGGATAGAGAAGCATAACCTCCAGTAGCTACTGACCATTTTACTCACAAACATAATTATAAAAATTAATTTTCTCTGTTTTTCAAAAAAGGTCTTACTTTCATAAAAATAAGTGTTTGGGGGAGCTAACAAAATTCATCTCAGTAAATTTGAATTTGTAATTGGCTTTATTTAATGATTCATGAATCAGGCGACATCGCATCTTAGCAGATGGAAAGGAGCTCCAAGGAGCTCTGCGCCCTGATTGGGAATGGTAAAACGGAGACAGCCATTTTTAGAGGCAGAAGGGGATGGGAAAAGGAAGTTTCTAGCAATGACTGGATTGTTTCAGGCAAGGTCACCTTCCTTTGAGGAAAGGGGGGTCTACCCAGCAGGTTATCCCACTGGTGCTGACCAGGCAATCACAGGCTGACTGGTGAAGTTCACATTCCTCACAGAGGCCAAATCCACAATTAGGTTAGGTGTCAAGTCTCCATGTGCTGATGTGTGACTTAGCACAAGTGACTCCATTTGGGACGTGTTGTTTCTTGTGTGTGTGTATTGTTTTTGTTGTTTCTTCTTTAACAAGAAGAATATATTTGAGAATGGTTTCCTATTCAGAAAAGTGACTTTCAATTAAAAATAAATTACTTTTAAAAAAATTACTTTTGAGGGCCCCCCCGGGGGGTTCAGTCCATTAAGCCTCTGCCTTTGACTCAGTTCATGATTCCAGGGTCCTGGGATTGAGCCCCACATCATACTTTCTGCTCAGTGGCAAGTCTGCTTCTCCCTCTCCCTCTGCAATCTCTCTGGCTCTCAGGCTCTCTCAAATAAATAAACAAAATCTTTAAAAAATAAATCACTTTTGAATTATAACTACCTAAAAATCTTTTCTTTGTATGCATTAATAATGAGTGTCATGTATAAAAAAATTCAGCCTGAGATTTAGAAATCTAAGACTTTAGTCAGTCTTAGGTAGCATGTCCTTCAGCAACTGCTTTCCTGTACATCTGTTCAGTGTTTGTGTAAAAAGGAACAAGTTCACCTACCTGTGTTGTTTTATTTCCTATGTTCTAAAAAAGTAACAAGGTGTACACATTGCAATACAATTTGCTTTTTTGGTTCAATTAAAAATAAATCCTACAGCTTCTCACTTTAATTGGTGACTTTCATAATCTTCCTAAGGGGATGTAAAATGATAGAAGTTCATGAACCAGTTCTCTCTACTTATACGCTGGGCTTATTTCCAAACTTCTGCTACTCAAATATTGCTTTCTGTTGGGGCAATATGATTGAAAACAAAACCTCCTGCCAACCCAGAAAACCCCTCTCAAAGCTAGGAGAAAACAATTTCTGAATCAGCACTAAACCAGAATGTGACATGCGTCACAGGCAATCCTCTAAGAGACTGTAAAGACAGAAAGACATCTCTCCCACTTACACGGCCAAGCAAGGCCAGTGGTGACATACCTGTTCTCAAGATGAGTGTTAACCAGTCCTCACATGACAAAAATCAACAATCGTGTATCCTCCATCCACCCAGTAACTGGGTGGCCATCCGTATTAGTTATAATTGGCTTTCTGCAAAGAAAAAGAACAAACTTCTCTTACCTTTATGGCAGTAGGTAGTTTTGGAACCGATGCATCTCGAAGTGATAGCTCCCAACAAAGACTCCTGGTGGTAAAGCAGGCAGCCTTCCTTAGCTTTTATAGAGGTTTATATAACATTTCAAAGGACAGAGAAAGGGTTTATAAACACAAGTTCTCTAAAGAAAATGCTCTTAAAAAAAGAAAAGAAAAGAAAATGGAGGGGATCCCTGGGTGGCGCAGCGGTTTAGCGCCTGCTTTTGGCCCAGGGCGCGATCCTGGAGACCCGGGATCGAATCCCATGTCGGGCTCCCAGTGCATGGAGCTTGCTTCTCCCTCTGCCTATGTCTCTGCCTCTCTCTCTCTCTATCATAAATAAATAAAAATTTAAAAGAAAAGAAAATGGAGAGAGAAATGTGTTTCCTTATTTTCAACAGGGAGAATGAAAGCTCTTCGTCTGATCTGATTTGGCCTTACACCTATACACAGTAAATTTCAAAGGATCCCGCCATAAAAGTCGTGAGAACCTCTTCCAAACTCAGCGTAAAATCAAAGCTGGGGTGTCTGGGTGGCTCAGTCTGTTGACATTCTGCTTTTGGCTCAGGTCATGATCTCAGGGTCCTGGGATCGAGCCCCATGTTGGGCTCCCTGCCCCGTGGGGGAGTCTGCTTCTCCCTCTCCCCTCTGCTCTTCCCCCAGCTTGTGCTCCCTCTCTCTCTCTCTCTCAAATAAATAAAATATTTTTTTTAAAAACTAGGCATTAAGGAGGGCACGTGATGTGATGAGCCCTGGGTATCATATGCAGCTGATGAATTACTGAACTCTACATCTGAAACTAATGATGTTCTGTATGTTGGCTAATTGAATTCAAAACAACTGGGAGATGCTCACATCACGTGGGAAAATAAATATTTGAAAACTGTACAGTTCATGCTTTAAAAAGTCTTTAAATTTGTATTGTGAAGCACATAGTATTCGGGGGGGAAATGCACTGAATGTTTCATGCTAAGTTTATTTTTTTAATTTTTTAAGATTTTATTGATTTATTCATGAGAGACACAGAGAGAGGCAGAGACACAGGCAGAGGGAGAAGCAGGGGTACTTGCTCCCAGGACCCTGGGGCCACACCCTGAGCTGAGGGCAGAGCTCAACCCCTGAGCCAACCAGGTGCCCCCTCATGCTAAGTTTAGTAATTTTAAGTTAAAAAAAAAAAAAACCTATGTGACATTTAAGGAATAAACAATAAAGGCGACTAAACCCAGGCACCCACATTCATGAACAGGCTGTTCATCTCTTGGGGTGCCCCCCTCTCCTGACTCGTCACCTCTGGCCTCTGGAGGTGATCACCACCCTGAATTATGTCTTGCTCTTCATCACTTTACCAGCTATTATTTGTAACTAAATGTTTGGTTTAATTCTGTCTCTTCTAAAATTTCAGAAAATGGGTATTCCTGGAATTACACTGATAAGCCGCTTTTGTAGGGTGTATATCTGTGTTTTCTTACAAGGCTCTGGTCGACCGAGTGGGGTTCCCACCATCCCCTAGTGTTTCTTGTGGATGAAACCACAGGCGAACAGATGTGGAGTTGCGATTTTGCTCAAATTACTCCCTAACATATTAATTATCTCGTGACCCATCTGGTGTTCGCAAAGCAAGTGCTCCAGCAGAGCTGACTCTGCATATTTATTACTTACATTGAATTGTTTTAAAGTCAAAACCGAAGACAATATAGCATCCCTTAATACTTCCAGTGCGTTGGGACTGGCTCAGTCGGGCATGGGACTCTTGATCTTGGGATTGTGAGTTTGAGCTCCACGTGGGGTGTAGAGATTACTTTAAAAAATTTTTAAAGATTTATTTATTTATTTATTCATGATAGACATAGAGCGAGAGAGAGAGAGGCAGAGACACAGGAGGAGGGAGAAGCAGGCTCCATGCCGGGAGCCCGACGTGGGATTCGATCCCGGGTCTCCAGGATCGCGCCCTGGGCCAAAGGCAGGCGCTAAACCACTGAGCAACCCAGGGATCCCCTTAAAAAAATTTTAATAATAAATTTAAAAATACAAAATAAATACTTCTAATGTGTTATTTTAGACAAAAAAAATCTACATAGAGAACCCTTCATTTTCACCATTATCAAAATTATCATTCCTTTATATCTAGTCTGTGTCTATATTTACTTCAATTATCCCCAAAATGTTCTTTGTAGATGGTTGTCCTAACCAAGATCCAACACAAGCCATATGTTGCATGGCTTCTTGTTTTATGTTGTATTACACACCAAAACTGATTTTATTTTGGGGGTGTGCGGATCTATAAACTTTAGTATTAGTATAGTGTTATGGAAATGAGTTGTGTCTCACCTTCTATTTATTTATTTTTTTAAGATTTATTTATTTATGATAGACATAGAGAGAGAGAGAGAGAGAGAGAGAGAGAGAGGCAGAGACACAGAAGGAGGGAGAAGCAGGCTCCATGCCGGGAGCCTGATGTGGGGCTCGATCCCGGGACTCCAGGATCGCACCCTGGGCCAAAGGCAGGCATCAAACCGCTGCGCCACCCAGGGATCCCCTCACCTTCTATTTATTTGTGAAAGTCCTGACCTCCAGGACCTCAGAAGGTGACCGTACTTGGAGACGAGGTCTTTAAAGATAATGAAGGTACAATGAAGTCACAGAAGAGCCCTACGCCCATCTGACCCGTGTCCTTCTAAGAAGAGATTAGAGGGGCACCTGGGTCGCCCAGTCGGTTCAGCATCTGCCTTCGGCTCAGATCAGGATCTCAGGGTCCTGGGATCGAGTCCGCTTCTCCCTCTCCCTGCCCCCCACTCGTGCTCTGTCTCACTATCTCCCTCTCTAAAATAAAATAAATAAAATCTTTAGAAAAGAAAAGAAGAGGGGATCCCTGGGTGGCGCAGTGGTTTAGCATCTGCCTTTGGCCCAGGGCGCGATCCTGGAGACCTGGGATCGAATCCCACGTCGGGCTCCCGGTACATGGAGCCTGCTTCTCCCTCTGCCTGTGTCTCTGCCTCTCTCTCTCTCTCTCTCTCTCTCTCTCTCTGTGACTATCATAAATAAATAAAAAATAAAAATAAATTTAAAAAAGAAAAAAAAGAAAAGAAAAGAAGAGATTAGAACACTCACACTCAGAGGGACGGCCCAGTGAGCACCCAGGGAGAAGACAGCCGTCCACACACCAAGGAGAGCGGCCTCTGAAGCAACAATCCTGCCAACACCTTGACCCCAGACCTCCAGCCTTTGGGACGGCGAGGACATAAATGTGCTGTTTCAGCCCCCCAGCCTGTGGAGTCCTGTGACGGCAGCCCAAGAAGAAGAATATGTAAGTAATCCAGACCGTGCTTTTAAAAAAACGAAACAGGGCTCCTGCTGGCTCCATTGGTAGAGCATGAGACTCTTGATTTGGGGTCATGAATCCAGGCCTGATGTGAGGCATACAGCTTATATAATTTTTTTTTAAGATTTTACTCATTTATTCATGAGAGACACTAAGAGAGAGAGAGTCAGAGACACAGACAGAGGAGAAGCAGGCTCCCTGTGGGGAGCCCAATGTGAGACTTGATCCAGGGTCTCCAGGATCATGCCCTGGGCCACAGGCAGGTGCTAGACTGCTGAACCACCCAGGGATCCCCCTATAGATTTTTTTAATCAATCTCGGGGCCCCTGGGGGGCTCAGTGGTTAAGCGTCTGCCTTCAGCTCAGGGCATGACCCTGGGGTCCTGGGATCGAGTCCCACATCGGGCTCCCCGCAGGGAGCCTATTTCTCCCTCTGCCTATGTCTCTGCCTCTCTCTCTGCATGTCTCTCATGAATAAATAAATAAAATCTTAAAAAAAAAAAAAAAAAAGGTGGGCAGAGTGGGCAAGCTGTTTCCTGCCCTTGGAATTGGTGACCCTTGATGGGCTGTGCCTCCAGAGTCAGGAGGCCCTATATGTCCAAGCATCAGAAGACAGAAAATAAAAAGGCATGAAGATACATGGGTGAGGACGTGGAGAAGTTGGGACGGCTGCCGGCTGGTGAGAATGTCGGGTGGTTCCTCAAGCAGTCAGAGGTAACATGACCCTGTGACCCAGGGACCCCATCCATAGGTACACACCCACAGGAGCTGGAAAGGATCTTCAAATAGATGCTGTTCGTCACTGATCATCACAGCGCAAGTCACAAGCTGAAGCTCAATAAGGGGACACGCACAACGTGGCCACCACTCATGGGAACGCCACTCGGCCTCGAACAGGAGCCCAGGCCCCAACGCTGTTCCCACCAACAAAGCCCCCCAGCCCAAAGCCCCCTCCCCGAGGGACCGGGCACAGCTCCTGCTTGTCCCCCACCCCCAAGCCTTGGAATCATTCACACAAGCCAATCTCATCCCACTCCAGGAACCAGCGCCACCACCGTGTCACTCAAAGCCTTCCTCCCGCAGCCCCCGTGGTTCACTCTGTCCCCCAGTGCGTCCCCCAAGTGGCCTATGGTGTCTGCTCCCCCAGGCTGTGAGTCTACATGACGAATTAATGGCTTTGAGTCTCATCTGCCCATTGTTGGATGCCAAGTGTTGGTTGTCCCCGTAACCTTGGGGTGAGGGTCCCCAATGGGTCAAGGGGAGGCTATTAGAACAGATGGTGTCTCACATGGAGAGGGGCACGATGCCCTTTATTGCTTTGGACCAGCCAACTCTGTCCACACACGCATGAGACTACTGGTCACCCTCGTGCCCTCAGCCCAGGGAGAGTGGAGCAGGACCCGGCATTAAAGTGGAAAGCAGGGATCCCTGGGTGGCGCAGCGGTTTAGCGCCTGCCTTTGGCCCGGGGCGCGATCCTGGAGACCCGGGATCGAATCCCATGTCGGGCTCCCGGTGCATGGAGCCTGCTTCTGTCTCTGCCTGTCTCTCTCTCTCTCTCTCTCTCTGATATGACTATCATAAATAAATAAAAAATTTTTAATAAATAAAGTGGAAAGCAGGGCCGCCTGGGTGGCTCAGTCCCTTGAGCCTCCGACTCTTGATTTCTGCTCAGATCATGATCTCGGGGTCACGGAATTGAACCCCGCTTGGGGCTCCACGCCAAGGATGGAGCCTGCTTTGAATTGTCTCCCTCTCCCTCTGCAGCTCCTCCCCCCTAAAAATAATAAAAATCATTTAAAAATAAGTTTTTTAAGGTGGAAAACACTGTCACCACACAGAGAGGAAAGGAACCAGCCAGCCCACATACAAAGATGCAGGACACTCAGTCCTCATCCGAACTCAATGCATCAGGGGTTGCGGCGTCCTTAAAACAGGAGCTTCAGGAGGGACCTCTGGGGGGATGAGCGGCTGTGTGTCCTGATGTGGCTGGCGGCTGCACAGACCCACACGTGAGGTAAAATGGCACAGAACTCTACACACACGCGCGCACACACACGTGCAGGTAAAGCTGCTGAAATCTGAACGAGGCCTTGGGGTTCGTAGCAACGTCGCTCTCCCGGTTTTGATATGGCGCTAAAGCTGTGTCCCAGGTCACCGCCTGGGGTGATGGACAGGGGACAGGAGGCCTCTCTGTACTACTGCAACGTCCGATTTTTTTAAAAAGTGATTTTAAGGGACACCTGGGTGGCTCAGTTGGTTAAGCATCTGCCTTTGGTTCAGGTCAAGATCCTGGGCCCTGGGGTCCTGGGGTCCTGGGTTCCTGGGGCCCAGCCCTGCATGGGGCTCCCTGCTCAGCCAGGAGTCTGCTTCTCCCTCCCTCTGCCCACCCCACTGCTCATGCTTGTGCTCTCTCTCTCTGAAATAAAATCTAAAAAAAAATAATAATAATCAATGGCGTCAGCCAGCACACACTTCTTTTCCCCACACGTGGAGGTGCAAAGGTGAGGTCATCGGGCAGCGGGCCCGGGAGCTACTGCAGGTGCAGGCCCGGGCCGGGTGCAGCCTGTGCCTGGGACCCTCCGGCCTGCTTGGGGCTGCCTGCAGCCCAGGTGCAGTAAGAGGCCAGGGAGCTGGGGCGGGGGGGGGGGAACCCGGGTAGGGGGGACCCGCAGGTCGTCTCCCAGGAAGTGGGGCGCCGCAGCCATCAGATGCAAGGAGAGGCGGGGCGGCGCTTTGTTCCCGGAGGCCCCGCTGCCCTGAGCGCAAGGGCGGCTCGGCTTGGAAGGACGCAGCGGGTGGCCGCGAGGGCGTCTGCTCTGCAGCCGGGGGCACACCTGTGAGGACGCAGAATTCTCCTTCTCAGCACAGGCCCCGAATCACACCATTCGCACTGGCTGGTGAGGGGAGCACCGGTGACCCAGGCCAGCAGCAAGGTGCCAGCAGGCTGGGGACCCCAGGATCCACCTCCACTGGGGGGGGGCTCCCAGGGGGGGTGCCCCCTGCATCCCCTTGCACCCAGAGGGACCCCAGGTCACCGGAGGTGACCCTCGGGGTCACACAGAGGGGCTGTGGCCTCTGCCAATGCGCACCCTTGTCCCAAGGGGTGTGCGGTGACCCCAGCTCTCGTTGCTGGGGCCCCCAGCGCACCTGCTAACAGGAGAGGACCGGTGGCTGCGGGTCTCCACCCGGCTGTTCGTGGGGACGCCCCGGGCCTTGAACCCCGCCTGCGCTCTGGAGCGAGGCTCCCCGGCGCTGGGCTTCCAGGGGGCTCCATCACCCGCAGGCCTGTCCCAGGTGGCTGTCGGATCACCGTTTCCTCCTGACTTCTCTTCCAAACACTCCTGCAGACTGAGGAACGGTTTACTTGTGGGAATGTTCCAGAAAGCAACGTTTGAGTTAGGTTTATGGAGCTGACAAAAGATGGCACGCAGGCCAAATCCAACCCACTGCCTCCATGGGTGGAAGTTTTGCCAGGCCCTTCCCCAGGGCCGCCTGCTCTGATTTCAGGGGCAGTGGCAGAGCCAAGTAGCTGCCCAGAGGACACACGGCAGCAGGCCAGAAAGAGTTGCCAACTGGCCTTTGCCAGAAAAAGTTTGTGTCCTTTTCCCCCAATTCATACTTTGCATGGACTTTTCTCCTGAGACACAAAAGGTCTTGAACAAAAGCCATTTCTCCTACATTTCTCTCCTGCTCCTTTGCTTCTTCCCTAACTTTGGGTACCGACTTCTCCAACAGCAAAGGACAAGATTCACCCCTTTGTGAGTCTTAACATTTGCATGCCACCCAACATCTTCTCTCCCAGAATATCCTGTTTAGAAGTTGGCTTCTTGATTTTTTTTTTTTCTAAGCAAAGTCTGCGCACAATGTGGGCTTCAAACTCATGACCCTGAGATCAAGAGACACATGTTCCGCTGACTGAACCGGCCAGGAGCCCCTGGCTCTTTGAGTTTAAGTTGTTTCCTCCACTCCAAAATAAAGTGGACAAAAAATATATATATTTAATGTCGTAGAAAAAAGATACAATACTTAACAATAAAAAAGACCAAAACATAAAATCCCAGGATCCTAAGATCGAGCCCCACATCAGGCTCCCTGCTCAGCAGGGGGCCTGCTTCTCCCTCTCCCTCTGCTGCTCCCCCTGCGTGTATACTCTCTCTCTCCCTCAAATAAATAAAATCGTTTAAAATAAACAAAAATGAAAAGACCAAAACAGGGGTGTCTGGATGGCTCAGTAAGTTGACTGTCCAACTCTTGGTTTCAACTCAGATCATGATCTCAGGGTCCTGGGATTGAGCCCCATATCAGGCTCCCCACTCAGGGGGGCTCCTGCTTGAGCTTCTCTCCTTCTGCTTCTCCCTCTGCTCGTTCTATCACTCTCTCTAAAATAAGTATTTTTCCTTTTTCCATTTAAAAAATAAAATAAAAAGATCAAAAAAATGAAAAATGGGCAACACATTTTAATAGGTATTTCTCCTAAGAAGACATACACATTGCTAATAAGCAGATGAAGAAATGCTCAACACCATTATTCATTAGGGAAATATAAAATTATAACAACACGCTGCTTCACACCCACTGCAACAGGGATGATCAAAAAGACTGAGGATAAAAAAAAAAAAAAAAAAGAAAAAGAAAAGAAAGACTGATGATAACAGTGCTGACCAGGACAGGGAGAAGTTGGAGCACTTTGTATACGGCTGCTGTGAATGTATAAATGGTGCAACCCCTTGGGACACAGTTCTGCAGCTCCACAGAAGGTCAGACATGGGGTTACCACATGACCCAGCAATTCCACCCCCAGATATACGCCCACCAGAATCACAAGCCAGGACCCAGGAGGAAGGAAAACATTTCTGCACAAAAACTTGTTCATGTCGTCATTTCCGGGCGGCGCGGGACAGAGTGGCCAACGGCCTGCAGAGCAACATGCCTAAGTTTTATTGTGACTAGTGTGACACATACCTCACCCATGACTCTCCATCTGTGAGAAAGACACTGCAGTGGTAGGAAACACAGAGAATGTGGAAGACTGCTGTCAGAAATGGATGGGAGAGCAGGCTCAGAGCCTGATCCACAAAACAACCGCTGCATCTCAACCAGGAAAGGTACCTCCTACTCCATTCTGGGCTCCTCCTCCTGCAGGGGCAATGATCCCACCTCCCCCCAGTCTCCCGGGTCCTCCTCGCCTTGGTATGATGCCAGCCCCCCATATGGGGAGCCCTCCCATGATGCCAATGATGGGCTCTCCTCCTCCTGGGATGATGCCAGTGGGACCTGCTCCTGGAATGAGGCCACCTATGGGAGGCCACATGCCAATGATGCCTGGGCCCCCAATGATGAGACCTCCTGCCCGTCCCATGATGGTGCCCACTCGGCCAGGAATGACTCGACCAGACAGATAAGGAGAGACAGGAACCTCTTTATATTCATTTTATATTACTTGTTCTACTTCACCAGGAGATCACGGTGCTGTGACTCTGGGTGTTTTCTAACAGCATGACAAGGAAGACTTGCTTCCCCTTCCTATCAAAGAGAGAATAGTTTTTGCAGGGGAGTAGTGGAACAAAAAAAAGGGAGGGCAATTTTCATTTGTATTGTGAAATGTGAAAATAAAATTGTCGGGATCCCTGGGTGGCACAGCGGTTTGGCGCCTGCCTTTGGCCTGGGGCACGATCCTGGAGACCCGGGATCGAATCCCACGTCGGGCTCTCGGTGCTTGGAGCCTGCTTCTCCCTCTGCCTGTGTCTCTGCCTCTCTCTCTCTCTCTCTGTGACTATCATAAATAAATAAAAATTTAAAAATAAATAAATAAACTTTAAAAAAAAAAGAAAGAAAATAAAATTGTCAACTGTTTTAGTTAAAAAAAAAAAAAAAACAAAAAAAACTTGTTCATGTACGTTCATAGCGGCACGATTCCCGACAGCCCAAAGGTCCAAACAACCCAAACGACCATCAACTAATGAATAAACAAACGTGTCCATTCATACCGTAGAATGTTAATCAGCCATAAAAAGGAAGCAAAAATTAATAAAATAAAGCCTTATTTAAAATAGAGGCCGGCCCAGGTGCACCGAGCCCAAGTGCCCATATGAACCTCTCTGCCCCAGCCGAGGGGAAGACTATCTTGAAGCTAGAAGGTGCAGAAGCCAGAGTATGAAGTGGAATGAATGCTCCTGTTCTGAGAAGCACACTTGTAACTGCATCTTTTGGAATCCTTTTCTGGGGAGGCGGGGACTTATGTATTTTATTTCAAAGATTCTCTGGTCACAGGTTTTCCCCAGGGAAATTCTGAGAAATTTGCAGTTTCTTACCAGATAAAACATGGAGATTTTTGCCCTTAGTCCTACTCCCCAACCCCTCCCTCCTTTTTTTAGTTTTAATTTATTGGTTAAGTTGATGGTGGCAATCCGTGAGATGTGTCAAAGAGTGTACAGATGTATGTGTGTATATTGTATGTATGCTAACATATTACTGAAGGACACATTTTAATAAAGATTTCTGTCATAATTCAAAATAAAATAAAGTAAAATAAATATAATAAAATAATAAAATAATATAAAATAAAATAAATAAAATAATATAAAATAAATAAAATAAAATAAAATAAAATAAAATAAAATAAAATAAAATAAAATGCCAGGATGAGAATCCCTTGTCCCTACCCTAGTCCTCCCTGGTCCTCAAGGCAGAACCAGGGGGAGGCCCAGCATCCTGGGGGCCACACTACTTTAGCAGGGGACTTCATTGCCCCAGCAACAGCCCAGCCAATGAGAGACGGTCACAGCCCAGCCAATGAGAGATGGTCACAGCCCAGCCAATGAGAGATGGTTACAGCCCAGCCAATCAGAAGCCACCACGGTGGCGCCTCCCCCCACTTTGCTCCAATGGATGTCTCTGTTAGCGCAGCCCCGCCCACATCCTCTGCTCTATAGAAGAGTGGCCCTCCCTTCCTTCTCCAGACTTGCCTGTGGTTTGGCTGTGGTTCCCAGCTTCCCTGTTACAATGATTTATTCCCACATAAACCCAGTTTTCCTGCAAAACAACTGACATAAAGTTTTACTTCTTTTTTTAGGTTTCCTTTTTTTTTTAGGATTTTATTTATTTATTCATGGCAGATGCACAGAGAGGCAGAGACACAGGCAGAGGGAGAAGCAGGCCCCATGCAGAGACCCCGATGTGGGACTCGATCCCAGGACTCCAGGATCGCGCTCTGGGCCAAAGGCAGGCGCTAAACCACTGAGCCGCCCAGGGATCCCCTAAAGTTTTATTTCTAATGACAAACCCGTGACTTGGTGATCACACACGGGCCCAGAGAAGACCCCAACCACTCCCAGCTGCTGAGCAAACAGGTGCGGGTCCTCCCAGGGCCCCCCGCTCTCCCCCCCACCCTGAGCTGAGGCTTAGTCCTGTCCTGGGGTCAGAGCCCTGCTCCCGGTGTGCTCTCTGCAGGGTCAGCTGGGGACCCGTGTGAAGGGCTCGTCCTCTGAGACGACTCCCCGGGCTTTGGTTCCAGCTCCTTTCCTCTCCGAGCGGTGCCTGATGAGACGCGCTGGCTTTTGGGTTGACTCCTGGTGCTCTAGGAGGGGGACACTTCCCTTTTTCCTCTAGAGAAAAACCTCTAGGAAATGGGATCTCGGTCACCCAAGTGCTTTGTGGGCAGCACTCCTTCTTTCTCGTGTGTAAAACCTGGGCTCCCTCCGCAGGTGTGCGTCTAATTGGGTGGACGGAACCAGGAGAGACGGAGAACCTCAGTGGCCCTTTGCAGAACTTCCCATCTGCCCCAATTTGTTGTGTACTTGAAGTGAAATGAGAAAGTTGTGGTTGCAAAAATAACAGCAACAAACAAACAAACATCGAAGACTGAAGGGATGCCCACTTCAACTGGTACCTGAGGCTTCCAGACATTTTTAGGATCCTAATTTTGGCTCTTTGCAAAATACTATTTCTAAAATAACTGTGCCCTGGGATGCCTGGGGAGCTCAGCAGTTGAGCGTCTGCTCCCGGCTCAGGGTGTGACCCCGGGGTTCTGGGATCGAGTCCCGCATCGGGCTCCCCACAGAGGGCCTGCTTCTCCCTCTGCCTGTGTCTCTGCTTCTCTCTCTGTGTCTCTCATGAATAAAAATTTTTCGAAAATGAAAATAAAATAACTATGGCCAAAAATAAATAAATAATTGTAGCCAACAAACCATTGA
Organism: Canis lupus baileyi; assembly: GCF_048164855.1. Taxonomy (NCBI): domain Eukaryota; kingdom Metazoa; phylum Chordata; class Mammalia; order Carnivora; family Canidae; genus Canis; species Canis lupus. The sequence continues at coordinate 57,927,772 of NC_132856.1, read as the reverse complement.
AAGGTGTCCAAATGGCTCCTAAGGCTCTTTCCTTTCCCTAATCTTTGTCACCAGACATGCTGGGTGGCAGCCACCTGCTGCTCAGACTCCACCTCCTGCGGCCTCTTCCTCTCCTCCTCCCTCTGCCCCATTCGGCCTCCTGTGTACCCCGCCCTTCTTTTTTTTTTTAATGTATTCTCGGGGTCCCTGGGTGGCTCAGCGGTTTAGCGCCTGCCTTCAGCCCAGGGCGTGATCCTGGAGACCCAGGATCAAGTCCCACATCACATCCAGTCCCACATCAGGCTCCCTGCAGGGAGCCTGCTTCTACCCTCTGCCGGTGTCTCTGCCTCTGTGTGTGTGTGTGTCTCTCATGAATAAATAAATAAAATCTTTTAAATAAATAAATAAATAAATAAATCTATATTTATTAAGGAGCTAGATGGGGATCTGCTCCTTCAGTTAAAAGGACCACCGTGGGAAACGATGTCCACTGCAGAGTTAGTGAATCTGGCCGCCCAGCTCCTACCACAGGTGTGTCATCTAAAAGAGAACACTAAAATTCCCTGCAGTGGTAAATCTCATCCTCTGGAGCCCCCACACGCCCACCACCGAGATGTCACAGGGCGTCCGATGCACGGCCCCGGCCTCCTCTGACCCTCAGGGGACAAAAGGAGACAAACTTCAATACTGGGAAAGACCGATCGCTTCTACTGCAAACAGCCACGCTGGGGAGAGCGGCGTGCACAGCGCCCAGCCCAGGAGGACCGCATCGCACCCAACAACCTGCACATTTCGTCCCTGAAAAGCCACCTCCGGCCTCTCCCTAGCTGGGGGGGCCCCCGTGTCGCCACCCTCCAGGTAGGAGGCCCTGGGATGCACCTGCTGCATCTAGACTCGTGGCGAACCCTGGGGGGCCCTGCACACCCCGTGCAGACGGGACAGCGACAATGTCCCGGGGCGGCAGCCGATGACACCTGAGCCACAGGCTTCCCGAGACGTGGGGCTCCTCACTGCGCCTCCTTCTCTCCTTCCCGGACAGACATGCTCCTCGTCTGCCTGTGCAAGACCCAGCGGGAGGGGGAGCCTCTTCCGGGGCTCTGGCCTTTGGGGAACAGGCTCATCAGGATCCCATGAGCTTTTTAGGGATGCCCAGGTGGCTCGGTGGTTGAGCATCTGCCTTCGGCTCAGGGCGTGACCCCAGGATCCCGGGATCGAGTCCCACATCAGGGTCCCCGCAGGGATCCTGCTTCTCCCTCTGCCTGTGTCTCTGCCTCTTCTCTGTGTCTCTCATGAATAAAATATTTTTAAAAACTTTAAAAAAGGATCCCATGAGCTGTTTGAAGGGATAAAAAGTTCAGAAATCACAAGTCATTCCTTCATTTGAACTATTAAGTGAGTTAGGATTCTTATCCGAATTCATGGTCGCTGAATTTGCAACCTTACAGGCTGTGTTACTGATAATTCAGTTCCAAATAGTTTGAGATAATTACACAGTTTCAAAACAGGTTGGAAGTTGTGCTACTTTGGCAAACACGTCACCAGCTAAGCCCGTGTCCTCACCTGCCCCGTCTCCGCCCAAAGCCCTGGCCTCATTCTCTCCCCGAGCTCCTGCAGGATCCCCTCTCCCGCTCTCCTGCCGCCCGGAGCAGGGACCTCCTGGAGCCACACAGGACTCCGGGTTTGCCCACAGGGAGGACGTCCTCCCCCACGTTGGAACAGGTGCCTGGATTAGACTCATTTTACCACTTGGGACTGTCACGTTATTTCTGTTTTGTAAAATTATTTCAAGTTTGCATACTGCTGCCTGTGAAACTTTTGTGAAAATGATGTACAGTTGGGATGAGCACTGGGTGTTATATGTTGGCAAATTGAATTTAAATATTTTTTTTAAAAAAAGAAAATGAAAAAAAAAATGAAAAAAAAAAAAAAAGAAAAGAAAATGATGTACATAATAAGTAGATGCTCCCCAGAGCTTACAATCCTGATAAACTCAGACTAGACGGGAAATGCCTGAGTTGGATGCTTGACAATGAGGAGTTTAACAGTATCCAAATTACACCTCAATTTTATTTATTTTTTTTTAATTTTTTTAGTTATTTATGATAAATAATACAGAGAGAGAGAGAGAGAGAGGCAGAGACATAGGCAGAGGGAGAGGCAGGCTCCATGCACCGGGAGCCCGATGTGGGATTCGATCCTGGGTCTCCAGGATCACGCCCTGGGCCAAAGGCAGGCGCTAAACTGCTGCGCCACCCAGGGATCCCTACACCTCAATTTTAAAACATTAATGAGAGGAAGAGGAGAAGAAGAAATCATTGGATGAAGGCGAGTAGGAGCCCGAAGCCCCCCGGAGGTGTTTTCAAGCCTGGACCCGGGTTCGGCAGATGCGGGGAGCCCCCCGACCCCGGGGGGCAGAGAGCAGCGTGGGCGGGCACCCCCGGGGGTTTGCTGCCGTCACCCACAAATGACACAGGTGGTAGATAGTTGGGGAAGGATTATTTTACAATAAATGAGGCTGAACCTCAGAAGAAGAAACGGGGGTAACCCACATGGGAAGCCACCTGTGCAGACCCCACGTGAAGCTGAGCTCCTGCGCTGCAGGTGTCTTCTTCCCAAGGTCCCTGTGGGCACTGGATGGGGTCCCCCGACATTCCTTCGTTCAGTCCCGACCCCAGCGTGGGGGTATTTGGAGATGGGCCTTTAGGGAGGTGACAAAGGGAGGTTAGGGGGAGGCCCAGATCCAACAGGACAGGTGTCCTCGTAAGTCCAGACAGCAGAGAGCCCGCTGAGTGCACGCAGCTGCCCGGGTGCCACAGAGAGTTCCTCCCCAGGAGACCCCGGGAGGTCCAGGGGCTGACACCCCTATCCTGCAGGGAGACGTGGGGGGACCCAGCAAGGAATCCCAAACCCTTCCCAAAACTGGGGCCGAAACCACAGACCCTGGGGTGCAGGTGTTGGCAGGTCTGACTTAGGAGCAGCAGGGAGGGGGTCGCGCCTGTAGGGACCCAGCTGACGGTCCTCATGGGCCGGCACCCCCAGTCGCAGCCGAGAGGCGCCCACGGCCTCGGCCGCAGGGCTCCGCGCTCCCCGGAGGACAGGGCCCCGTGCCGACCAATGAGCTCCCCACCAGCCGCACCCGCAAGAGTGGTGGCAGCTGCTGTCACGGGGCGAGCCTGCCCCAGGGGGGCCCTGGTGGTCCTCAGGGCCGGGGGTGCTGGTGCGGACACACGCGGCTGGGTGGGGCAGGTAAGGGCTCCCGGGTCCCCACTTCACCCCGCAGAGAGATTCGGGGGGGGGCTCCGGCCACGCCCTCCGCCAGCGGGGAGTCCTCGGGGAGCACCCAGTCCTCCCACAGCCGCTCATGGCTTAAAGGCTGCTCTGGGGCACCTGCGTGGCTCAGTGGGTTGTGTGCAACTCAGTCTCGGGTCAGGTCACGGTCTCAGGGACGTGAGACCGGGCCCCACGGAGGAAACGCTCCCCCACGGGCCGGGTGCAGCGAGCAGGCGGGAACGAGCACCTGCAGAGCAGCTTCCACCTGCTGTGGGGCTCAGGCACCGGAGGGAAGGTGCAGCCCAGGCCCCGCCGGCTGCCCGGCTCCAGGCCTGGAAAGGAGGCGCCTCGGTCTCGGCCTCGGGGTGCAGGGGTGCAGGGATGCGGGGGTGCAGGGTCCTTTGGAGGAAAGAGGAATTGGCCAGCTCCTGAGAAAGCAGCCACCGTCCCTCCCTCCCCGGCGTTCCCCTCGAGGGGATGCACAGGTGCCCCGGCCCTGGGGGCAGGTGGGAGAGGGGGGCCGAGCACCCAGGACCCCGCCATCCTGGAGGCTGCCACACGCCGACCCCAGAGCTGCGGCCTTGCCACACTCACGCCTGCACGGCCGCTTTGCAGATTAAGTCTCTGGCTGCAGCCTAGGCCGGGCGCCCAATGAACTCATGAATGGGGTTCCGGGATTACCCCCCCGGGAGAACCCACTCCCCATCAGACACCGGCCGGCTGGGCACCGGGGCCTTGGCGTCACCAGCCTCTGGTGCGGCCAGGAAGCAGCCGCCACCGTGCCGGCCAGTGCCCGCGGCCCAACGCCGCCAGGACCAGGAGCCACTCGGGGTGCCCACCTGGCGGGGTCAGCAGCCAGGTCGCTCCTGGGCCGACCCGCAGCCACGCCAGGATGTTCGCCGGCGCCCCCGGCCCCTGGGCGTCCTGTCTGAACCATGAACCCCCGCAACCGCCCGTCCAGCACCCCGACCTCAGATCGTCCCCGTCCCAGGGAAGGAGGTGAAACGGGAGCGCCCTTAACCTTGAAGACACAGCACAGCCCGTTACTGATAGGGCAGCCCCGCGGAGCCCCCGGGAGGTCACGGGCGTCAGGCGGGCACCAGTGAGCTCATTAAGCTTTCATAATCAGTGTAATTAGTCAGCTTGGGCCATCAGAACAGCGGGCCCCAGGTGCTGGCCGGCGGGCTCTGCAGGCCCCACGGAGCTCGGCGCGGCCGGGGCTGGTTTTCTGGAGACCCCACGCCCTGCAGCTGGGCCACCCCTCCGCGCACACGCCCGGGGCCCAGGCTACCCTCATCTCTTTTTTTTTAAAGATTTTATTCATCCATTCATGAGACACAGAGAGAGAGGCAGCGACACAGGCAGAGGGAGAAGCAGGCTCCATGCAGGGAGCCCGACGTGGGACTCGATCCCGGGACCCCGGGGTCAGGCCCTGCACTGAAGGCGGCGCTAAACTGCTGAGCCACCTGGGCTGCCCTCATCTCTTTCTTTTTTAAATATTTTACTTATTTATTCATGAGACACAGAGCGAGGCTGAGCCACAGACAGAGGGAGCAGCAGGCTCCCTGCGGGGACCCGACGTGGGACCCGATCCCCGGACCCCGGGGTCACGCCCTGGGCCGAAGACAGATGCTCGACCGCGGAGCCACCCGGTCGCCCCTTGGAAAGCCCTTAGTGACATAGGATGGGGCCATAGCCTGGAGCACGTTCGTCCCACCGGCCCCCGGCACCCCCCACGACCCACGACAGACAGCACTGACCGGCCAGACCCCACACAGATCACAGCGTCCGGGTGTGTGGGATGGGCCCTGCTGAGGGGGACGGCAGGCAGGAGGCTGCCCAATATGCTGGCGACACGGTCACCTTGATAAGGGACGCGCACTGGTCACAGAGGATCCTTAAATCTCAACACCAAGGAAGCCGGGGAGGCCATCGGAAACGGGCAGAGGACCCGAGAGACCCCTCCTCAAAGATGCGGGGACACGAAGCAGGACATGGGCTGATGCCCCACCTCCTAGGTCATCTGGGACACGTGAATTAAAGCAACGACGAGCTACCAACACAGGCCTGCGACAATGCCCCACACCAGGGCGCCGGTCCCCAAGTGCAGCAGGAGCTCCCCGTCCAGGCCGGCGGGGACACGAGGCTGGCGGTCACCCCGGACTCACTTTGGTGACTCGCTACGAAACTGATGAAAGGCCTCTCACGGGACCACTCGACTCCTGGGGGTTTACCTGGACTCGAAGGCACGGCCACACAGAAACCCCGGGGGGACGTGCCCGGCCGCTTGGTGCAAAGTCGCCCAAACCCAAACAGTCCTGGTGTCCCTCCCGGGCAAGCGGGCAGCAGAACTGTGCGACAGTCACCCGGGGACCTCATCAGCCCTGAAAAGGAAGGGACCTGAGCGCAGCCGGCGTGCAAGCAGCCAGTCGGGAAAGGTCCCCGACGCGTGATTCCGAGTCTACGACAATTCTGGAAGAGGAGAAAACCGTGGGGACAGCACAAAGATCAGTGGCTGTGGGGGCTCAGCGGGGAGGCAGGGATGCATGGCCGGGCGGGAGGGGGCCGGGGGCAGCTGGGGGCAGTGACACGGCGGTGGTGGGCACGCATCACCCCGCACCCGCCCGAAGCCACGGAAGGCAGCGCGGCGACCCTCCTGTCAGCCACGGGCTGTAGTTAATAGTCTGTGGACACCAGGTCCCCCCACGACGACGAAGGCTCCAGGAGGGCAGGATGCTTCGGAGGAGGCGCAGCCTAGGGCCCGTGGGAACCCATACTTTCTGCTCTAAGTTTCTACAAATCTAAAGCCACTCGAAAAAATTAAGTCTAGGGACACCTGGGGGGCTCGGCGGTTGAGCGTCTGCCTTCGGCCCAGGGCGTGACCCCGGGGTCCCAGGATCGAGTCCTGCGTCGGGCTCCCCGCGTGGAGCCTGCTTCTCCCTCGGCCTCTGTCTCTCTCAAAAACAAAATTTTTTTAAAAATAAAAAATTAAGTCTATTAATTTAAACAAAAATTTAAACACAGTTAAGATTGTATTGGGGTGTCTGGGTGGCTCAGTCAGTTAAACGTCCGACTCTGGATTATCTGCTCAGGTCATGACATCAGGGTTGTGAGATCAAGTCCCACGTCGGGCTCTGCGCTCAGCGTGGAACCTCCTGAGGCTCTTGTCTCCCTCTGCCTGCCCCCCACCCCCTCGCCCTGTTTTCACACATGCTCGCTCTCTCTCCAAAAACATAGAAAAAGATTGGGAGTACTGCTTTGTAATATTTTTATTTAACGATACACCTTCGGGGCAGCTCGCTGGCTCAGTCAGTGGAGCAGGCAACTCTTGACCTTGGGGTTGTGAGTTTGAGCCCCGTGTTGGGTGTTCTTACTTAAAAATGTAATGGTTGTAGTACTTAAAAATAAAATCTTAAACAATCCAACATTTTCCCATGTCGTCAGATAATTAACAATAAAATTTTAATGACTGGTTCATTTTTTTAAAATAGATAAATGGGGCACCTGGGTGGCTCTGTCATTAAAGCGTCTGCCTTTGGCTCAGGTCGTGATCCCAGGGTCCTGGGATGGAATTCTATGTCACGCTTCCTGCTAAGCAGGGAGTCTGCTTCTCCCTCTCCTTCTGCTGCTCCCACTCCTTGTGCTCGTTCTGTCTCTCAAATAAATAAAATCTTTTTTTTTTTTTTTTTTAAAGAGATAGCTGGGGCACCTGGGTGGCACAGATGGTTAAGCACCTGCCTTCGGCTCAGGTCATAATCCCAGGGTCCTGGGCTCGAGCCCCACACCAGGCTCCCTGCTCAGCAGGGAGTCTGCTTGTCCCTCTGCCTGTCCCCCCATTTGTTCTCTATCTCAAATGAATTTTAAAAAAAAATCTTAAAAAAATAAATTTAAAAAAATTTAGAAGATACCTATATGAAGGACAATACCATTTGCATTTAGGTAAGTTCTCCAAAACCACACCAAAACCCCATACACTGTTGAAGGATGAGGACATGTGAACTGGAAAAATACACTAGCATAACACTGCATACCTCTGGGGAGGCTGGAAGGGGTTTCAGAGAGAGCTTCAAACTTTACATTCTTTTTTTTACAAAACAAGATTTTTAAAAAATCTTTATTTACTCATGAGAGACACACAGAGAGAGGTAGAGACACAGGCAGGGGGAGAAGCAGGCTCCATGCAGGGAGCCCGATGCAGGACTCGATCCCAGGACCCCAGGGTCACGCCCTGAGCCAAAGGCGGATGCTCTCAACCACTGAGCCACCCAAGTGTCCCCAAACTTCACATTCCCATGCATCGAGACCACCACAGTTACATTTCATTAAATCCGAGTGGCAAATACAGCGAATGATGTTGTATTAGTCTCTGAGCTTTCCTTTGACTGACTTCACACCAAACAAGAAATACAAATGCAGGTGGAAGGGAATGGTTTAAAGGCTCCGAACGCAGGATTCAAGAACTAAACTGGCTTCTGCACAAACAAATTTTGCGATGGAAATTGGCTACCGAGAATAATGAGCCTTTGCCGTTTGTCGGGATTTGCTCTGCGCCCTTCTGCAGGATGACAATAAAATCCCAGCTGCACAGATACAACGTCCACCGGGTGCGCAAACTGCAGGAAGCGCTTCTGTATTAGCCCGGGTCAGTGCTTCCCCCCACCCCGTGCACACACACACACGCACACACCTGCGGCTGTGCACACGGGCCTCGGGGGAGCACACACGACATAGCAAACCATGGGGCGTCGCTGCAAGAGGCTGCTAGAAAAGACCTGTCACAGGGTTTAGGCTTAGCTCTGGGAACACTGAGGAAGGCCTGGGACAGCCGGGCTTGGCTCCTGGGCTCCGGACTGGGTGCTGTCCGGGGCTGGGATAACCCTGCGATGGCCCAGCTCACCTACGGAAGTGAGGCTGCGACTGGCGGAGCAGCGGCCCCCGCCCACACCCGCGCGGAGGGATGCGGTGATCCCCGCTGGGAGCCCAGCAGCCTGCCCTCCAGGAAGCGGTTACGGAGCGATCCGCGTTGGTCCTGATCCATCCGGGTCCGAGGCTGGCTGCACCTGTCGCGCTCGGGCAGCCCCGGGTGGCCCAGCGGTTTAGCGCCGCCTGCAGCCCAGGGCGTAACCCTGGAGACCCGGGATCGAGTCCCACGTCGGGCTCCCTGCGTGGAGCCTGTGTCTCTCTGCCTGTCTTTCTCTCTGGGTCTCTCATGAATAAATAAATAAAATCTTAAAAAAAAAGAGCGTCCATGCTCACAAGGAGCCCCCGTCTGCCCCGGCGGGCAGGTGGGCTGGCAGGGGGCAGCGGCGCGGTTAGACGCCCATCCGCCAGGTCCCTAAGCCCAGGTCCTCGCCGCCCCGCCTCGGCCCTCCCGGCCCCGGGGTGCGGCCCGTCCTTCCGCCTCTGCGCCGTCCTGACCGAGGCGTGACCCGGGGTTCGGCCGTTCGCTCAGGCCCCCACCCTGTCCCCCGCCCCCGGGCAAGCACGAACACGGTGGGGCCGGGCCCCCCGCCAGCTCCTCCCGGGCGGGCCGGACACAGCCCGACCTCCCCGCCCCTCCCGCCGCCCCCTCCGGCCCCCGCCGGTCTCTAATCCTGCGAAGTCCGGGGCCAGCGCCGCAGCACCTCCCGGCGCCCTCCGAAGGGAGCGTGGCGCGGAGCGGGTCCCGAGTCCCCGCGGCCCACGGGCCTCCGGAGCCCCCTCCGCGGGGTCGCACCCGGACCCGCCGCCAAAACCACGCGCCCAGCGCTTCGACCGCCCCCCGCAGAGCCCCGGGGCCGCGCGCGAAGCCACTCGCGGTCGCACCCAAACGCTTCCGCTTCCGGCTCTGGAGCCGGAAGGGACAAGGCTTCCGGGGGCCGGGATAGGCGGAACCTCAGAGCCGGGCGGGGCGAGCCGAGTCCTCCAATCACCGGGCGGAGACACCCTAGTCCCCGCCCACCAGAAATGCCTTGGGCTTTAGGGCCCAAAGGGGCGACTAAGGCGTATCCAGGGAATGAGACGGCCGTGGGCGTGGCTAGAAAGGCTCTGTGGGCGTGTCCGCGGGGGCCAGGCTCCTCTTCTGGGCGTGGCCTAGGGCTTGGTCTCTTGGGTGTTAGGTGAACAGCCTTTAGAATTTTTCCTTATGGTCTTTTAATTATTTTTTAAATGAAAGTGGAATCATTTCATATACACATTTCTGCAATTAACGTAAAAAAAAGATTTTATTTATTTATTCATGAGAGACACAGAGAGAAAGGCAGAGACATAAGCAGATGGAGAAGCAGGCTCCCGGAGGGCCTGGATCCCGGCCCTGAAGGCAGATGCTCCACCACTGAGCCACCGAGGCATCCCTACTCCTCGGTATTCTTAAAAATATATATATATCTAAGTTTTAAAGATCTTATTGGCGGTATTTAATGAATCAGCATGTGCTCTTAGCGAATAGAAAAGAGCTCCAGAGAGCTGTACAAAATGAGAGGTTTTCATAGACAGAGGGAGAACACAGAAGTTATTAGTAGAGCAGACTGGTTTCAGGCAAGGTCACCCTTGTGGGACAAAAATGAGCCATCAGGCAGATCACCCAACCGGGAGACTCCCAGCTGCCTGGCTGCGATTCCTGGGAGAGGCTGAACTGCAGTTAAGTTAGGTGTCACGGCTCCGTTTGGTGGCATGGGCTTGGCACAAGTGACTCCATTTCGGTCCTGCTGTCTCTTTAACAGTATCTAAGGAAAGAACTGAAAACAGTTTCGAACAGATCCTTTTTTTTTTTTTTTTTTAATTATTCATGATAGACACAGAGAGAGAGAGGCAGAGACACAGGCAGAGGGAGAAGCAGGCTCCATGCAGGGAGCCCAACGCGGGACTTGATCCCTGGTCTTCAGGACCAGGCCCTTGGTTGAAGGTGGCGCTAAACCACTGAGCCACCAGGGCTGCCCTCGAACAGATCCTTGTACACAAATGTTTACAGGAGCATCACACACAATGGCCCAAAGGTGGAAGCAACCCAAATGTCCACCGACAGGTGAGGATATGAACAAAATGTGGCCCATCCACGCCCTGGAAGATCATCCAGTCTTTTTTTTTTTTTTTTTTTTTTTTGATCATCCAGTCTTAAAAAGAAATAAAGCACTGACAATGTGGATGAACCTTGAAAACTTTATGAAAGAAGCCAGTCACAAAAGACGACATATTGTATGACTCTCTATATATGAAATATCCCAAAGAGGGAAATCTCTAGATGGAAAATTTATGAGTGGGGGTGAGGGGATACAGAAACAGGGTGGTGGTAGCTAAAGGGTAGAATTTCTTTTGGAAGCGACAAAAATATTCTAAAATTGTGGCAATGGTTGTGCAATTCTGTGGGTGCTAAAAGCCCTAGATTTTTACACTTTATATTTCAGTAAAGCTGTTTGAAAACAACATACGCTAAACTCTTTAAATAAAAATAAAATTTTTTGAAACTGCCTCATGGGGCTACCACATGGGACAGCATTTGCTGCTGAAAGCAGCACCACAAAAATCACAGGTTGCAGGGAACAAAGAGAATTGCAAGAATTAATTCTGATAAATAACTGGAAAAAATAAGTGTGTTTAAAAATAACAGAAGAATCAAATCTCAAAAAGTGAGTTTTGCAACACCCGGCCGAGGAAGCGTGCCATAGAAAGCAGCTTCAAGACACAGGAGCTTCAGTGAATAATTTTAACAGTCGCACAAATGACAACCGAGTCAACACTTCCAGGTGACCATGAACTCAAGATTTTCAAGTACTGGCCAACGTTGGGTAAAATCAGCTCTTATCAGGCCCTGCAGGCTGCTCCGAGGACAATCGGGCAGTTTGCATTGCAATTTAAAATGTACACGTGGGCAGGCCAGGGGAGCTCAGTGGTTGAGAGCCGCCTTTGGCCCAGGGCGTGATCCTGGAGTCCCGGGATCAAGTCCCACGTTGGGCTCCCTGCATGGAGCCTGCTTCTCCCTCTGCCTGTGTCTCTGCCTCTCTCTCTGTGCCTCTCTTGAATAAATAAATAAAATATAAATGAATGAATGAATAAAATTTAAAAATGTACATGCTAGGAGCACCTGGGGGCTCAGTGGTTGAGCATCTGCCTTCGGCCCAGGGCGTGACCCTGGGGTCCTGGGATCGAGTCCCACACGGGGCTCCCTGCAGGGAGCCTGCCTCTCTCTCTCTCTCTGTGTGACTATCATAAAAATAAAAAAAGAGAGAGAGAGAGACTGGAATGAGGATGACCATGATGAGTGGACATTAACAACTGACATTTCTCGGCACTTGTTACCTGCCTAGTGCAGGTCCCGCTGTACTTCAATTTTTACAGACGTGGACTCAGAAGCTCTGAAGAGCTTGGCAAACTGCGTGTTACCATCTGAGAACCAATTAAGGCTTGGGGCCAGGACGGGAGCCGGAGGCTGGCGCCCAGGCGAGTACGATGGCGCACTCAGCACGGCAGGCAGGAGCGACAGGAAGAATCAGCTGAGACAGTAAGTCCCTGCTCTGACATTCAGGGGCCGGGAGGGCAGAGGCGGTAAAACCAACTGCAGGGATCCCTGGGTGGCGCAGCGGTTTGGCACCTGCCTTTGGCCCAGGGCACGATCCTGGAGACCCGGGATCGAATCCCACGTCGGGCTCCCGGTGCATGGAGCCTGCTTCTCCCTCTGCCTGTGTCTCTGCCTCTCTCTCTCTCTCTCTGTGACTATCATAAATAAATAAAAATTAAAAAAAAAAAAAAAACAACTGCAGAATCAGCAAGAAATATTTCCTCCAAGAACGCGCTGCAGCGCCGGTGTCACAACCACCCAGGTCGGAGTCCCCCCCGCCCCCCTTTCCCAACTTGCTGAAAACCGTGTCCCTTCAGTTAAGAAAGGAACATCCCTCTTGTGCCTGGACGATCTGATTCCCCCGGACGCTCGAGAATCGGGCCGCATTTCCCAGCAGGCGCGGAGGCTCCGGGAAGGGGCTCCCGGTCGCAACCACCTGCATCTCTTTGCGGTTGCCAAGGAGACGGGCCCCGGGTCCAGCAGGCCCCGCCCCCTGCGCGCGGCCCCGCCCCCTGCGCGCGGCCCCGCCCCCTGCGCGCGGCCCCGGAACACAGGCCGCATTGACGCCGCACCCACACGCGCCCTTCCCCCAGCCTGGGCTCGGCCCGCGCCCCCGCGCCCAGGGACCACCACCCGGGCTGGACGACCCCGCCCGCTGACCCAGCCCTGGCTGTCGAGCAGACGCAGGGTCGGACTCCGCGGAGGACACAGAAACGTCCACTAGGAAAGGCGAGCGTCCCGACGCAGGTGCCACCGCAGCCGCAGCCGCCGGCCGGATCGGCGCCCTCGCTTCCGGTTCCGGGGCTGCCGGGAGCGGAAAAAGGAAACAAGCCTCGGCCTCGGGATTGGTGGAGCCTCCGTGGTGGGAGGGGCGGGCCGCGTCCTCCAATCGGCGAGCAGAGGAGCGCTAATCCTCCCGCCCTCTGGAACGCGATTGGGTCCAGCCTCCGGGTCCGCCCCCTTAGGGCTTGACTGAAGCCAGATGGCGCTAGGGGCGTGGTTAAGACTGGACACTCCCCCGGGGGCGTGGCTAGAGGCAGGACGAGGCCCCGGGGTGCGGCCGGGGGCGTGGCCACCGAGCGCGGCCTGAGCGCCCCGTTGACGTTGGTAGTAAATGCTTCTTGCACGCTTTCCGCGTGCCTGCACACTCCTGTGAAAAGATATTCACGCCATTGGGATGTTTCTCCCTGGAATGTCTTTTACTTCTTCCAGAAATGGGGTCAGGGTTTGTGCATTTCCCTACAGGCGGTTTTTCTTCCTGATGAGCGTGGTATCCTGTCCTGACCACAGGATGGCGGCCTAGTTCACATTTTCACGTTTGTGATTATTTTGTTGCACTGGGTAGACCGGAAAAATGCCTGTGGACTCCTCCAACACCTACTTATTAGGCATCTCTTGTATCCCAGACTCTGTCCTCTGCACCGGGGCTCATGGCAGTAAATGAACGCAAAAAGCCTTGCCCTCATCCTTCTTAGATTGCAGCTGGGAGGGACAAAAGTATTAACTATATTAATAAATGGCATATATAATAAATGTAATACATCCCAGTGTGGACAGCAGAGTGACTGCAAGCCTGTCCCCTCTGCTGCGCTGCCTCCCCCTCCCAGGCCCTGCACAGCTGTTTGAGTCCCATCACTCCCAGGCAAGCCCCTACCCGGCTCCCCACACTTCCCCCCCCCCTCCTCTGGAGCAGCCCCAGCCTCTTCCAGGTTCCAGCTGGATGCTTCTGGTGGGGGTGGGGGGCTGGTCCAGGGTGCCTGAGGAGGGGCTGGGACAGGCCTGGGGACTCTGGGCAGCTCCTGACTGGGAGCTCCCATCTCAGACAGCTGCAGATGTTCCGATGTGCTATGCATGGTGACTGGGATGTGCTGGGACAGCTGGTTACAACTGCATTAAATCAACAGGCCCAGGCGAATTGAAAATTCTTACAGGCCTTCCTTTTAAGAACATGCCTGTGTATGCAGAAACAGTGAGTTCATCATAGTATAGCGTATGCAAATCAGTTCTGAGCCAATCGTAGACCTGAGTGTAGAAGCCGAAACTCCATAAACATCTCGAAGAAAACACAGGATAAAAAAATCCTGGTGATGGATATCTGGGTGGCTCAGCGGTTTGGTGCCTGCCTTTGGCACAGGGTGTGATCTTGGAGACCTGGGATCAAGTCCCACATGAGGCTCCCTGCACGGAGCCTGCTTCTCTCACCGCCTATGTCTCTGCCTCTCTCTGTGTCTTTCATGAATAAATAAACAAAATCTTAAAAAAAAAAAATCTTGGGATCCCTGGGTGGCGCAGCGGTTTGGCGCCTGCCTTTGGCCCAGGGCGTGATCCTGGAGACCCGGGATCGAATCCCACGTCGGGCTCCCGTGCATGGAGCCTGCTTCTCCCTCTGCCTGTGTCTCTGCCTCTCTCTCTCTCTCTCTATCATAAATAAATAAAAATTAAAAAAAAAAAAAAAAAATCTTGGTGACCTCAGGCCAGGCAAATATTTCTTAGATAGTATGCAAAATGTGACAAACACACACAACGAAAAGATCAAGTGGGTCATTAAAATTTTAAGTATTTGCTCTTTGAAAGCCACTTTGAAGCAAACAAGGAAGAAGCGACAACAAGGAGAAAATATTTGCGAAACATATACGGATAGTCATTGTTTCTAGAATGTAGAAGGAATTCTTTCAGTGGAGAAAAAGTGTGACCGCAAGAGGGCGCCCCTTACTCTCAAAACCTAGTTCACTGCAGTATCTCAAGATAAAGGGGTGCAGAATGTAATTTACTCTCAGGGTTAAAAGGAGGAACACCCATAATTTGTATATGTGTATATACACACATGTACAAATATGCACGGACACGTGCACACAGAGACACGAACACGTGTGCACACACAGACACACATGCAGACATACACGCACATACATGAATTCTTCATACTATTCATGCAGAAGTTTCAAATGATATCAAAATAAAAAGTTACCCAAAAACAGTTTTCTAGTTTGTACTATCAAATATGCAGATAGCCAAAAAAAAATAATAAAAAAAAATATGCAGATAGCCAGCAAATGATCAAAGAATAACAAATGACCAATTCTAACTGTTTGCAACCATTTCCCTTTATTCTTTCCCCTGTATCTCTGGTTTTATTGCCGTTTTTCAAGAATATAACTGGTAACATTATTCCTTCCAAGAATTTGAGAGTGGCTTATTTGCAGTTGAAAACACAGGGTCCCAGGGGCGCCTGGGTGGCTCAGTGGGTTCAGCGTCTGCCTTCAGCTCAGCTCATGAGCCCTGAGCCCTGGGATCGAGTCCTGCGTCGGGCTCTCTGCTCAGTGGGGGGCCTGTTTCTCCCTCTCCCCCTGATCTCCCTGCCCGCCCCCCCCCCCCGCTCATGCTCTCTCTCTCTCTCTCTTTCTCTTTGTCAAATAAGTAAACTTTAAAAAAAGAAAAGAAAACAGAGGGTCCCAAGTGAAGCCATTTCCCTGAGTCACCCGGAAGCATTCCTTTTTGCTTTTCATCCCGAATTTTATCCTCAAATCATTTCTGTAAAAATGATTTGATTGGGCGCTAACAGGGAAAATCATTCATGTAGCTCTACAAGGTCAATGCTTGAAAGCTGCAGCCCCCAGATTCTTCCATTTGGCCTCATGTTATTGGCACATCTGCTGTGATGCTGTTTTCCTATGTTCCTGTTCGTATGCCTCTTTTTTATTTTTTATTTTTTAAAAATATTTTATTTATTTATTAATGAGAGACACACACACACACAGAGGCAGGGACACAGGCTGAGGGAGAAGCAGGCTCCACGCAGGGAGCCTGATGTGGGACTCGATCCCGGGTCTCCAGGATCACACCCTGGGCTGAAGGCGGCGCTAAACCACTGAGCCACCCAGGCTACCCAAGTATGTCTCTTTTTTAACTGAAATTTTTGAGAGAATGCCCATTCACCTGAACTGGTACAGAGAGATCCCGTCCACATGTGTTCACTTTTTCTCTACTGATAACATTTTGCAAAAGTAGAGTTGAAGGTCACAAGCAGGGTATGACATTGATACAGTCCATCCATCTCAGGCAGAGGGTCCCTTTCACTTGGGGTGGCTTCATGTAGCCACGGCCAAGATACAGAACACTTGTGACATCCCCAGGACCTCCTCTAATACCCTTGTGTATTCACACCCCCACCTCCCTCCTAGCTCTCAGGCCACCCCACCCCACCAGGAAGCTATTTAAAAAGATGCTCACTAAAAAAAAAATTAAATTAAATTAAATTAAATTAAAAAAATAAAAAGATGCTCACTGTCCCAAGAATCCCTAATTTCCGCTCCCACACCTGCTGGGCTGAAGCTCAGAAATCTGCCTATTTACAAAGATGATCCCAGGGCTGGGGACAGGAGAGGAACAAGAGCCTGGACCATCCAGTTCTGCCTGAAAGCCAGGAGGCACTCAAAAGAATGATGGGGCATGTCACAAAAGCACAGAAGCCAGCTTGAAAGGGGGCCAAGTCTTAGACAATGGGACCATCAAAATAATTAAGGAGAATGATGCATTATAAGCCATTAAAAAAAATGGGACTGTGCATCCACACCAAGAGTAAATAGACTCGCGGGGGACAAGGGAAGGCTGTCACTTACAGCTGAATACCAAGGGCCCACTGGCAAACGCGGGGAAGCGATCGGGGTACAAAGCAAGAGCAAAAGCTGCTTCAGGCAAGAAGCATCCACCATAACGGCTTCCAATGATTCTTGCCTCCTAGTTTCCAAATTAATATACTGTGGTCCACTGGTGAAATGGGTGTGAAAATAAAAGAAAACAAGATAAGGAGAATAGAAGGCGCCCTGGGCAGACGTAGTGTGTGGTTTAATGTAGGTGGAGGTCGGGAGAGGCCACCCCGAGGAGGTGACACTGAGCTACGATCGGAAGTATTAGAGGAAGTGAGTCAGAGCTGTCAAGGAGAAGAGTGTTCCAGATGGGCAGACAGCCCGTGCAAAGGTCCTGTGGTAGCCGGTGAGGAAGAGCAGGAAGATCTGTGTGGCTGGAGTGAAGGGCCTGTCATCGGGATTAATCAGAAGGGTGGTAAAGACCCTGCAGGGCCATTCAGCTCTGAATGGGAGTGAGAGCCTTGGGAGGAGATTGGGCAGGGGAGGACAGGATTCCACTCAATGTTTAAAGGATTGTCCAGCTGCTTATTAAGAATACGGGATCCCTGGGTGGCGCAGCGGTTTAGCGCCTGCCTTTGGCCCGGGGCGTGATCCTGGAGACCCAGGATCGAATCCCACGTCGGGCTCCCGGTGCATGGAGCCTGCTTCTCCCTCTGCCTGTGTCTCTGCTTCTCTCTCTCTCTGTGTGACTATCATAAATAAATAAAAATTAAAAAAAAAAAAGAATATATTGTAAGGAGAGGGCACCTGGGTGGCTCAGCGGTGGAGCGTCTGCCTCTGGCTCAGGGCATGACCTGGGGTCCCGGGATCAGGTCCCACATCGGGGTCCCCGCAGGGAGCCTGCCTCTCCCTCTGCCTGTGTCTCTGCCTCTCTCTGTCTCTCATGAATAAAAAATAAAATAAAGTCTAAAAAAAAAAAAGGATAGGGGATCCTTGGGTGGCTCAGCGGTTTGGCACCTGCCTTTGGCCCAGGGTGTGATCCTGAAGTCCCAGGATCGAGTCCCACATCAGGCTCCCAGCATGGAGCTTGCTTCTCCCGCTGCCTGTGTCTCTGCCTCTCTTTCTCTCTCTGGTATACATAAATAAAATCTTAAAAAAAATAAAAATAAATAAAATAAAATAAATTAAAGGATATATTGTAAGGAGAGGGAAAAAGAAAGAAAAAGGCAACTAAATGCTAAAATGAACACCCCGAGTGTCCGCCAAGTGGTGAACAGACACACACAGCATGTCCACCACCCATGGGAGCATCACTAGGCTGGCAACAGGAGCGAGGGGCCCACACATGCCGCCCCAGGGATGGACTCCGAGCCCACGACACAGGAGGCCCCACAGGTGTGAGTCCACGTGTGTGACACGTCCAGGACGGGCTTGTCCACAGACAGGAAGGGGGCCCGTGGGGGCTGGGGGCTGGGATGGGGGTGACTGCTGATGGGGATGGGGTTGCTTTCTAGGGTAATGGAATGTTCTGGAATTAGATAATGCAATGGTTGCACAACCGTGTGAATATACTAAAAAAAATACTGAATTCTACACTAAATAGGTTGGTCGCTATGGGAATATAGCTCAGTAAGTTTCTTACTAAACAAAATCATGAGCAAAACAGAGGAGGAGGAGGCTGCAAACACCACCATCCAAGGAAAAGACGTTGTGAGCTACATATGCAACTTAAAATTTTCTAGGGGTGCCTGGGTGGTGCAGTCAGTTCAGTGTCCGGCTCTTGATTTCAGCTCAGGTCGTGATCTCAGGGTTCTGGGATCGAGCTCCGCGTGGGCTCTGTGCTCAGCACCGGTCTGCTTGTGCCTCTCCCTCTGCTCCTCCCGCTGCTCCTCCCTCTGCTCCTCCCTCTGCTCCCCCCGCTGTTCCTCCCCCTGCTCAGGCTCTCCCTCTCTCTCTCTCCCTTGATCCCTAAAATGAATAAATAAAATCTTTAAAAAAATTTTTTTCCTAGACACGTCTTTTAAAAAAGAAGAAAAAGTAAAATTAACTTTAACAGTATATTTAACCCAATTTGTCTGAAATAGTATCCTTTCAAATGCAATCAGTATGAAAAATATTCATGAGCATTTTACCCTTTTTCTTTTTGGTACAAAGTCTTCGAAATCCCAAGTGCATTACACACTCAACTCAGACACTTAATTGTCATTGCAAATCTTTGATCTGCATTTAGATTTCGTGAAATCAACCGTCAGACAATTAGATTTGCATACCCAAATTGTCCCAAAAAGAAACATTTTCCTATACGTTTGTGGTGACCACCTCGTCCCCGTGAGCCCGGCACCGGCCGGGTTTTAGCCCCGCACGTCCTGCCAGGCACACCGGGATGCTTTAGTCGCCCTAACCAAAGGTCATTTTATAAATTCACATTTTAATTAATTTAATTCAAAGAAAATTAGACACCCAGGTACTGGGTTCCGCGAGCACATTTCGATGGCCACGTGGACCGCAGGGCTCAAACGACAGCGGTATTTACAGGTCGTGGTAACGGCAGTGCCCGGGGTCCATGAGCCCAGCAGGACGGTCACAAAGGGAAGCGGACGGGGAGACGGGGTTTGGAGTGATGGATCTGAGCCCTGCGCCCCCACTGCCAAGCCGTGGAGAGAAGCTTCTCCAGGGTCTCCGCACCGGCTGCATCTGCGCCACCCGGGAGCTGCTTGGGCCCCTCCGCAGACCTGCTGTGTCGGGCCGCAGTGATCTGTGATTCAACAACCCCCCATCCAGGGATTCGGGTCCCTACCAGTTTGAGAACCGTTGCCTGGGGAGCACCTGGGGGGCTCAGCGGTTGAGCACCTGCCTTTGGCTCAGGGCGTGACCCCGGGGTCCTGGGATCGAGTCCCACATCAGGCTCCCCATAGGGAGCCTGCTTCTCCCTCTGCCTGTGTCTCTGCCTCTGTGTGTGTCTCTCATGAATAAATAAATAAAATCTTTAAAAAAAAAAAAAGAAAGAAAGAAAGAAAGATGGATAAACAGAGAGACAGACTGGAGGGACAGGTCCCCACCCAGCACCTCAGCGCTTGGCCATCCCAGACCCATGTGACTCCATGTGACTCTGGGGCTGCCATGCAGGCTCCGAGGACCCTTCGGAGAAGGGAGAAGTTCCTGCCACCGGGAATCCCCCCATTTAGAAGCTTTCCCACCGCGAGTATGAGGGAGCAGCCGGGGCCCCACACAGAGCTGGTGGGAGAGCGAGCCGGTGCCCCCGCCGCTCCGGGGAAAGGCCTGGAAGCTCCGGGAAAATTAGACCCGTGATCGCACCGTACCTCCTCCCGGTTCAACGCAGAGGCTTCCACGTGAGAGAGATGAGCGCAAATTGCCGCGCGCACGCGCGCGCGCACACACACACACACACACACACACACCTGTTCGTGGGTGCTCACAGCGGCCGCACGTGGCCACCCAAGCTGGAAACAACCAAACACCCACCGCGGGCCCTGGAGAAACAAACCAGGCCCGGACACACAAGGAAACACTCGTCGGCAGCAAATGCAAGAAACCCCACATGGATGCATCTTAAAAAATCACGTTCGGTGAACGAAGCCAGACACAAACAGACACATATTTATAAGCACATTTATATAATGTTTCCAGAAAAGGCGATACTTCCTCCCAGCGAGAAAGCTAGGGATGGGAGGGAGGACGCTTCCGAGGTGGCCGCGGTGACGGTCGTGCAACCGTACAAGTTTACTGAAGACCCTGCAACAGCGGAGCTTGAACCCGGTGGGGACCCGGTGGGGACCCGGTGGGGAGGCCTGCGACCGCGCTGTCACAAGACGTTTGGCCAGCACGGGGCGCCAGAGACCACAAGTTCAACCCCCGCCAGGCCCGGGTGGGTCTCCTGGAGATCCACCCTCCCCTCCTCCCACCCGGGAGGCAGTTGCCCGACCCTCAGGAGGGGTCTGCAGCCTCTCCCTGCCTGGGGGTCTCACGGGATTCGTGGGCCACCTGGGAACCTGCTGGAAGCCTGCAGCCGCCCAGTGCCCCCGTGAACCCACCGTGGTCACTCTTGGTCCTAAATGCAGACCAGCCAGCTGGATGGGCGAGTCTCTCCGTAACAGAAGCACTGGTACCAGGCCCTCCTCCACGTCCCGGGTCTTCCCCAAGTCCCACAGGAAGGCTCCTTTTGGGGTGAAGTGTAAATTGGGATGAATGTATACTTTGGGATGCATGTGACAAGGTCTACGGCTGGGGGGTGGGCAGATGATGACCTGGGACCACAGCGTGTCCCACCGCACGGAGAGGGAAGCGTGTCAGAACTGTGCGAAGGGAGGTCCCAGGGAGGGCGAAGCCACTTGGGACCCTACAAATAGGACACAGACATCTGGGGAAAATAAACACGAAAGAGGCCCATGGGTGGATGCAGGTGTCACCCACCCAGCTGTCCTTCTGGCTACGTGCACACACGACAGAGGAACTTAGAACAACAAAGCACCGGGTGGTGAGTCGGCCCAGGGACAAGGGAGACAGTGACAGGACCTCGCTGAGATTTTTTTTTTAATTTTTATTTATTTATGATAGTCAGAGAGAGAGAGAGAGGCAGAGACATAGGCAGAGGGAGAAGCAGGCTCCATGCACCGGGAGCCCAATGTGGGACTCGATCCCAGGTCTCCAGGATCGCGCCCTGGGCCAAAGGCAGGCGCTAAACCGCTGCGCCACCCAGGGATCCCCTCGTTGAGATTTTTTAATGAACTTCTGGATGGCAGAGCATGTTTGCTGGGAAGGGGGGGAGAGAAGCTGCTCATCAGCCCCCCAGACGTGCTCCGGCAAAGCCGCCCCCAGATTCCTGAGCACCAGAACCTGCATGAGATGACAAACGCTTCTCGTTGAAGTCACTAACTCCGGGGACAATTTGTTATGAAGCAGTAGCTAGCTCATGCACCTGGATTTCTTTAGAAGTGAGAACCAGGTCCCGGAGATCCCGAAATCCACTCCTGGAATGGATGCACCTTGCCCCAAGCTCGGGGCCATGGGTGGTTCAGCCTAAAGCCGCTACGTGGGCAGTTCAATGGCAGGAGCCTAATTGAGATGTAGGCCTTATGGTGTCAGAGTTACGAGGATACTTCCCCCTTGAGCCAGGGTTCAAGTCCGGGCCTCACCCCTTGCTAGTTCCATGGCCCCGGAGGGGTCAGTTAACCTTTCTGGATTCATGGTGGGTTATAGCTACTTAACGCCCCCTTTGAGCCCGTGGGGAGTAGAATGATGCCCTTCAAAACAATCCCTTTGAGTCCTAACCTCCCAATAGCTGGGAATGATTTCAGGTGTGATTAGTTAAGATGATATCATTGGAGCAGGGCGGCCCTAGATCCCACGACTGGTGTCCTTTAAGAGAGAAATTAAAAAAAAAAAAAAGAAGAAGAGAGAAATTTGGGGGTGTCTGGGTGGCTTAGCGGTTGAGTATCTGCCTTCGGCTCAGGACATGATCCCGGGGTCCTGGGATCGAGTCCTGCATCGGGTTCCCCGCAGGGGGCCTGCTTCTCCCTCTGCCTCTCTCTGTGTGTTTCATGAATAAATAAAAAAATGAAATCTTAAATGAATAAAAAGAAGAGGAGAATTTGGACACAGTCACGAGGAGGGAGAACCCCATGTGAGGACAGACACAAAGATTGGAGGGATGTGTCTACTGGCCTAGGGACACCAAGGATCAGTGGCCACCGCGGAAACAGGAAGGACGGGGGGATCCTCCCTGAGAGCCTCCCGAGGGTGCACAGCCCCGCTGACACCTGGATTTCAGACGCCAGAACAGAACAGAGTAGACGGCTGTTGTTCGAAGCCACCAGGTTCGCGGTCATTGGCTGCAGCAGCCCCGGAAGTGAATTCGAGCCTGCATCCACCAGATGGCAGAAGGCAAACTTCAATCAATTCTGGGTAATTCAATCAATTCACTTTTCCTGGGGCTAGGTCCAAGTTCAAGGGCATTCCTGTGGCATCGGAGAGTGTGGCAGCCCAGAGGCATCCTGCCCCTGAGTCTCACCCAGCCCGGCCACCGGCCACCGTCTTTGGAGGGTGTCTGTCCTTCCGCCTCTTGATTATTCATCTGTTGACCGGACACCAGGGTCCTTCCTTCTACCTGCGGGGGCTCTGCAGCTGCTCCTTTACCTCGGGTCACTTGGCTATAGTCACTTGCCCACAGGGGCCACTGGGATGTCCTGGGGGGGACCGGAACCTGCCACCACCTCCCTGTGGTCACTCCATAGCCCCCCTCTGCAGCCTGGGCTTTCCCTCGAGCCTTCCGTCTGGGCCTACGCCCAACCCCAGTAACCCTGAGCCTCTGGGAGCCTGGGTCAGCCAGGGCAAGCCAGGAATTGCAGAGCTTTGGAAATGCAAACCCCTTCTCTGTCAATCTTTCTTCCAGACCTTGGGCTTCCAAGTCTACCGACCGCAACAACTCAAAAGCCAAGAAGCACATCTTTGCTGCCTGCCCTCCTCTCTACTGTGCTCTCGGCTCTTCCAGAGGGCTCGAGGCAGGCTGCATCCCTGGGGGCCAGCCCGGGTTACGTGGGGGCCAGTGGGAGGCAGGAAGGGGTGAGCGCAGGCCAGCCGACCCAGCTGCCACCCCACCTGCAGGTGGGGCTTCAGCAGAAGAAAGTAAAACAACCTCCAGGGGGGTGACGCTTCTGACCTCTCTGACCTCGATGTGGACCTAGGGATATTTCCTCTTCACAGGCCTCAGATCTGTGCCGTCCCCTGGAACTTTCAGCCAGGCTGGGAATGTTCAAGATTCTCACTGCCCTGGGGTGGATGGTCATCCCCAGCCTTGTGTGGCTACTGAGCGATTGACATGGGGACAGTGAGCCTAAGGAACTGAGTTTTTAATTCTATTTAATTTTAATTTGTTTTAATTTAAATAGCCACAGGTACCCAGTGGATCCCGTGTGAGACAGACAGCCTCGGATAAACTGGTGTGCCCAGCAACCGCGAGAGGAGGAGAGCCAAGTGCACAGAAGGAGGCAATTAGCAGGCTGGCCCATAAATAAAATACACTTCAATTAAGGGCCAGTGGAGGGATCATGGGCGAAAACCTTTTTTGCGGCTCACACATGGCAGCCCTCACTTCCCCTCCATACGCCAGCCACAAAACCCAAGTTGTGTGTTTACATTACAACCTCCAGGGGGGACTGTGCATCCCGAGATCTGAACCCCAGGGTGCCCCTACCCCAGACAAAGCACAGAAGAGGGGCCAGCGGAGTGTTCTCACACTCCCCTGGATCCCAAGCCAGCATACCCACCCGGGCAGGGGCAGGCGGGCGCCCCGTGGCCCGTGCGAGAATGTCTGAGAATCCCATCAGCAGTTACCTGAATTTTGAACACAGCAGGACTTACAGCCACTGAGATTACCACGAGATTAGTGCCAACTCAAACCACGTTTGGAGAAAAATGAAATAAAGGGAGGGTGGGGGTGGTGTTGGAAGTTCATTTTTAAAAGAGATGTGAGGGGAGACCTGGGGAGGTGGTGACCTCGGGGTAGACTGCTCAAGGAGGGAGCACGGTCATGACTGTCAGGGGGAGACTAGTCCCCGTGGAGGAGGAAATGGTTAGTGCAAAGGTCCTGGGGTGGGCAGGACCACAGCACACCTCCAGTAAGCATTGCAAACCGGGCCAGAGAACAACTCTAGAATCCCTAGACACCCCCCTACCGCCCTCATCCCTTATCTTTCTATCATCCCAGGCCTGGAATGCCCACCACCACCCCTTCCTACCCTGGCCTTGAAGCTGGAAAAGTTGTACCAGTTTCAAGGCCTCTGCAGCCCCTGCTTTTGGTTCTCAGATCCTGGGCTTGGGGAACAGTTGGGAAAAATTCACGACAAAAATTCAGAGCCCAGGACTGGGTGCTGGATGAAGGGGAGCTGTTTTCCCCATTAAGGGGGCTTGAAGCTTCGCTTGCACTGCCCGTCATTCATATCGAGGAAAATGTTATCAGCCCCTATCCGGGAATTGGGATGAAGGGGAAGGATTCGGGTCCCCTCTCCCAGCACCACCTCTCACCCTAAACCACTCCGGGGCGTCGCCAAAACTGATCAGGCTTTTCACCAAACAATGCAACCTCACACCGCCCAGCCCCTTCCGGGGTTGCGCCCTGTGACCCCAAGCCCCACGCCCTCCTTAAATATCCTCGCCCCCGCCGGGACCCCAAACCGCCCGCGGCTCTGCACGCCGCCCTTCCCCACAGCTGTAGCGCAAGGGTTAAGCCGAGGCGCCGGGAGCGCTGATTGACAGCCGGGCCGGCGGCTGGGGGGAGCCGACCAATCAGCGCGAGTGGCCGCGGCCCACGTGGGCAGGCGGCCTCGCGATTGGCCAGAGCCTGCAGCGGCCGCCCGCGGAGTCCGAGCCCACGTGCAGCGGCTGCTCCTTCATTGATCGTCCTCGTGGTGCAGGTGGCGGCGGGCGGGGCGGGGCCGGGGCGGGCGGGGGCGGGGCCTGGGCGGGCCTGGGCGGGGCCGGGGCGGGGCGGGCCGGGTCAAAGGGCCCCGGGAGGAGGGGAGACGTGGAGGGGCGTTCTCTCCGGGCCTGAACTTGGTTGACCCCCCGCAGTTTCGTCCCGGGGTACTGGGCCTCTATCCTGGCGGGGAGGGGGGCGGGGAGAGGGGAGTAGGCGGGCGGGCCTCCGGGAGGACCTCCGCGCCCTCGGGCCCGGGGAGGAGGCCCGGACGCCGCTGAGGGCCAGAAGCCAAGCAAAGAAGGGGCTTAGGGCCGGAGGAGTGCCTGGGGTGGAGAGAGGTCTCTTTCCTCCTGTCTGAGAAATCCCTCCTAGTTCACCTGGCCGACTCTTACTCATCCCTCAAAACCCTTTCCCAATGATGTTTACCCAGGCTCTGGGAAGTTGTCTCAACACTGAGGCTGAGTTTTAGCGTCCTTCCCCGGGGTCCCCAGCGGTGACAGCTCCTGGCAGGGAGTGTAAGTGTTTGGCACCGTCAACGTCCACCTCCTGGAATGACGCTCCTATGAGTTGGGGCTGGTGGAGGCAGCAGAGTTTGACAAATGAACAAAGGGTATAGGGCATGCAGTGGGGGGCCGGAAATCAGGGAGGGGGCTTGGGATCCAGGCCTGGGGCCTGCAGGGGAGGCCAGGGGTGGGGTGGGGTCGGTTCTGCCCCTGGCTGCCCGGCCTTCTGCCCTCAGGGACCTGCCATCTCTCCTTGGGAGTTCCAGGCTAAAGTCCTTTGGCTACTGCCCGAAGATGACGTCTTGGGACCGTCTCAGCCGCCAGCAGCAACCCTCAAGGATGAGGAGGCCCCCCAGGAACTTTGGTGAGGAGAATATTAACTTCGAGGGAAGGGGGCTCAGCTCAGACCTCACTCTCCTGCTCCTGAGGGAGGGACACGGGCGGGTGGCCAGGCCTTTGGCTGGGGCCGCTGGCCCATCATACCTGCTGACAGGTGCCAGGCCACTTTCTTTTTAAATTGAACCTGCTTCTCATCACGCAGGTGATCAAACACATGCCTACGTCGTCTCTGGTTAATACTTTAGGAACAGAAGCCCCTCCTCCTCCAGAGAGGACCCTTTACAGTAGTTGAGGCCGGGGTGGGCGACCTTTCTCTCTCGAGGGCTCTCCAGAGAGTCTGTATTTGAGACTTTAGGCCAAGAGGCAAAAGGGAGAAACTCCGTGGGGACTTAAGTAACCAGAGAAAGCAAATTCCCTTCAGGTTTGGGTTTTTGCTTTTTACGATTTTATTTATTTGAAAGAGAGCAGAGAGCACAAGTGGGAGGAGGGGCAGAGAGAGAAGCTGACTCCCCGCTGAGCAGGGAGCCCACGTGGGGCTGGATCCCGAGATCACGATGCTCTCCTGACTGAGCCCCCCAGGTGCCCCTCCCTGCAGGTTTTAGGCGGGTCCCAGCCCACCCTCTGGGGGGCTGATGGAAATGTGGCCTGAGGGTGGGAGAGCGGGAGGCGGGGGTTCATCTATACAGCCTCCTCTGACCTTCCAGGCTCCTGAACTGAACTACCACAGTGTCCTGGGTCAGCTCCGAGAGCAGTTCCCCAGGTGAGGGTGGCTCTCAGGGGCCCACGTGGAGGGGGAGAGACTCCCACCTGGTCTCTGGGTGGCCCAGCAGCCCTTGGTCCAAATGACGGAACTTGGTAACAAAGAGCCTTATTGGAGCCTGAAGCAAAAGGAAAGAAGCACCATTACCAATCCGGGCCTTCATTTGAATTTCTGGTTGTCTTGTGTTGTTTAGCATGAATTTTTTTGCACCGATTATAGGTTTAAAAACATTGCAGGGAAACGGCATCTCTGATGCCGCCTTGGGGTGGCTCCTTGGAGGGGGGTGCGCAGGGGCCAGGCCTGGGTGGGCAGTTCTGGCTCTAGTTCTGCGGAGGGGTCTTGAGGGCTCTTCTTCGGTTGCTTCCCCCCCCCCCCCCAGGTTATCCCCTCACCTGGCAGCGCAGGTGGACAGCATGTACCACACGGTGAGCCACCCCGGGCAGCCCCCAGGAGCCGGGCTTGGGGACACGGTCTCCTCCACTTGCTTCTGCTTCCTTGGGGCGAGCAAGGTCACCCGTGCAGGCCAGCTTCTCCAGGAGCGTTTTTCCTCATGTGTGCACACCTCGCTGCCAAAGTTAGACATTCCATATTTAAAGGAAGGGTTTCTTTGGCCACTCATCATTGAGGGATAGGTAACGGGAGCCCCTGCTCATGAGGAGTATATGCGCTGGTGTGGTGCTGGTCTTCTAGAACCTTCCGCAACGAAGGGAATGTTCTATACCAACAGTACCCAATATGACACCCACTGGCTGCTTGTGGCTGTTGAGAACTTGTAAAGACTGACTTTTTTTTTTTTTTTTAAGATTTTACTTATTTATTCGAGAAAGAGCAAGGGAAAGAGAGCACAAGCAGAGGTGAGAGGGAGAAGCCAGACCCTGAGATCATGACCTGAGCCGAAGGCAGATGCTTAACTGACTAAGCTCCCCAGGTGCCCCAGGAACTGAATTTTTAACTTGATTAAATTTAAATAGCCACACTTGACTAGTGGCTAGCTCCTTGGACAGGGCACCCCCAGGGCGAGGAGAGAGATAAGAAAGCAGATCACAAATCGTAACCACTATAAAGGAGACAGAAGATAATGGGATGGAGTGATACAGATACTGAGCTAAGCTAGTCAGGAAGGGCTTCTTGGAAGAAGTGGTGTTCACAGGGAGATGTGGAAGATAAGGAGGTCCTGCCATCCCAGAGAGAGTGGGGAAGGGGATTCCGAGCAGAGGCGCACAGCCTGTGCAAAGGCCCTGGGGCAGGACTGGCCTTGGTCTGTTGGAGGAATGGGCAAGGAGGCCAGTGTGGCTGGAGCAGAAGGTGGAGGGGGAGGGGCGGGGAGCAGGTGTGCAGGGCCTTGTGGCTGTGGGGTCTTTGTACTTCACGTGGAGATGGAAATCTGAGGGTCTCCTTGATTCGCTTCCACTCCATGTGGTAGGTCACCTCCTTTTTGATGAGTGTAGTGCCCAGAGAGGTAGAGCAGCTTTGCGGAGACGCACAGTTAGGGAGAAGCATGCTCGCCATTCGACTCCTTGATCTCGTCCACTTGCGACAGCCACCTCCGGGTGCAATCCTTGCTGTTCCTTGCAGCTCCAGAAGGTACGGCAGGATCTCCAGGAACATCACCGGCAGGTGAGTAACCAGGAGCTGGAGGTATGGCTGGTCCTCCCTGAAAGGTGGGGGGAGGGGGCGAGGAGCGCGGTGACAGTTGTCAGGACTGCAGGGAATGTCTGGGGTTTTCCACAAAAGAGGTGGGAGCCCTGGCGGGCTGTGGGCAGAGAGGGCGCGGGGATCGGTGGATGGATCTCTCCCTGCCATGCGCACGTGCACATGCACGCGCACACACCTCTTCCCCCTTCCCCGTGCATTTCTGTCCATCCGTCCATCCTCATCCTCGAGGCTCTTCCCTCCTGGCCTGCTTCCCCGGTCCCTGCGTGGCTCCCATGAGGCCAGGGGCCTTCCCAGCACGTTGCAGGTCAGCTGCTTCCGCTCTGAAGGGCCTGTTCCGTGCCAGGCACACCCGGATTACGGTCTTCCGTGTGTCTGCGAGTTCTCGAGGGCCTGGATCACACGTGAGCGGGGGCGGGGGTGGGCCCAGCTCCCCGCACAGGGCGCCGGCCCAAGCTGAAGCACGTCCTCCACTCCCGCCCGCCCTCCCGCCACCTGGCCCCTGTCTCCTGGGTGCTGGCAGGACTTTCGCCTGTGCAGATGTGACTGGCAGGAGGCCAGGACCGTGTCTGCAACTTAGCAGGGCCTGGGGTGGGCAGTGTGGGGAGCAGGGAGGGACGGATCCAGAGTGACGGGGGCCGGGGGGGCAGGAAGCAACCAGAACACGGTTATTCATTCAACAGATATTTATCCATCACCTTCTTGCCAAGTGCTGTTGTAGGCGCCAGGGAAATTGCAGAGAAGGACACAGACAAACTTCTGCCCTTGGGGTGGCGGGAGCTTGGTAAACAGGAGTGTCAGATGGTGAGGGCTGGACAAGGTGCAGGACGGATTAGAGCGGCCCTAGGGGGACTCGAGGGAAGGGGCAGGGGTGGGAAAGTCTTGCTGAGGAGGTGACATCTGAGCAAACTTGAAGACTACCAGAGAGGTCTGGGATGGGAGGAGTGGAATAGAGGGCGCGGCCCATGCAAAGGTCCTGGGGTAAGACAGCGCCACTGCCGCCCAGTGTGTTGGAGAACAGAGGAGGCCCTGTGGCCGGAGCAGCGTGAGGAGAGGAAGACAAGGAGGGGACAGGGCAGGTGCTCAGGAGCATCATGGGAGCCCCACAGGGCTGTGGGCAAGGGGGGGCACCTGACTCGGGCTCATGGCCCCTGGAGGATGGGTAAGCTGCTGGGCACTGAGAGGCTTTGGCAGTAAGGGATCAGGATGTGGATGATCCCGACAGCACTTGCTGAGCGTCAGGATGTGAGGGGACAGGACCCCAAGTAGCTGCTGTTGAAGCCAGGAGCCCAGAGAGGCCCCTGTGTCCCCGCAGCCCCCCCTGCTCCCCGGGGAGGGCCTAGCCGGCAGGGGGGAGCAGCGCTTTTCACGCTGAGTGCATTCAAATGCCAGTAAATTGCGCATTAACGAGCCAGGGCGAGCTGGGGAAGGCTCCCCTGGGCCTGTGCGGCGGGAGGGAGGCCCAGCTGGGGAACCATCACCACTGCCCGCCAGAGGCAGCCGGGGACCAGCCCAGCCGGGGACGGGGACGGGGGCTCAGAGAGGGGTCCCTGCTCCTGCTGCCTGCCCGGCCCCTCCCTCGCCGTCCTGCCCGCCTGCCCGCGCCAGACCAGGCTGCCCCTGGAAGCAGGTTGACGCCGCCCGGCCCCCCCCCCCCCCCATTCCTCCCGACTTGGGAAATTGGCTTTGCTTCCCGGGGCCTCTGTTTTCTCGTCTGCAAACTGGGAATGCCGGGAGCTGCCGTGAGACAGGACCGACCGCGTCGCCCTAGTCATTCTCTCTGGTGAAGCACATGTTTTCCCAGGATCGGGGAGTTCGCCCGGGGCCAGGCAAGTGTGGGGAGCCACTAGGAGTCTGCCACGGAGGGGCGTGCATCGACGAGGCCCAGGGACGTCGCTTTTTTGGGGTGCCGTAGACCAAGACCAGACCTGCGCTGGCTTCTCCGGTAGCCACGGGGCACGTGTGGTTGTTTAAACTGAAGTTGACCGTAAACAAGTGGCCCCAGCCACGTTTCAGGGGCTCGGCAGCCGCGTGAAGCCAGCAGCTACTGCATCCGTCAGGGCCAGGACGCTCGGGGATCGCTAAATATAGCTGCACACGCACGTTCCCAGGGAGCTCTTTATCAGGCCAAGGAGATGGGTGTCCCCGTTCTGAATTCTTAGGAGCACTGGCCAAGAGGCTCCAGCCTCGCCGGGTACCTGCCAGGGACCCCTCCTCTGGGTACCTGGGCCACCCACATCCGTAGCCACCAGCCCGACGTGGCTGTTGAGCACTTGAGTGGGGCTGGAGAAACTGCGTTTTTATCTTATTTAAGATTTTCTTTCTTATTTATTTGAGAAAGAGCATGAGCAGAGGGAGAGGGAGAAGCAGAGTCCCCGCTGCGCAGGGAGCCCGACGTGGGGCTCCATCCCAGGACCCTGGGGGTCATGACCTGAGCTGAAGGCAGACACTTCACAGGCTGAGCCACTGGGTGCCCACCCCCCCGCCCTCCAAATTTAGTGGGACTTAACTTTCTGTGGCTGGTAGCTGCCGTGCAGGGCAGGAGGGGCTCCGGGCACAGCTCGTAGCTGTGGCAGAGGAGGGAGCCCGTATCCTAAAAGGACGGGCAGATGGGTGCCTGCTGGTAGTGGGAGGAGGGAACCTGGATCCCGCAGCCCCTTTCAGGGCCAGGGAACCTGTTCACTTAAATTTGGAATTCCTGGTAGTCCCGTGGCCTGATGCTTAAGCACAGAGTGACGTTACATGACCCTTCACAGGGCCCCCTCTTGTCCCGTTGCCCACCCCCCTCCCTAAGAGGTAATCACTGGTTTCTTCGTATCCTTCCAACACCTGGCTAGTTCGCCTGTCAGAGGGACAGACGCGCAAATGGAATTGGCTCCTCGAAGCCATTGTAAGCAGGGTGGTGTGGAGGCTTTACTTTTTTTTTCTTTTCTTTTTTTTTTAAGATTTTATTTATTCGTGAGAGACACAGAGAGAGGCAGAGACACACGCAGAGGGAGAAGCAGGCTCCATGCAGGGAGCCCGATGCAGGACTCGATCCGGGGATCCCCAGGATCACGCCCTGAGCCCAAGGCAGACGCTCAACCACTGGGCCCCCCAGGTGTCCCTGAGGCTTTAGTTTTCAAGCAACCTAAGAAAACCAGCTGGAACAGGAACCCAGACCTGACGGTACTCGGTACCCCTCTGTGATGACCAGAGGTTAGGGTTAGGGTTAGCTGCTGAGTCCTGGGTGCCAGGAAGTTGCTTCGTGCTCTGTGTAGGGGGCAGGGCTCCGTGTTCTCACGAATCCACCCAAAACATGCTCAAGGCAGGCAGCGTGTCCCCATTTCACGTGCAGGACGAGATCTGTGCCCAGGCCGTCCCCGCCCAAGGAAGGCCTAGCTGGGCTGTGTCGTGTGTCACCCCCCCTCCCCCAGGCAGAAAGCTTCCTGCGGACCATGGAGATCTGGAGCGGGCCTCCGGGCTTCCAGCCGGGGGAGGTGGGTGCCTGGGCCCTCGGGAGGGAGGGGACCGGCTGGGAGCACGGGGCACGTCCTCCCAGCCCTCACCAATGTGTGCTTGTGCCGCCAGGTGAGCCAGGGCCCCTCGGGTGTGCAGGCCAAGCGGGGCTCCTGGGGGCCGGCGAGCCCCAAGGCTTCCCCGCGCCCCGGGGCCCCCACTGCTCCATCCTCTGGGACCCCTCGGTCGCGCTTGTCAGATGCCACGGCCACAGGGTCGCCGCACTGGCCCAGGCGGCCCTCCTGGGACTCCGAACCCCGCTTCTGGCAGGATGTTCTGACCGAGCAGCTGTGGCAGGTCTTTGCAGGGACCCACGAGGAGGGGGACCAGCCACGGCACCGGCGTGAGTGTCCCCGGGGGGTGGGGGCCTGGGGCGGCCTGGGGCTGCATGGGGGGCAGCACCACTGAACCTCCTACCGGCTTCCCCTCCATTGGCACAGGGACAGAACCAGCGCTGGGCCCGGTGAGTGACCCCGCAGTCCCCGGAGGGGGGGCTCCCGGCTGCTGGGATCCGGGTCCACGGCTCCCGTCTGGAGCCCTGGACGCCCTTAGAGGACCCGGGACTGTGCCCCGAGCCTGCAGCTCCGCCCGCACAGGACTTGGGGCCTGTTCACGCGTCTCGTCTACGCGACGTCGGCCTCCGCAAGGCCTTCTGGGTCCACAACTGACCCAGAGCAGGTCATTTGGTCGGAACTGATCACCCCCAATGCCCGTGGCAGGAGAGTCAGGACCCAGGGCCACACCCCCCAGGACTGGAACTGCGTACTGAAGACCCTCTGGGTAATCCCAGCGTGGGGGGCGCCGGGGGCAGCCGGCCCCGGGGACCCCACGCCTGCCACTCACCCCTCCTCGTCTCTGCCCAGCTGCCAGCCCCCCCACGGCCTCCCCCAGCCCCCCCAGCTCCCCCGAGGGCTCCCAGGAAGGGAGCGCAGAGCCGGGCACCGGAGCTGAGGGCGTGTTCTCCCGCGTGGCCCAGGTGAGGCCCCATCCCACGTGGCAGGCTCCCCAAGGGCTGAGGACAGGGGCGCGGGGAGCTGGCGTGGCTCAGCGGACCCTGGACCCCACAGGAGCCTGCTGGGAGAGCCTGTCCATTCCTGAAGCCCATGTGAGTCTCCGTGCTGTCCCCTCTCCTCTACCCCCATCCCACTGAATGTGCGGGTGTCTCCTCCTTCCCCACCACCGTGGACAGTGCTTTGTCCCCAGAGCTCAGGGGTCTGGGTAGAAACGTGCTGCTCCAGCTGCACTCAGGCTGTCCCTCCCCACATAACCGGCTCTGGGTCCCAGGGATCTGGGGAAAGAACTCCCGTGGAAAGAGGGTGTTAGAGCTGCATGTGGAAGTCCCAACCTTGTGGTCTGAGGCTGG
This sequence comes from Canis lupus baileyi, assembly GCF_048164855.1. Taxonomy (NCBI): domain Eukaryota; kingdom Metazoa; phylum Chordata; class Mammalia; order Carnivora; family Canidae; genus Canis; species Canis lupus. Next base: position 57,894,854 of record NC_132856.1, on the reverse strand, counting down.
GGGAGCCCCGACAAGGACAGGGAGGCTTCCTGGAGGGAAGGGGCATGACGGTTAGGATTTTGCCGGATCAGTAGGAGTTTGCTAGGATGAGGCAACGCGTTCCCAGTGGGAGTGATGTTTGGTTATATGGAAGGGAGAGTACTTGAAGGGGCATGGGTGCCCCCTGGGGGAAGCCCAGTGTAGTCGGGGAAACAAGGCCTGAGAAGGAACCCCAAATCTGAAAGATGAAGCTCTTCAGGCTCAGGGGGTGCCCCCTCCGGGCAGAGAGGCTCACAGGTAAGCTGGTGACCCCACGGCCTCCCCTCCCAAGACTCTGGGACCCTGAGGACTTCGAGGACACGTGGAGGAGACCGGACGCCTTGCCCTGGCAGTCCAAGAAGTCAGCCCTCCCCCACCGAGCCCAGAAGATGCGGACGCTCCGGCACGGGGAGCCGGTGCTGGCCACGGCCGTCAGCAGCTTCATGCGCCACGCCTTCACCTGCGGCCGGGGCGGCGTCAAAGTGTGGAGCCTGGTGGGCCAGGGGCTGGAGGACAGGTGTCCTGAGAGCCACCTGGGTGTTCAGGTGAGGGAGGGGCTGGCTCGTGGGAGCAGGAGGGGCTCCCGCGGCGGAGGAAGTTCACCGGCCTCCGCCCTCGGCCTCCGCAGACCCGCCGGGCCTACCTGCGCACCTGCCTGCTGTCCTCAGACAGCACGACCCTGCTGACGGGCGGCCACAACCTGGCCAGCGTGAGCGTGTGGGACCTGACCGCGCCCTCCCTGCACGTGAGCCGGGAGCTGCCCTGCGTGGGGCTCACCTGCCAGGCCCTGGCCTCCAGCCCCAGGGACAGCCTGGCCTTCGCCGGCTTCACTGACGGCACGGTCAGGATCTGGGACCTGCGGGACCAGAGCGTTGTCAGGTGAGGCCCGGGGCGGGCGGGCTCATCCTGAAAGCCCCTGCCTGCTTACGTTTGCATCCCAGGGAGCTGAAGGCCAGACTTCAGGTTCTGGCGGGGTTTTTTCCAAGCCCAGTAGTGGCTCTTATGGGCCAGTGTTTCCCCATCTGTCACCTGGGTGTGATGGAGCACGTGGTATTCCCACGGCTCATTCTGAGCCCTGATGCCCTCCTGACACCCCTTCTGGCCAGGGACCTGCCGGGCCACCCGCCTGG